>NC_133027.1:2002500-2312500 GCF_048771995.1 Taeniopygia guttata | reverse complement strand
CAAAGGCCACCTTGCAGCTGTTGTTGTGACCTTCTAGAGATCAATGTCCCCACCTGTGCTCACCCTCTCCTGGGGGAGCAAAAACCACACACAAAGCAAGCAGCACTTGGTAGCCTGGAATTTGACACTGGGTATAAACAAACTCAAAACCTCCTACATCAAGAACAACCTGCTGCAGTCACCAACTCAAAGTCCCCTCTGAAATGGCCCAGACAGAGCCCAGCAGCTGCTGAACTAATTCCCTTTTTTCCCCACCCAAAGTGATGTTTGGAACCTGCACATCTCTGACTAAAAGCCACTTTGTGACTCTCAGTCACTGCTTGTGGCTTTTTATAATTTTCTTTTGGGGGATGAACACTGTCCTTAAAGGTTGGGGTTTTTTCACCACCACCACAGCATTATCTGCATTTCTTATTTACAGAATCAGACATCATCTGTAATTAATATTTTCAGTAATCCCTTTGCTGGCCCTTCACCTCTGTTATCACCCTGCAGCTGCTCAGGGATGCCTGACAGGGCCTCTTTTTGCAGCTCCCATGTCCAGCAAATGTCCCAGACAAACAGGAGACTATTCCAGATTATCCCTCACCAGATTTAATGACTCTGGAAAGATCCCCAGGGAAGGAGTGTTTACTGCCAACGAGCTCCATTAAGTATCCATCAACATCCATCAAAAAAACAGCAAAACATTGGGGTTTTAATTATTTTCAAGCTGGCTGTAGCACACAGTACATCACAGAGCATGTGCCATACGAATGGCCTGCCCACAATTCTCTGCACTCTTTTGGGGACTGCCAGCAAAGACAGCTCCTTCCAGGAGGAGTAACTTTGCTCAGGACAACCAAGCAGTAGGAAAACCCTAGCAGGGAGGGAGCAGAGTTATTTGGAACACCTTTCAAAGGGTGACACGCTCCTGGCACGAGAGGCTTCCTTTAGGATGTGGTTTTGTGCTGTTGCTCGGCTGATCTCATGGCCTGGTGCTGCTGAAAAGAGGGATCTCCTCCCCAGCTTCCTACCTGAATTAGGCTGGAAGGAAACTGGACTGGGAGGGAAGGAACTGGATCTGTATCAGTGCAAAAAGATCAGTGGGAGCAAAACCTTTCCTTGCATCACCAGCTTGCCATGAGATCAGTTCGACTACAACGCACAGCCACACTCTAAATTTAGAGAGCTTTCTAACTCTAAAGCTGTATCCCACGTCCATTATTCCTCTCCAGCACAAGAATGAGCCATGCTATTATAAATGCTTTTATACCAGCGTTGAGCTCTCCACCCTACAGGAGCACACATCAATTGTGGATAAAGTGGTTCAACTTTGGAATGCAGACAAAAACTGAGACAACACTAATGGTGGTGAAAGACAGGTTGCCTGGGGAGAGAAATGATCAGAGATTTAAGAGGAAAGTGGGGGGGAGAAAAAAAAAAAACCTACGGATAATTTACCTGTGCTTGGGTCACTGCTCATTAGTGCTCTGAAGAGAATCACTTCACAAGTTATAAATTAGGCTGCTCTTGGCTTACTCCCTTATTATCCAGCTCAGGCAGCGACCAGGAGCCTTTCACATGCACCGGATAATGGGAACACTTACCCTGAATAAAATGAACAGAGGCAAAGGAAAAAACAGGGGCCTTCATTTGGGCAGGAAAATCCATCAGGAGCTCCAGCAGTGGCATTGGGTTTCACTAGGCACTTCTCTGTCACTCTGCATTTCCTCCTTCTCTGGAGAAGGAAAAACCTCTCCAAAAACAAATTCGGGCTGTCTCCTGTTGATATTTCCATCTACCCCCTGCTGATTTGGGATTTCCAACAGATTTTTTAAAAGCTTTCCCATTCAGGCTGAACTCCACTTTAAAAAGTTTCTGGAGAGACTGTTCAAGGCAGACATCGAAAAACTTTTAATTTTCATTATTAGGCAGAGCTCACTGTTCAACAGCAAGTAGTCAATTTCTGTCTCAATTTTTTTATCCTTTTGTAATCATGGCTTGGAAAAAAATGAAGCTTTAACACTTCTTTAAATATTCATGGGTTTTTTACTTTATAGAAATAAAAATCAGCAGACAGTAATATATCAGTGATACCTATCAGAGCTGGCAAGGGCAAGATCACTCTTTTCCCACACATCTTCTAATCTCCTGCTTATATCTCTGATAAAATAAACTCATTATTAAAAAGTGCTTTAGTCTAAAGGTTAAAGGTTGACAAAATCCACAACTTTGGAACAACAAAAGCCAACTTTGACCAGAAAGGCTGAGACGGCCAATTCAGCCCAAAAATTTGGCAATTTTCCCTCCTTAAAGGATGAACTGTACAGCTGCAGCCCCGCCACCAGCAGCAGCCTGACACTTGGCCTTGCTCTTAGGATTTCATCTCAGAGGCAAAAGCACATGGAAAGAAAGACACACTTGGCCAGTGAAGCCAAGAGGATCTGTATAAATTAGCTCCCTGGAGACCTGACAAAGGCTCCCTTCCCTCCTCAAAGCCTCACGGTGAGCACTCCAGACAGATTTAAAAGGACTCTAAATCTGTCCACAGGGAAAGGCAGCAGCTGGACCAGCAGGATGAAGCAGAGAGTTCAGGCAGACCCACACAGGAGACAGGAGGGAAAAGTGTGGGAATCCAGAGCTTCCCTCTGGCTGCCCTGGCAGGTCTGGGATCCTGGCAGGGTCAGGAACCCCCCTGGACAGAGCCCCCACAGACATTGTCTGTGATCTGTGTCCATGGAAAAGAGATTTCAGTCCTACAGGATGAATTACAAGCTCTGAGTGTTTGATATCAGTAATAATTAAGTGTGGCACAGGTGCAAAAGTAAAATTTTAGGCTTCTAGATTAGGGGTTCAAAGGGCACAAGATGGAGGAAATTGGGTGTGTCTTGTCCTTTTTCTCCTTCTTCATGCCCTCCATGTTTCACTGTGGTGTTGGCATTTTTCTGTTGGTTCAGGCTGGGGACACACTGTCCAACGTAGGTGACAGATATTGGCACGTTATTGTAAATCCAGCACAGGTAGTTTCTGGTATATAATGTTTGTAACATCCCACTGAGGGGTGTTACATTGGCACGTTATTGTAAATCCAGCACAGGTAGTTTGTGGTATTTAATGTTTGTAACATCCCACTGAGGGGTGTTACATTGGCACGTTATTGTAAATCCAGCACAGGTAGTTTGTGGTATATAATGTTTGTAACATCCCACTGAGGGATATTACAGAAAGACAGAGACTTTTTACAATCTCGGAATCATCAATACCTCAGATTCCGACAGAAAAGGGAAGAAGTAAATCCTCCTTTCCTTTCCTTAGGGACAGTTTCAGTGCATTGTAATCCCCTTCCACCCCTCCCAGGTTAAATCTCTCCTCTAAAAATGCTTTCACTGGCCACTGGTACAGAGGGCTGGAGGCACTGTGCAACGACCCTGACCCCATTACAGATCCAGCACCAGCTTCCAAAATCTTCCCCCTCTCTTTTCAAGTACTACTATGCAAAACAAGAGCTGCCAGAGCTCTGGGAGCATTTGGACAGCGCTCTGGGGCACAGGGTGGGATTGCTGGGGTGTCTCTGCAGGGCCAGGAGTCAGACTCAGTGATCCTTGCGAGTCCCTTCCAGCTCAGGATAGTCTTAAATTCCAGGTAGATTTTTTTGCAGCACTCCCTAATGCAGCTGAAGCCAGCCCCAGAGGCAGAAGTGAAACCTGCTCTGCCCAGGAGCCTCTCTGGTGAGGTGAAGCTGCCCCCCCTTGCTCATTACTCTGGACCAAGAAGAATTCCTCTTCTAAAATATTAAGCATCATCTTCACAGCAAGATGCCCGTGACTTCCACATCAGCCTTTCTGCTGCCTGTGGGAGGCACAGATCTTGGCTTGCTTTTAGCTCCTGAGTCACTTGGGAGCTGGGAACAGAAGGAGTAAGAATCCTTCAGTCACCAGCCAAAAACACCAAGAGAGCAGCAGGTCTGAGAGCCACCGAGTGCAGGAAGCACGTGACAAAAACATCTCTGGCAGTGAGAAATTTAATAACCTTGTTATTAATTCTGAACAAACAACAACACTGATTCCCACTCTTCCTTTGATTTGCAACAGGAGGAGGAAGAAATGAAGTTGTTCAAACAGGAACAGCTGTTCCATCAATGCCTGTATAATGGAATCTCCAGCATCCTGTTCTTGGGAGAGCCGTCACTGCTTGAGGAGGAGTTCTGCCTTTTCAGGAGGACTTCAGAACCTCAAACACCAACCTGCAGCTAGATCTTCTCCCTAATAAGAAGTCAATTATCCTGCTGAGTGATGACAGAACAATTCACAAAGTAAATCCTTCTCATACTGGGGGCCTCTGCGATGGAGTTGTGCTGGGAATTTCCTTACTCACACAAAAGCAGGGAGGATTTCACTTGTGCTTCCCACAATTATTCCCAAGGGCCTCCCTCTGAACTGCCAGGTGAACCTTCAGTGTATAAAAGCTTCACCTGACAACGTGAGCTAATGCACTTTTACCCACAGCAGAAGTTCCCCAGTTTTTACAAAGTCTGAGGAGATCTAGAATTACACCCAGCTGTCTCTAGAGTTCACTCACAGAATTAAACTTGTGCTATTGCCATTGTTTCTCACTTCCCAGTCACTGCTACAGCAATGCAAACCTCCTGGAGAGTCCTTTAAATAATTTTTAACCACTTTGAAATAGTTTTATTATACCAAATAATTACTGCAACATTTTTATATCACCAAGAAGTTTCCATCTGTTCTCAGGCTTTGTTCCTTGCAGGGCTCTCGTCCCAGCACTGCTCCCTTCCCAGGTGTCTGAGGTCAGATAAACCGAAATTAGTTCCAGAGAGGGTCCTCAGGATCTGCTGTTGAATAAATGAAGCCACAAGTTCATAGAATGGGTTGGGCTGGAAATGACCTCAAAGCTCATCCCGTTCCATGGGGTGGCTGAGCTTCGTTATTTAACAATGAAAAGAAACAGCAGGACCAAGAGAAGAATCAGGGAGTCACTAAGGTTGGAAAATCACAAAAATCCAACCATCACCCAGCACCACCACGTTCACCAGGTCCTCAAGTGCCACATCCACACATTTTGGGAATGTTTCCAGCAATGGTGATTCCACCACTGGCCTGGGCAGCCTATTCCAATGCTTGACAACCCTTTCCATGAAGCAAATTTTCCTAATATCCAAACTCAATGTCCCCTGGCACAACCTGAGACTGTTTCCTCTTACCCTGTCACTTACCTGACCTCCACCTCCCTACAGCCTCCTGTCAGGGAGCAAGAAGAGCCCTGGAGAATTGCAGTCCTGCACTAACACACCACGGAGGATCTCACAGCAACCTGGTGGCCTTCACCTCACTTGAGCTCCTTCCCTCTGACCCCCTGTGTGATCCAAGAAGTGTGAGCAGAAATGAAATAAACACACAAACAGTGACTTATTCTCCCCACATCTGAAGCAGCTCCTGGCAGGAAGGGAGGAGAAGAGAAGCCAGGCTGACATTCCAGGCTCAGCAAGCAGGAGCACTCCAGCACATACTGCTGGCTTTGTGATGTGCCACAAAGGCAGCCTGTTCCAGCTCCCCCGGCACACATTGTCCCACACAGCCTCTGCTCCCAGCCTCAACGGCTGCAGTAAATGGAATTAAATGGAAAAGTCCCCTGGGTGATGGCACGAGCTGGATTCTCCCAGCTCCATTTCCCCAGCGTGGCTGCACCACCGCAGGGATCCCGGGGAGGTCTCCAAACCTTCCCTTGCTCCAAGCTAACCCAGGAGGTTTCCCCTACATGGAGTCTCTCATCACAAGAGATTTACTTGGGCAGAGAAAAATTGTACCACACAACTCAGCATTTTACAGGCCCTTTCCACAGTGGCTGTATTATTCAGGCAATGTACTAAAAATAGGTAAAATATAAATAAATAGATGCAGTGTTCCAGTGCTGTCCAGGAAGAGCTGACCCCTCATTCAGGGAGATCAATGTCTGCTCCATTTACACCCTCAAAGGCCAAAAATAATGCTGGAACCACCAGGAGAAGCAGCCAATTAAGCTGGTTTTCTCCCAAGCAGATTAAAAATTACTCTCAATTTACTACCTTGCTAAACTACAGCTGAAATTATTATTGCAGGCTGGCTGTGGGCTGGCAGGCTGGCTGAGTGCAACTTCACATACACGAGAATAAGAGAAGAATGAGAAAGGACCATTAATATAAATTGATGGGGTTTATATACATATATATATCTGGAGGGAAGGAATACTAAAAAACCTCCATCCTCCACCATGAAGGTGAAGGATGGGACACCCTGAGGAGTGATAGAAAATCAGCCTATGGTTTCTGGATGTATTTCTCTCCCTCTCACAGGAGGAATCCCCAGCTGGGTTCAGGACTGGTCGAGGCACATCTTGGCAGGCCAGGTGAGGCTTTGGGGAGCTTTTGGTGTTTTTCTGACAAATCTGTGCAATGAACTGACTGTGCTGCACCAGTGGGCTGCTTTGGGAGAGAACTGCCACAAGGACTTGGTCCTTTGGCTTCCCTGTGCAGAACAGAAGCCACAGACAGAGCTGGGAGCAATTTGGGGTTAAAGGCAGGAAGGAAGCACTGGGGGAGGCAGCAGAGAAGAAAAGAAGAAAAGCACAGTGGTGGAAAGAACAGTGGAGGTGTGGAAGATAAACCCAAACACTGGGAAAAACAGCTCGGGAGGGTCCAGGGAGCTGTGACTCAGCGCTGAGGAAAACATCCAAGAGTTCTCTTTCGAAGGCTGCCCACAGGGCAGGGCTTTAATCACCCCTGCGGGAGCCCTGACTCACCTCAGGGCAGCACAAAAGCCACGGAGCTGAGTCAGGGCAGAGAGACAAAACCACAGACCTGTCAGCCCCAGGCACATCAGTCTGCAGCCCTGGGACTGCAACCCTGCTGCTAACACTTCAATCACATCATATTCCAGCTCTGCTTTTTGGAAGTCACTAATAAAATAAATATCATTTATGCAAAGCAGAGGAGATGGAGAGCCAGGCCCTGCCCTTGCAGAACCAGAACCTGTTTGATGGCTGATTTATATTTATCTAAATAAGACCAATTCACTATTTGGATATAATTTCTTAACCAACATAGAGGGGGAGAGGGTTTAACACCTCGAGTGTTTCTTGTCCTCATTTAGAAGATGCAGTAGACACCAGCAGATATTTAATTTCACAAAATTGCTGCAGGATACAAAGATGCATCCCATATCCTGGCTGACAGCTTTAGCACAAAGCCACATAACCCTGCCAGGGCTCCTTGCTAACAATGTGGTGTTCTAGTGACTAAGTGCACTGGAATGCTATCAGGTTTATTCATAGCTTTTCTGATAGAGGTTTTAGATTAGACACACAAATCTCTGCTTTTTAGAAAAAAAAAATAAATAAAAGGCTATGGCTTATTATTACAAGGAGAATCAAAATTCCTGGTTTCCTGCAGCAAAAGGACAGGACCTCAGGAACCCAAAGGTTCTTTCAATTTTCTAGTAAGAGCACTCAAGAGGAGAAAAAAATTACCAGAAATTAGCAATAATGAATATATTGAAGATGGTCAAAATCATGAAGCATCTTAGTAATGACCATTTAATCAATTAGGACATTTTAGTCTGGAAAAGAGGCGTCTGACAAGGGACACAGTAGGAATTTACAGAATTTTATGCAAATGCAAATGACAATTCCCCAGACACGAGCTTATTAAAGCACACGAGCTGGCAGGAGGTGCAGCTACCAAAAGGAAGTGGTTCACCACACACAGTTAAACTTTGAAATGCCTGGACAGAGGCTGAAAGCACAAGAGCTGAATAAACTGAAGGGAGATGAAGGACATTCCTGCTGGCGTGGCTGGAGACAGGACAGACCCAGCCTCCCACAGCCCAGGTGTTTGTTTGCCACGTCCTGAGTTTTTAAGCAGCAGACAAAAATCTCCAGCATCTTCTGAGGGGAACAGCAGCAAGCAGCAGGAATTCCATCCCCTTCACTTCCCAGCGCTCCTGCAGGAGGCACAGGCAGCACAAACCCTCCCTGCCATGCCCAAATGCTCTCCTGCCCCAGCCCTTCTCCCCTGCAGCTGTGAGCAGAGGCCACGGAGCCCGTGTGAAGCGCAGGAAGCATCAGACCCACGCTGCTGCCCACGGGGATGGTGCCACATCCTCACAGCTTGGCTTTGCTGCCCAGCCAGGAACTCTCAGGGGGTGTTTGAAACAGGAGTCTCTTGAAAGTATTTTTAGATCCCAGGCCCAACCTAGTTATTTAGATATTTAGTGTCACGGAGAGAGTTTTGCATAAGAATGGCTTGTTAAGGAGTCCCTTGAAACAGGTTATTTTCCCATTCTGCTCCATGGCAATCGCAGATTGTTTCCTGTTGGAGTCCAGAGCTTCCCTCTGACAGGTCTGGGACCCTGGCAGGGGTCAGAATCCCCCTGGACAGAGTCCCCAGAGACACTGTCTGTGATCTCTAGCCATGGAAAAGAGTTTTCAATCTTACAGGATCAATTACAAGCTCTGAGTGTTTGATATAAGTAGTAATTAAGTGTGGCACGGGTGCAAAAGTAAAATTTTAGGCTTCTAGATTAGGGGTCCAATGGAGACAAGAGAGAAAAAATTAAGTGTGTCTTGTCCTTTTTCTCCTTCTTCATGCCCTCCATGTTTCACTGTGGTGTTGGCATTTTTCTGTTGGTTCAGGCTGGGGACACACTGTTCAACGTAGGTGACAGATATTGGCACGTTATTGTAAATCCAGCACAGGTAGTTTGTGGTATTTAATGTTTGTACCATCCCACTGAGGGGTGTTACATTGGCACGTTATTGTAAATATAGCACAGGTAGTTTGTGGTATTTAATGTTTGTAACATCCCACTGAGGGGTGTTACATTGGCACGTTATTGTAAATATAGCACAGGTAGTTTCTGGTATATAATGTTTGTAACATCCCACTGGGGGCAGAGCCCCACACGCTGCCCTGCAGGACAGAGCTGCGGCAGGGCAGCAGAACATGTTAGAGAGAAACAAGAATAAACAACCTTAAAAACCAACAGAAACAATTTATAACTTCTTCTTTGGCAGCAGGGCTGAAAAACAGAAACCTCCTACAATCTCAAAATCATCAATACCACAAATTCCAACAGAGGAGTCCCTTGAAACAGGTTATTTTCCCATTCTGCTCCATGGCAATCACAGTTTCCAGCATCTCCTCTATCCCAGCTCCCTGCCAAAAACAGCCCTTCCCTCAGCTATCTCCTACTGACCCAAATCCATACTCCTTGCTTTAATCACAGTCTCCCACCCTACAAAGGACTCCAAACCTGAAATCCTTGTCTCCTACATTCATTCCTCTAGGCAGCAGGCCCTCTAACCCAGAAGGGCTCCTGAAGGTCGGTGCTGAACCTGCTGCACACCACAGCAGTGTAATAAATGTTGCACAGGCCAAAAGATGTCCTGGGGGAAGGCTGTGCAGCCCCTGGCCTTGTGCAGACTGCACAGCTGCCAGCCTGAGACTTCCTGCTCCTTGAGATATGCAAAGAGAAGGAGAATTCAATGGTATCGACTGATTCCAGTTCCCCAAGTCAGCAGATCTGGCTCGGAGCACACCCTGGGATCAGAGCTGGCGATGAGGACCTTGGCACGGTGGCACCGTTTGTCCTTCAGGTGCCCCTGCTGCTATTCCCAGTTTTGTTTCACTCTGGAATTTTTCACAGGAGCTGTGTTCCAGCTGAGGGGAGTCCCTGCTGTGTTTGGCAGGGCACAAGGATGTCCTGGATCCAGAAGTACAACAAGAAATGCTGTAATACACAGGATTGAATATTCCTGAGCCCGGGACATCCTGCATGGAGTGGCTGGATATGGGAGAAATGAGGAAGCCACTAATAAGTTTGCCTCTCTTTCCCAGAAGCACGGGAATCCTCTGCCCTGCTCCCTGGATACATCCACACCAACCTGATGACACAACGCAGTCTCCAAATGCATTATTTCATCCTTGACTTTTGTTAACAAACACTTTCAGTTTCAAGATTCATCATCCCACGTTATCCTTAGGGAATCACCTGCTAGGACTGTCACAATAAATTCAATTACTGCAGCTCCCACACTGACCTGAATTTTACAGCCTGTGCTCGAGAATCCTCCTGGCTTTCTGACACCTGTATCAGGCAATTCCCTATTTCAGTCTGGCCACACCACTGCAGCACATGGGCCAAGACATTCCAATTACTCAGTATTTACTAGCTCAAGTATTTACTCCCTCACACTTGCGAGTGCTAAGATGTTTGCAGACACCTCATAAAGCACAGGCTCATTATTACAGCCCATTAACACGCATGCAAGACATTTTAATGTGTAAAAATTCCCCATGAAATAAAGATTTTTCTCCTCCACTTTCAGGGCAAACCTGCCATCCTTACCATGAAGTGGACAATGCTTTCCACTGTTTTTTTCCCCTCTTTTCCACCCACCAGTCCAGCCAAGGCTCATTTAGCTGATTTCATAGCACTCATTTATGAGCAACCCCGGCATGTGCCGTGGCAGGTCCCTCATCCACCCTCCTCACTCTGCTCCAACAGCTCCAGCAAGGCTGGAATAGCTCTGGGGAGCATTTCCACTCCTGACCCTGCAGCGAGGAAGCCTCAGGTGATGCCTTTAGACCTTCAGTGCTGCTTCCCCACAGCCCTGAGCAGGTACCAGAGGGAACCACAGCAATTCTCTGCTCTGCCACTACTGGAAGTGGGATGAGGGCACAATTTACCACTTCAGATAAAAGGAGCTGGAGCACACTTCTCCCAAAACAAGAGTTAAGCCAAGGAAGCTTGTACTTTTAGGAAAACACTGTCCAAGCATGCAGACTTAATGCTGTGCCCCAGTGGGGGCAATTTGAGGCTGACATCAGGCACTTCAGAAAGTTTTATTCCTGAAATATGAAGGTACTCACTGTACACGGTGAGCAGCTGGCAAACTGGAATCTGTCTCTCTTCTGCAGCCAGCTCTCTACTCATCTGTCTGGAACCTGTTAGAGAGGAAAAAGAGCTCTAAATATAGATAAAGTGACCCAAAAACATTTTAACGAATTTTAAATCAAGAAGTAGGCCAGGTGATCAATGCAAAACAGACAAGCTCACCTCCCCAGCTCAGAGGTCAAGAACTCAAAGCACCTTGCAAAGCTCTCAGCAAGGTCTCTCGAGCAAATGCTGTGATGCTTGAAAACAACTGCAGCACCGGCTGCCTTTGGAGGCTGTTGAGGTCAGACCTGAGCCAACCCAGGAGAAAAACAAAGTATTTATACATGAGAGCAGCAGCAACAGCCTCCCAAAGCCAGTTACTCCAGTGGCAGTGAATCACAGCTCTTTGTGACACGTCCTGATCCCCAAAGCACCGTTACACACGCAAGGGAACAAATGTTTATGCAGACACGGCGCTGAAGGGTTACACGGGCTCTGATCTGGAGTGCACCAAAGAAGTTCCCTTTAATACATTTGTTGTTTCAACACACTTTATCCCCTTAATGAGGTGCCACTGAAGTTCTGCTTAAACCCATTTTGATTAAGGAAAAGATTATCCATAGAATTGGTGGCCGTACGTGTTAGCATACATCACACACAGACCAACTGTGCTTCGGGGAGACATTAAATCCCCGTTCAATTAATAGAGACACCTCTTAAAATGAGCATTAAATAATTCCCCACAATGTAGCACAACAACTGGCTACTCCAGTAAATTGGAATGGAAATAACTTCCCATCTCTCCACCAACAAAACCCCAATCAAAGCTTGCCCTTAAAACAAGAGGTCAGTACAGAGGGATGGGGGGCAGGAATGGCACTACCTCAGTGCTATTGTGTGCTTATATTAAAAGCTCTTCATCAAAAAATTAAATGAAATGGATGCCTTTCATGTTTATCAATAACAGAGCTAATGGTTTTTATGTAAATGCCATTACTTCCAGCCAGATCTGCAAGAGACTGGAGCCACACAGCCCCATCTCCCCTGCAAGAGACTCCCTTCGGGCAGCCAATCTAAATGCAAATTACAATCAAATGCAAAACCAAGAGTTTTCTGGATGATACTGAACACATAAACCTAGGGACAAAGCAGAGATATTTAAGAACAACTGTCCTCTTCTGGAAAAACCTCCCGATCTCACACCGCTTTTCTATCATGAACATACATAAAAATTAAAGTATAATTTGATTCTCATTTATAGTCATATTATTTGCCAGCTTCTTCCCTTCTATTGCCTTCGGTGTTAAAAAAAATAGGAGGGGAATGTTCTTCTGTAGAGAGAATCACCTCTCAGAGATGTTTCCCCCACCAAAGGGAGCATTCCATCACCACGGGCATTAAATCAGGGCCATAATAAAGCCCCAGCTGGATTTGCCAAGAACAAACTGCACTTCCACATTTTCAGGAGGAAATTTCTTCTTGGAATGGAGCTGTTTTGCAAACCAAGGAAGAAGGTGTTACTACAGCACGGTTATTAAGAGGCAGAGACACAAAACTGTTGTCAGCACAAGGAGCAGCACGTTCCTGTAGCATCAAAGCTTTTTGAAGAACACTTAAATCTGACCCCTACCTGGAGCACAGATCCAGCCAGGATTTTGTCAGCACTGATTAAAACAAGGTTCTAATGGCAAACCTGAAAAGGACTAACCTTAGCAACCGTGCTGCTTAGCAAGGAGAAAGCACAGAGGAGAAGCTGAGATTAAAACAAAGGGCAAAAAGCTGACAACCCAACAATGGCAGAGTGAGTCTCGGCAGGAACTTGCTCCACCTACTGTGGGAATCTAGGGCTTTTCTCTGGCTGCCCTGGCAGGTCTGGGACCCTGGCAGGGGTCAGGAACCCCCCTGGACAGAGCCCCCAGAGACACTGGCTGTGATCTCTGTCCATGGAAAAGAGTTTTCACTCTAACAGGATGAATTACAAGCTTTGAGTGTTTGATAAGAGTAATAATTAAGTGTGACACGGGTGCAAAAGTAAAATTTTAGGTTTCTAGATTAGGGGTTCAGAGAGGACAAGATGGAGGAAATTGGGTGTGTCTTGTCCTTTTCCTCCTTCTTCATGCCCTCCATGTTTCACTGTGGTGTTGGCATTTTTCTATTGGTTCAGGCTGGGGACACACTGTTCAACGTAGGTGACAGATATTGGCACGTTATTGTAAATCCAGCACAGGTAGTTTGTGGTATTTAATGTTTGTAACGTCCCACTGAGGGGTGTTACATTGGTGCATTATTGTAAATATAGCACAGGTAGTTTGTGGTATTTAATGTTTGTAACATCCCACTGAGGGGTGTTACATTGGCACGTTATTGTAAATATAGCACAGGCAGTTTTTAATATATAATGTTTGTAACATCCCACTGAGGGGTGTTACATTGGTGCGTTATTGTAAATATAGCACAGGTAGTTTCTGGTATTTAATGTTTGTAACATCCCACTGAGGGGTGTTACATTGGCACGTTATTGTAAATATAGCACAGGTAGTTTGTGGTATTTAATGTTTGTAACATCCCACTGAGGGCAGAGCCCCACACGCTGCCCTGCAGGACAGAGCTGCGGCAGGGCAGCAGAACATGTTAGAGATAAACAGAATAAACAACCTTGAAACCAGCACAGACCAATTATGGCTTCTTCTTTGGCAGTGGGGCTGACAGACAGAGACTTTCTACAATCTCGGAATCACCAATACCCACAGATTCCGACAATCTACCACAGGCAGCTCCACACCAAACTCCCATTCCCAAGAGGAGCACAAGCCCTTGGAGGGATGCTGCTAATTAACAATGGGCTGAGTGCATGCTCGTTACAAGGGTGAGGAGCTGAGCACTTTGTGTGTGTGCAGGAATACTCACGGAGCAGAACCTCGCTAATTAGCATTAACAACCGCGAGACCACTGCTGCAAACAGCTGGATTTTGGGAATCAGCCAGCAAGAAACCATGCAAAGTGGGAAAGCAGAGGGACAACGCAGCCCAGCGGGTGCCTGGTTTCCTTCTCTGGGTATCTATAATTAAATAATTTATCATTGTGCCCCTGTGTCTACGAGTGAATGTGTACAGCCTGTCAACAAAGCACCTCCTGTTATGCAAAGTCTTGCTAAATCTGAAAGTTCAAGTGCCTGTGGAAAGCAGCAATCAAATTAAAAACCACAGCCCTGACTACCTTCTCTCAGAAACTTTTTTTGTGGGCCAGCATTTCAGAAAACTCATCAACATCTTCTTCATGTTCTGTCTCGCAGATCTATTGTTCTATACACAAAACCTCTGGCTTTTAGTCCTGGATCACAACCTGGGAGTTGCTAAGGCTCCTTTCTCCTCCATAAACCTGGTGGGGCAAGTTTTGGGTCCTCTCTAGCAAAAGGAGACCCCAACGTGGGCCTTGTCACCACACCAACCCTGCAGGACCAACCCATGAGCAACGAGAAAAGGATGGGGCCCTTCCAAACCAAGCACATCTCCTTTTTTTCCTCACTCTGGACCTGCCAGAACCACTGAGGATTTCACACCCAGCCACAACCACGTGTGAGCAGAGTCTGATTTCACAGCCCTGCTCCGACTTCAGCTGTCAAACCACAGCCACAGGACCCCCGTGAGCAGCAAAATCAGAGTCAGCCACACATCCCCAGCCTCCACCCAAATGCTGCTGCTCACAGCCTTGACCACTGCCTCAGCCAGCAAGTTGAGTGCCAGCAAAATTAAGTTTTGGTGGCAAAAAACTTCCAACCATCACTCGAATTTTGTGATTTTGCAAAGGCAAGGAGCAAAACTGGAAATGTTTCCCTTCCTAAGAGCTTCTGTTCTTTGCTGTACAATTCACAACTACACTAAACTTACTCAGCACTGTAATTTTTATTTCTCCTTTCTGTCATCACACAGCCTCATGCACAGCCCATGACTTCACTCGCAAGCCCAGGATTTTTTTCCTTTGCAAAGGTTCAGGTTTATGCACAGCAAAACGGTCTCTTAAACAGTCTATTCTTATTTCCTTTTGTCAGAGGCTTCATGCTATGATGAATGTGTAGAAATGCAAAGCAGAAGTCCACACAAAAAGAAGCCAGTGTGTGAGGTGGTTTTGTCTTATTAAAAAAGAGGGCCAGGATTGACTTACGCCTCATTAAAGAGCCCCACTCTGCATTTTTATTAGATGTATTTAGACACCAGCAGATTAAAAAAATAATAAATTAAAAGCAGTTATATCCTTAACATATGGCCCTGGCTCATTCATGCGGATATAAACGAAAGTGGGCACAGCAGATCTCCAAACATAGGCATGGAAATCATTTTAAGGGTCCACATGACCTATAAAATTTCAAGTAACGCCGAACTACACAACGGTGTGACAGAATTCAGCTACTGCAGGGCTGTGTCTTGTCCCCACACATCCCCTGTGCAGGAGACAGAAAGAGGGAGCAGATTAATTCCTGCTGATGAACACGCTCAGGCAAATCATGCAGCGCTCATTTTTTGGTGGAGAAACTGAGGCATGGAAGAGGCATTTTCTGCTGTTAATTCATTTCCAATCACAAATAAAAACCCAGACAATATCTCAGCTATCAGCTTCTTCACCACCAAGTGTCTTTGGCAACCCTGGTCTCTATCCTGGCACACAGCTCAAAAGAGAAAACGTACCAGTAGAGCCAATTCTGGCCGGCACAAAGCACTAATTACTAATGTAAATTATATCTCCCCAGCTTGATGGCGATGATAAATGATGGCCAATCATGCGGGCAGAGACTGGCACTGAACAAAACAAGGAAGCACACCCAGAGCAAGCATGTCTTGCAACCACTAAACACACATTTCTGTGCTCTACGTGGGCAGCAGCTCCTGTCCGGAATATTTTAACAGCAGAAACTACACTGGGAAAAAAAAGAAAAATACCACCACAACATAAAAAAAACCTGTGTACATTCCTCCTCTTAGTCGGAGCCAGAACTTAAGAAACAAGTAACATAATTACTTCCACACCAGAAGGAAAATAAACCCAAGAACACACAGAGGGAAAGAAACAAGCCTCCAAAGCAGTTCCACAAAATAGTTCAGGGTTTCTGTGCTGGGTAATAATTTCCCAGCACAAATCAGGAGAGCAAAAACTACAGGGAAGCCGATTTTGGGGTGATGAACACCTCAGAGCCCACAGCACCCTCTCCTCTGCCCCTTCCCCACAGAGCATGCAGAGTGGGTGCCCAAAATCCTGCACATCCTTCAGCCACATTTCATTTTACCCGAAATGACCTTTTCTGGTTTGTGTGACCTCTGGTACAAACAGGAAGAAAATCATTTCCTTGCCTTTTTTGCATCAAGCACAAAGAGGATTAACCCCACCAGTGGCTGTGGGTCCCACCTGTCCAGAGGTGCTCATCCACAAGAAGTCCAACATCCCAAGAGGATTCATCTGTGCCCAGCCCGGGTTCCCCAGCTGGGATAGCACTGGACCCAAAATCCTGGAAGGCTGGAAGCAGGAGCAGAGCCTCTGTGCTCCATCCCGATAGCAGAAGCAGGCTGGGACACACTCACTCTTCACGGATAAATAAAAGCACTTTAAGGAGAGCTTTTTTTCCCCTCCCCTCACTTTGTTTTAAATGGCTGAAGAATTTCCTCTGTGAATGCTCCCAATTGTGGCTCACGCTGAGTTATTTTTAAAAGCACAGAACCAGATTTTCAAGGCCCTGAATGAGGAAATGCAAAGCTTTTATTAAGCAATAATAGCCCAGACAATGGTCACAATTTCCCAAGGGTCTGAACACCGGCAGCTGACAATGAGCTTTATTCCTCCACAAAAACCCCTTCACAGGCTCGGAAGGTTTGCTTTGTATGATCCAGGCTCAAGTTAGGGAGTTAAAACAGAAAGCTCTGTGGTCGTTTTCAGTGAGATTTCCTCCACCACGGCACATCTGATCAGAGATACAAAAATCACGGGGAAAAGGAGCCACGCACTGTCTCATTCCCTCCTTTGCTACCAGGACATCATCCCATCCAGCTGCACCTTTCCCTGCAGATGGATCCCAGCTGATAAACTGGCCAATATTCCCAGGGTCAGGAGAGTGAAACAAAGCCCTTCAGCTTTTTTCATTGATATCTGAACCACTCCAAAATGCCTCTCACTAAAATGTCCAGGGATACTCTTCAAACCTCATACCTGCCACCCCGGGGTACAATCAGATCCAGTGGCCACATCACCTCTTCTTTCTTCCAAGCAGGAGGAAGTTGCAGCTCTGAGGAGCTCATACAAACCCACGCAGCAGCCAAGTTTGGCCAGTTTCACTCAGTAATGCTGGTCACAAGAGATTGCCAGCACACCTGAACCAGCTGGACCGGCTCTCTCTGCAGCCAGCATGAGCAGCAGGCACTGCTGGGGCACGGAAAATCAGATTAGTTCAAGATCTGCTCAGGACAAGATGAACGGTGCTACACAAAGGGGTGTTTTTCTCTGCTGGTTATAAAGCAGACCTCGAGAAAGGAGGGGAAAAAAATGAAATACCTTAATCACCAACCAGATCTATAGAAAAAAGTCCCAACCTAAATGTCTCCCCCACAAATGCTGTCCTCACCTTCAGACACCATAAATTCAGGAGCTCTTCCAACCAAAACAAGAGTATTTCTATCCTCCCAACATCTCTCCTCTTCCCTGTCCCACTGAAAGCGCAGTGAGGCTGCACAGCAAACCAAGATTACAACTAAACCCCGCAAACAAGAACCAAGCTCAGATTTAATCTGAGCACTTCCCAAACTGCTCTGCCACACAGCCAGGAGAGACCACAGGAGCTCTTTCTTCCAGCTTACCACAGCCTCCAGGGGTTGTGAAAACACTTCCTAATCTTCTGCAGATCTGTCAGGCAGTCCATAACCAAGAGAGCTGGTGTGCCCAAAAGGAGAAAACACTTCAAACCCCTTCAGAAACACCTGCAACGCTCCTGCTGCTGGTGCAGCTCCTCCACAGCTGCACAACCTCTGGCACCAGAGGTGACCTCTGTGCTTGCTGCATCAGAAATCCTGCTCAGCGTGGTAGGGACTGTAGAAAATGCTTTCAAGTTTGTCTACAACTTCCTGGAGGAAAGGAAAAGGTGTTTTGAGGATTAATAAATAAAAATATGCTTTGTCCTCCTTGCTGTTCACAACCTGGCTATAACCAGCCATAAGGCAACAGCCTCCACCATCCTTTGTCTTTTTTACTGTAAACTTCAAGGCCCCTTGACCCTGAACTTGGCTACTGAAAAATAATTAATTGTCTGCTTGTGTGTAAAACAGCTGTCCATGTCTATGTCCAAAGAACCGTGCAGAATTCAGGATATGTTCAGAAAATGGATGCACTCAAAGACTGAGGATGCCAAAAGTACCCAGATACCGCCATTCAGAGAATTCACAGAAGCACTTTTTGTGCAGCAACATCTGTAAATCAAAGCATATTATTTTCCACCCTCATAATCAAGAGATTTGCTAGATTATCTAGAGCTCTGTCTGATCGTGACAGACGAAGTTGTTGAAGCGCACTGCAGCTGCCTGAAACGCACATCAGGCAAAGAGCTTGAGCAATGAACGCAGCCCCTTCAGCGCTCACTTCCAATTAGGAAAACTCTCGGTGTGATGAGCAAAGAGCCCCTCACAGCCAGAGGAGTGGCCACAGGTGACAAATGTGCAGGCCAGCAGCCACTGCTTGGCAGAGGAGCTGCAGGCAATGGGAAAGCAGAGAGGCTGGAATATTGTGGGGAGCACAGACAGCAGAACTTTAAAAGGCAGCTTTGCCAGCGAGCTCAGCTTCAATTAACAAGCTGTATTTGCAAGGCCAGACTCCAAAATCAGTACCCAATCATCTAACCCGTGCTTAAAGAGACACCACTATAGCATGGAACTGGGATCAGCTGGCTGAATAATCCCAGGCAGATGCTAAAAGTATCAGCAAATAGGTCAGTAATGGATCCCACACCACCCTGCAGTGGGGAACGGTCACACACCTGTGGAAAGGGTTTGAGAGGTTCCTCCCAGCCCCAAATCCATTTGTATTTCATCCTGTGGTTCAGGGAAAGGGAAGTCACAGCCCACCTCACTGCCAGGAAACCTTTTCATTGCTGCCTTTCCAGGTGATGGTAGGAAACTATTCACTTCTACACAGGTAGGAGCAAAAACGCCCTTGGGCATCACTGACAATTCCAGATTACTACAACCAGAATACAAATCAGATGTGGAGATTTTATTATACAACTCTGGAAATTACTTAAATCAAGCAAAAAGACACAAGGTTAAACTAAGATTCCTTTCTTGCTCTGCCCTCCACATCTGCCTGTGGAGTGCACATGACAAAATTAAATACAGCTGCTCACTTTCAGAGGCAGCACAAGAGTCATTTATTAACCTACACAAGGTCCAAGTTATTCCAGGTACTTTTTGGGACACTGCTCTCAAAAGAGAGTGGTGACAGATACCATCTTTGGAAAGATTCAGGACTGTATCTTACCCAGCTTCTGCTGCTATCGGTGACCTTTACAGTAACACAATAAATATTTTAGCATATAATGAATTTGCTGCATTACATTTGCTCTTTGGGCTGTTGAAGATCAGCCAGGAACCAATCGATTGGAGGCACAAAGCTCCCATAAAACTGAAAGCTACAATGGAGATCTTACTACCTGCAGCAAAGAGTTAAAAGGTGTTGAAAAAAAAACCAAACCAACTCATGAGCTCTCCTTTCACAAAAACTTCCATCAGATTCACTGTACCAGCCCTGAGATCCCTGCAGTCGCTCGAGCAGGACTGGCCCCAAAGCTGCATCTTTATTGTTTTGAATTCCAAGATTCACTTATGCCAGCAGCAAACCTTTCAAAAATAACCTC
Source organism: Taeniopygia guttata (assembly GCF_048771995.1). Taxonomy (NCBI): domain Eukaryota; kingdom Metazoa; phylum Chordata; class Aves; order Passeriformes; family Estrildidae; genus Taeniopygia; species Taeniopygia guttata. Next base: position 2,292,706 of record NC_133027.1, on the reverse strand, counting down.
AAAAACCTGCAGTTTTCCCAGGAGTTTGAAGGACAGGCTCTGAAACACGAGGGAAGCTGTGTGGTTTAGCTCCAGCTCTGCCACCATCTCTTTTGGATCACTTGGATCCCTTCAGACACCTCCTTGCATCTCCATTTCTTTGCCTGCTTGGAGGTGTCAGGGCTTTGTCATTTTGCAGCAGCACCTCAGGAACACGTGGAGTTGTTCACCTGCAGAGATGAACACACAGAACCAGCAAATACCAGCACTGAGGCTGTTGATCTGTGCCAAAACCTCAACCAGCCAGATTGTCTCTTTTTTTTTTTTTTTGGATCTCATTTTCAGTAGATTTAGAAAAATTATCCCAGGGGTATGGCAAGGGACCAGAATGTAGAAGATCATTTCATGACATCTGTAATAGCACACATTAACAAGTGAACAACACCACCTCAATTTTTGTCTTATGACCTCACTCACTGGGAAGAGTTTTTATCACCCTCAATATCTTTACAAACACTCCCCCTCCCTGTCTCCACCAAGTCTTTCCTTACTGCCATATGAGCCCAAGGCTTTTCTTTCCTCCCCTAGAGCTGAAGTCAAGGTAAGATCTTAATTTCCTCTACCATCTGCAATGAAGCTGCCTCCACACCTGTGCCAAACAAGCTGGAATTACACCATTAATTTCAGCTTAGTCAGCTCACCCTACAGACTAAGTCAATATTTGACAGATATTTAGCAAAGACTACAGTTTATTTAAATTCAGCACGTCGTGCCCACCAGAACAGATACAGCAGAGATAAGAGTCAGCAGGACTTGCTGCTTGGGGAAAAAAACAAAAACCACCAGACAACCAGACTTCTTTTGGATGGAGACCTCCTCTCATCCAAAAAAAAAAAAAAAAATAAAAAAGAAATAAAGGGGGGGATTAGGGATAGAAAGACCAGTTTGCTGAGATCAGCCCCCAAGAAACAAGCAGCATTCCCGGGAAGGGGAACAGGGAATAGCACTGCGGGAGTGAGAACATCTCAGCTTTCAGAGAGGCAGGGTTGCTAAGGCAAGCAAACAAAAGGCTCCTTGTCTGCAGCCCACAGCTCCTCAGCACATCCCCACCGCTGCTGGAGATGGGCTGGTGCAGCCCATCCAAGGAGCTCCAGCTAAGCCCAGGCTCCACGGCCGAGCTGTGCCCCTCTGAGCAGCCCTCCGTGTTTTCTGGTATCTTCCCAGCTGCTCCACAGCTGGCAGGGAGCAGGGAAATTCTGAGCAAAAGGATTTATGTGAAAACAATGCCAAAGAGGAAGGAGTCAAACCAGCAAGCGGAGTGTGGGGAATAAAATCATAATAAACAGAACAGATCAAGCACAACTCCACCATAACCTGCAAGCGGCCCACTACTCTGAGTTTTAAACCATGATAAAAAATAAACCATCAGCTGCAGGAGGGCCCCTCAGCTTCCCACCCCTCACACAGTTTTTGTGAGATTCGGGAATGCAGCTGTTTGAAGGCAGCACATCCCAGCAGATCTGGGTGCTGTGAGTCAGCGCTGGCTCTCACAGATGTGAGCTCTCCCCAAGTGCTCTTTTCCAGAGCAACAGCTCCAGCAGCGTCAGCAAAGGAGCCCTCAGAGCTTTCTGCCAGCACTGCTCACAGGCAGAAAAACTGCTGAAGCCACCCCACATGCCAGGCTGGGTAATGACACCCCCAAAAACAGCCTCACCACCCCAGACTGGGGCAGCTTTTAAGATGAAGCTGCTCCAAGTTCGAAGATGGGCACTTTTTGCTTTTTGATAGAAAAAGACAGGGAAGATGGAAGCAATTCCTTTAACTGTCATTTCAGTTTCTGGTGTGACATCTTCCCTCCTCCACCAGCACAGGCAGATCCTGGATGTCTCTAACCCTGTTGTGTGCCCTGGTTCATCCTGCTGGCTGGCAAAGTCCTGCGCTTACACCACGAGCCCTGGGAAACGGTGCCAAAATTGAGGATTAAAGGAAGAGGTCAGAGAAGAATTTCAATAAACAAAGCATCCCAGGCAGGAGGAGGGGGAGTGTGGATCCAAACCTCCCTCTTCCCCAACCAGCCCAGACACCAAGCACTCCACAGACCAGAGCTGCCACCAGCAGAGAAAACTCCTAATTTAATTTTTTCTTTTTTTTTATGTGTGAAAACTAAGTGTTCCTTGTTTTGTACAAAACTGGCTGGGAGAGGAGAGTCCAAACATCAAGTAAATAATCCCCAGGCAGCCCAAACCAGCTGCAGAACAAGCAGTCTCCCACCCAGCAGTGCCCCGGGGACCTCGCAGGGAGTGAATCTTGTTTGGCCAAAGGAACGTGCCTGCAAAGAGACAATAATAAATAACCCCGTGCTGCAGCTCATCAAAGGGACGGCTCGGGATTTTAATTCAGTCACAAAGTCAAACTTAAAACCAAAAAGATGCATATCAAGGTTTATGGCAACATTTTCTCTTGCCCCTGGACAAACTCTTTGGCTGCAGAAGCTGAAGGAAACCACACAGTGTGGACACACCAACGTACCCTGCATTTGAAAGCAAAGAGAACAAAGCTCTGGTGAATGTGGGAAATTGGGAAGCCTGACAGATTTCACCCTGGTCTATCCCCTGGCAAATTAGCTACTGCTGAAACTTGGAGCTTGGGCATTACATCATCTGTTTGCAGGGGAGGTTTTTTCTCTTTTTTTTTTTTAAGCTAAACCATTATTGTATTCACAGCTTGAGGAACGTTGTTCATTCCAAACAGAATCAACTAAATGAAGGGGTGGATCAAGCTCTTTGCAGGAACGCTGCGAGCAGGGAAGCACACACCTAAACTGCTTTGCAAGTTCAAACAGTAAAAGATCTTATCTGGAATTTAGGAGGAAACGTGGAGCCCCTCAGGTTTGTCTATTCAGATCCAAGGATGAAAAACCTACTTTTCCAAGTCGGGATGTGCAAAATCAGCCTGATGAGGAGGCTGCAATCACTCAGCTGCAGATCATTGTGGCTGGGTCCCATTTGATTCTTCCTGTCATTTCTGTCCCCTGTGGAAACAACCCCAGGTTTCAGTCCCTGGGGACACCACGCTGCCTTGGGGGATCAGCCTGACAGGAAGGGAAACTCCAAACTGAGCTACTGGACATATTTCTGCCATCTGTTGTCTTCTTCCAGCTCGGACACTCATTTTGGAGATTTAATTTTCCCTTGAGAGACGCTGATCTCCATCGGTGCAATTTTCTCCAAAGCTGGCAGAAGCAGAAGCTGAATTTCACAGCACCTGCTCCTTGGCACAGCTCTCACTGAATTTTCTTTGGTGTTTTTGGATGACCAGGCTCTCACAGCCTCAACAAGTGCAGCTCCAGAAAACACAAAGAGCAATGGGCTCTCCTGTGAAAAATTGAATGCTGAGAGATTTCACACAAGGTGTTTTTCTGACCCTTCGCTCTCTGAGGGTTGTTGGATTTAAAAGTGGGGGAAAAAGCCAGAATTTTCCAAAGGGAAAAAGGAGGACCGATTGGTCTCATCCATGGAAACAGGTTTCACACAGAGTTGGTGTGGAGCAACGCCCTCAGATATTGGACATTTTCCTACAAACCAATCCCACAGTGGGCTCTGACCACAACCCAGTAGCACTGAGGAACCAGATTTCACAAAAGCTCTGCTAAAACTTTGTAAAAAAAATATAATAATCTTTTTTTTCTTTCCCTAAACCTGGCAAGGTTCTGTGATCTCATCACATTACAACTTCTAAAGCTGAAAATACAAAAAACCAAACAAAAAACCCAAAACCAAAGCAAACCCACAAATAAAATTGACAAAAAACCCACAGACCTTTCATCATCACATCTCTAGACATTCAAAAATACAGCAAGAATTTTCTCCTTAAATAAATAAATAAATAAATATTTTGTAATAATATCCAGGATAAGCAATTCCGACTTAAAAAAATTCAGGCAAACAACCACACCAAAAAGTTTCAAAAACTTCATTTAAGTCCTGTCAAATCGAGCTTAACCTTTAAAAAAAGAAAAAGCAGAAAAACAGGCTTTACTGTCAGAATGTAATTAAAAAAACCTGAAAACAACTCAATTTTGCTCTATATCGAGATTGCCAGGAGCTGATCTGGGAGAAAGTCAAGCAAACAAATTTTCTGAGATTCCAAAAGGTCATTTCAAACAATTACTAAAACACAGTACTGCAAACAACATATGCCAATTTTTTTTTTCACTTTACAAGATATCTTTACCGCTCCAGTTATTACCTGGAAAGAATAATAATCCCAGGGATCGTGCAGCCGATTAAATAATTGCATGAATTACCAAGAAACCATTAAAACTGCATTTCAAAGATAATTGAGAACTGTTTGTTTCTTTTTCCTCTGCTTTTGCATAACTGTTCCCAAAACAGGTCTCATCTGCAGCTCAGCTTGGGCCAGGATGAAGACATTCCTCCCCACTGGACAGGAAGTAAGGGAGATCAGTAATTTCACTTCTCAAAACAGAATAGCAGAATTCATAGCAAGGAGACACCAGAATAAAAAGGCAGTAAAAAGAAGCCCCAAAGTCTGACAAATCTGTACCCAATACACATTCTTCTAGTTGCCTCACTACCAAGAACCTTCAAAACGTGGCATTTTCTTCTCTCAGTGCCACTGTAGCCCCATTGACAGGAACTGCCTGTGTCAGCACAAAGCTCTGCTGCACCCAGCAGCAACGAGGAGCTGAAAAATGAGCATCTGATTCTGGTGACCTTCATAGTCATTTACAACAGCCAACTGTTCTTGTCCATTCAGCGTGTTCAGAGTCTCTGTGCCTCATTAAATCTCCCTCCCTGGTCCTGAGCACACCCTGGGGCTGCAGGGAAGATAAAAGGGCGCTGGGGCAGCTCCCTGACACCGTCCCACTGCCCATTTCTCACCTGCCCAAACTCAGCCACCCCCACGACTGCCAGGGGAAGGGGCTGGAAAGCTGCTGGGTGCAAAAGGACCTGGGGGAGGTGGCCCACAGGCAGGTGGCCATGAGCTCAGGAGTGCCCAAAGGGGCCAGTGGCACCTGGCTTGTCCCAGCTCTGGGGTGGCAGCAGGGCCAGGGCAGTGCTGTCCCCTCTGCTGGGACACCTCCAGCGCTGGGGACACTTCTGGGACAAGAAGGACATTGAGGGGCTGGAGCGTGTCCAGGGTAGGGAACCGAGCTGGGGCACCAGGAGCAGCTGAGGGAGCAGGAAAAGGAGCTCAGCCTGGTGAAGAGAAGGCTCTGAGGGAACTTTTCCCACTCTGGAATTCCCTGATAGGATGAGGCAGCCAGGTGGGATCTGGCTCTGCTCCCAGGAACAGGGATAGGATGGGAGGAACAGCCTCAAGCTGTGCCAGGGGAGGCTAAGGTTGGGTAACAGGAGCAATTTCTTCACTTAAAGGGCTGTCCAGCCCTGGCACAGCTGCCCAGGGCAGGGGTGGAGTCTCCATCCCTGGAGGGATTTAAATGCCCAGTGGAGGTGGCACTTGGGGATAAGGGGTAGCGGTGGCCTTGGCAGTGCTGGAGGATGGTTGGACTCCATGATCTCCAAGTGCTTTTCCAATCTAAACTATTCTCTGATCCCCCTCCATGGACACTCCAGCATGAAACCAGCCCTTGCCTTGTGCTCCATACCACTAAGGTAGGTTCTGCCATCTCCTACCAAAAATCCCTCCAGCAGTTTGCTGTTGGATTTTCAAATTGAATCACTTCACTGAGGCATCATCAGAAAGACAGGGACTGCAGAGCTGAGAGAGGGAGAGGGACCAAGGCCACCCCTTCTAGCAGCAGGCTGTGAAATCAGTTCACCCATGTCACAAATCTCAGATTCGAAGGTCAGGGCCAACAAGCAGCAGGCAGCACTTCCCTGCCTCACAGACACTCTGCCATACACTCAGATACTATGGAAACCTTAACCTGTATATCCTGAGCAGGAGGAGGAGGAGGTGACAGAAAAGCTTGGATATAATCCCCTCTCTCCTCAAAAGACTCCACATAAACAGCCTGAACAGGGAGATCTCTTGATGCACATACAACAGCTTTTGGTAAACAGGCTAAGAATAGGTACAGGGACAGCAAAGTGTCCAAGCCAGACTCCCCTGCACACAACACCGAGCTCACAAGAAGCATTCCCAATACTGCTCCTGCTTTAATCAGTTTTGAGGAGAGGAAATTCACTTTGGTCCTTTTATAACACTTGCTCCACTGCATTTGTCAAACAGCTGCCACTTTCTGTCCCAGGGAGCGCTGCTGGAGCCAAGGCTCGCGTGTCGGCGCACGCAGCAGAGATCAGAGACGCACACGGAAACAGGCGCCAGATCCGCCTGCAGATTCCGGGTCACTCCTTCCAAGGCAATGGAATTACACAGAGACACAAGTCAGAGCAAAGCCGGGGTCATGCTGGTATAAACTACCCACGGAGATGCTCCTGGCATTGCCACCTGAGCAATGTCACCTGAAACACAAGCTCAGCGAAACACTCAGTGCACGCCAAAACATCTTCCCCAATATCTCGTTTGATAAGGGAGAAATAATTCTGTAGCTTGGCCTTTCTAATCAAAACCATCATTGTCCCAACAACGTAAAAGTCACTTCCAGAGAAAAAGCAGGTCTGATCCCTGAGGGATGGAGGGAGATCAGCCTGTGTACAAAAACCTTGAGATTCCTGCCAGCTCCAGCTCAATCGTTGCTCCTAACTAACTACACCCTTGAGACACCGGCAAAAGGCTTGCTGCTATTCATCATTGCCACAAAGTGAAAACAGAGTCAGAAGACCCTGGAGGCAAATGCAAGAAACCGACTGCAGGATTTCTTTGAATCTCTTTTTATTACATTTTGATTTTTGTTAAAAATTCTCAGATTCACATCAACAATGACACTTTGAAGACGTTACTAATTTACAGCTTTGCCCGTGAAGAATGGCAGCCTCAAACTTGTTTTAAAGGTAAGGAGTTTAAGTTTGCAGACTACGACAGAGCCCAGCAGCAAAAATACCCAAAATGTTTCTGGATCCATCAAATCTGACCTGCTCTGCTGGAAGGGAACCACGTCAGAATCAGCTCCACCTCTGGCTTTTAACAACCCCACAAAATCAGTACAAGGACGGCTCTCCCCTTTCTCCAGGTCCTTGTTTTTGTTTCGGGATGCACAGTTGGGAACTCTGCAAGGAAAAGCTGAACAGCTAATTGTCAGATGCCACAGTAATTAGTGGCACCTTTCCAAGGCATCCATCTCTGGCTGCTTTTCCCATAGCTGGCTCCTCCTCAATGCCCACATTAAAATGATGGTACACAAGGTAGGCGGCAGATTCATGTACAAGCACCAAGGTCTTCCCAGGAGAGATGCCTGAGGAAAGAAATATCTTAGCTAAACAATGCACGGGTTGGTTTTTTTCCTTCCTATTTGCTGTGGAAGTGCTATCTTTATTAATTATCTGAGAACGATGCTAACCTATTCCCTGACATGTATTATTAGATGTACAAAGCAGTTTTGGGAGTCAATGGGCTTCTGTATCACATGATCAACAAATTATCTCTAAATGAGGAAGATAAGATCATACTGTCCCGACTTCTGCCCACCTTCTGGTCACACATCACAGCTTTGATGTCACTACTACACTTCTATCAAAGGTTTCCAACCTATTTTACTTGCAGACCCTCACAAGTTTCCCTGCAGACAGAAAGGCTCTGGCAGGGAATTCAGGACTGCTCTGCTTAGACTTTCCAGACCCCGCAGAGAGAGGCTCACAGCACTGCTCTATATATTTAGGCTCTGCTCCCAACTCCGAGGCTCCCCACTTGTTTGGCAGCTTCTTCTCATCACAAGCTCCAACGCTTCCACGCCAACCTTTTCCAGGCATCATCTGCGTGTCAGCAGCACTCCCCAGCATATCCTCCACTCCCCACCAACACAATCCAGAACACATCACTTCCCACTAAGTGCCTACGCAGAGCAGACCTGCAGCATAATGACTTCCTCGTGCCCGGAATAGCAGCACTAAGAGATGTGTACGAATCCCAGCCCCGTACGATGCGGAGGCACTGGATCACGGGTGGGAAAGACAAAAAAGCCTTTCCCACGTTCAGTGACGTGCTCAATCCCATCCAACCCGGGCCCAGAAGGTGGGCTGCATATCACAGAATCACAGAATAATGAGGTGGGAAGAGACCTCTAAGATCATCAAGTCCAACCTATGCCCTAACACCTCAACTAGACCATAGCACCGAGTGCCATGTCCAGTCTTTTTTTAAACACATCCAGAGATTGTGGTTCTGCCACCTCCCTGGGAAGACAATTCCAGTACTTTATTATCCTTTCAGTGAAATTTTTTTTCCTAGTATCCAACCTGTACCTTCCTTGATATAGCTTCAGGCTGTGTCCTCTTGTTCTGTCAGCTGCTGCTCGGTGGAAGAGACCAACCCCACCTGTCTACAAAAAGAGCAATAAGGTCACCTCTGAGCCTCCTCTTCTCCAGGCTAAACAACCCCAGCTCCTTCAAACATTCCTCAAGGACTTGTGTTCCAAGCCCCTCACCAGCCTTGTTGCCCTCCTCTGGACAACATCCCCATGTGGGATGGGGGAAAGGCAAGCTTCTCTTCATGTTGGAAATGGAGATGTGTTGATGGGACAGTGTAATGGAGGATGTAGGATGGTTTTAATTATATTGTTTTTATAATCAGAGAAGCCAATCTTCACATTAAGCATCCAAACATGAATTCATCATCTCTTTGCCTGGATTTGCAAAGTACCCAACCTGTCAAAAAGTGTTCCCTGAGGAAGGCAATGCATGAGCAGAGCAACGCACTTCCTGCTCTGTGGCACTGTGGCCTTTAAACAAACAGAACTCACTTCCAGATGAATCCGTCGGTGCCAAATATTCCGGCACAGATTTGAGATGACTTTGTTACACTGAACAGGAAAACAGCTCATCCAGAGGCAGATGTTGGAACCCACACTTCAGGCAACGCTGGTACCAAAACACAAAAGGAAGGAAAACAAACCTCAGGCTGCCTGCACTGTCACTGTCCCTAAGATTAAAGTCAGATGAGAAGAAACCTGGAAATATTTTGAACCATAAAATAAAGCATTTTATGAGACAAGACAGGTAAAAGGCCAAGCAGCTGGGCACTGTGCAAAGCAGGGGAATAAAAATGTTACTTCTGCAGTGGGAAATGTTCTTAACATTTCCCATTAGAAGAAACTTGTTTCTTAGAATCCATGGCTTAACCTCACTTTCTGATATCACAGGCAGACATTTGGATTAGAAAAGTGGTACATTTTCTTAATTCACAGGGAAAGGGGAGGGCAGAGGATAGCAGAGAAAACACAAACCTGACTCCAGGCAACAAGATTCCAGTCATTTAAGAAGCTGAGTGTAAGAGCAGAAATTCTGAGACTCATTAAGAATATGTGCATTAAAACAGTCCTTATGTCCATTACTGCCTACAGATTAACTGCTGGTTTGGAGGTTTAGGGTTCTGTCCTACTCAAAAAAAAAAACCCATACAGCATTGATTTGATTGATTTATTATTCTCAATTTTCTGTATTTCACTCAATTTTACCCTTGAGGAACAGATCGTGTTATTGGTTATGTCAACATAGCCCTGAGAAACCATTATCCATTTACCACCAATTAGCAGGGACAGATCATCAAATCCCAGAATGGTTTGGGTGGGAAATGACCTTAAAGCCCATCCCATTCCCCCCTGCCATGGGCAGGGACATTTCCACCATCCCAGATTGCTCCAAGCCCTGTCCAGCCTGGCCTTGGACACTTCCAGGGATCCAGGGGCAGCCACAGCTTCTCTGGGCAGCTGTGCCAGGGCCTCACCACCCTCCCAGCAAAGAATTCTTTCCTAAAATCTAACCTAAACCTGCCCTCTTTCATCCGAGGTGGATTAGTCAGACCTCTAAACTGCTTTTGCCGGTAACAGGCATCAATTAACAAACAGCAATGACTTCACAGAAAGGGATTTCAATTTGCACTTCAAAACTGGCCCTGCAAGTGCTGTAATAACATCAATTGACCTGGTGGGCCAGGCTTCCTACGCCCAGGCAGCCCGGGGATCGATGAGCTGCAAGCCACGGAGCTGCACACGCTTCTGCCTTTATCCTTCCTAAACAAACCCCAAAACCTCAAACTGGCTTTGCACCTCTTCTCAGCAGCCTCCACCACCACCATTTGCATGTGCTGAGCTGCAAGAGCCAAACTCAAGCAGGACAAGCTCCAGTGAACAGCACTTTCAGGCGTTCTCCGAGAAGAAAACTCTGCTGTTGGGGGTTTTGCTCATTAGGACTAACACCAAATACTCCACCCCGAGTTAAAATCCCAGAGTTAGGAGCTGCTTCAAAATGTTCAGTCTGCTCCTTCTCAGAAAATAAAGGTATTTAGCACAGATTGCAGGAAAAATCTCTGGTGATGAGACAGGAGCCAATGACCATGAGGTCCCTTCCAGTTCACTGTTCCTGTGGGGTCTCCAAAGCAGAAAAATTGTCTCTGGACCAGAAACCAATTCACAAAGGGCCGCCAAGATCTTGGCATCAAACAGGTAACATCTGTGCTTAGCTGCAGTTCCCAGCCTGGTGAAAACATTACTGTGGGCAGCAGGAGGAATGCCCTGGGAAAACAGGCAACTGGGAGAAGCGACAGGAGTCAAAGAGTAAGGAGGGAAAAAATCAGGCAACAGAGACTGGAAGGGAAAAACAACAATACATACACAGCCAGAAGGACAGAGATAAACCAAAAACTTAAGCTGAAGGTGTCTTGGCATTTCAAGAATTAATAGTCACAGGAAGCAAGCTCAGGAAGAGCTACGGCTCCCCATAAGCAAACAAAACTTGGGAATGCATCAACAACACCCAACTCATCAGCTGAACAGTCCCAGAGATCCACAAATATTCATGGGAAGATGATGATGATCATGATCTTTCCTAACCCATTTGAACAGCACACAAACAACCCTCCAATTGTGCTGTTGAGACCCAGCCTAAATGAAGGCAATTCAACAATCATGTTTTACTTATTCCCAGCATTCGCTGCTTTTGCTCTGACTTGGCTACTGCCAAAATCCATCCTCACGTGTAAACAAACACGAGAGCTAACAGTCCCCACTTGAAAAATCAGAGAATTCCAGAAAACTGCTCTGGATTTCCCTTCTACAACACGACATCAAGAAGTTCAAGATCTGTCTGTACCAGCTAAGCTGCCAGAAAAATTTTGCTGAATGAAGGCAGGCAATTACCCCAGCTCCAGAATCCCTGAACACCGAGCTGAACCCATGCAAACTTCCATTTCTGGAATGAGAAATGGAAAAGCAGAGGGATCCCAAAGGCCTGAGTGGGAACAGATAACACTGCATGATAACAACTGGGCTCTCAGATGGGAGGTGAAGTTGAGGGATTTGTCAGGGGGGAGGCGAATCTCTCTCCCCATCATCACACAATCAGACCGTGGTTCATTTCTGATGCTATTTCTGCATGGAATCGAGTTTAAGATTACTCAGTACTTGATAAAACCTGCCAGCCCACGTTCCAAGATGTTACTATCTCGGATATCATAGATTTCTCCATGAGAACAGAAATATCGAAGATAATCACCTCCATGTGACACTCCTCTCAGGAAACAAAGTTACTTAATCTTCTCCACACACATGTGAGGCTGGCAGCACAAGAAACCCAGGCACTTTAAAGTTATCGTATCACTGTATCAACACACGCAGCCTATCAGACTCAAAAGCAACAAGAGGTCAGAAACTGGTCAATGTTTGGATTTTCACACGCACACAGCAACAGAACAGCTTATCTAAAGTGCTTCTCAGCATCTCTGTGAATCCTTAATAACATTTGATCCATTTCTAGCCCCTTCTGGCTCCAAATTGTTTGGGTTTGGACCAGCGTAGCCTGTCAGCATTAAGTTATTATCACCACACAGGTAAAATTTTTGGTAAAGACCCTGATGTTTCTTGAGCAGGAAGGGACCTCATGTGGGGAAAACAGCTGCGAAAAAAAGAGTAACATGAACCTCAACTTTAGCAAATAACTCACAGGAGCACGATACCAGCCACGGTAAGAAGCCCAGAGCGAGGGCAGCCTCGTCCTTGCTGTCCTCACCAGCTCACAAGGCAGAACCCCAGAAAGAGCCACAGGGAGCAAAACTCAGGCACTGCCTCAGTGTGGGAGAAATGGGGCTGCAATGGCCAGGGTGGCTGTGACAGTCCCTGAAACGCTGGGGATCCTCAGGCGGGACAAGAAGGTCTCGGGATCCTTGCTGGATGCAGGAGGGAGGACAGGCAGGAAGGCTGGAGCCCATCAGCAGCACCTGGGCACCCTCTGCCACCACAGCCCTCCTCCCACGAGGGTCCCCAGGCTTGTGGGGACCCCTCCACAGTGTCCCTCATTCTGTGAGACCCCCACCATGCCCCTCATGCTGTGAGGGACTCTCACAGCCCACCAGCCCTGAGGGGCTCTCCCAGCCTTGTGGGGGTCCCCCATGTCAGTGTGAGATCCCCAAAGTGCTTCTCACACTGGGAGGCAAGGGGCTCTCCTCACAGCTTCCCCAGCCCTGAAGGAACCCCCAAGCCCTGAGAGACCCCCTCACAAACCTCTACCCCCGAGGGACTCCCTCACAGCTCTCAGAAACCTCTCTCTACCGTGCCCCCAGCCCTGAGGGACCCACACTCACAGTCCCCCAAGCCCTGAGGGACCCCCTCACAAACCTCTATACCTGAGGGACCCCTCACAGCTCTCAGGAACCTCTCTCCACCGTGCCCCCAGCCCTGAGGGACCCCCACTCACAGCCCCCCAAGCCCTGAGGGACCCCCACTCACAGCCCCCCAAGCCCTGAGGGACCCCCTCACAAACCTCTATTCCCGAGGGACCCCCTCACAGCTCTCAGGAACCTCTCCCCACCGTGCCCCCAGCCCTGAAGGACCCCCACTCACAGCTCTTCCCAGCCCTGAGGGACCCCCTCACAAACCTCTATTCCTGAGGGACCCCTCACAGCTCTCAGGAACCTCTCCAGCCCTGAAGGATCCTCGCTCACAGCTTCCCCAGCCCTGAAGGAACCCCGAGCCCTGAGGGAGCGCCTGCACCGTGCCCCCAACCCTGAGGGACCCCCACTCACAGCTCTCCCCAGCCCTGAGGGACCCCCTCACAAACCTCTATCCCCGAGGGACTCCCTCACAGCTCTCAGGAACCTCTCCCCACCGTGCCACCAGCCCTGAAGGAACCCCGAGCCCTGAGGGAGAGCCTGCACCGTGCCCCCAACCCTGAGGGACCCCCACTCACAGCCCCCCAAGCCCTGAGGGAGCTCCCACACCATTCCCCCCACGCCCTGAGAGACCCCCTCACAAACCTCTATCCCCGACTCTCAGGAACCTCTCCCCACTGTGCCCCGAGCCCTGAAGGATCCTTGCTCACAGCCCCCCCGACCCTGAGGGACCCCCGCTCACAGCCCCCCCAAGCCATGAGGGACCCCCGCTCACAGCCCCCCAAGCCCTGAGGGACCCCCGCTCAGAGCTCCTCCCGCCCTCAGGGACCCCGCGCTCCCCTCCAGCCCTGAGAGACCCCCACTCACAGCCCCCCCCAGCCTTGGGGACCCGCTCACAGCCCCCCAGCCTTTGGGGACCCCCGCTCACAGCTCCCCCGGCCATCAGGGACCCCGCGCTCCCCTCCAGCCCTGAGAGACCCCCACTCACAGCCCCCCCAGCCTTTGGTGACCCCGCTCACAGCCCCCCAGCCTTTGGGGACCCCCGCTCACAGCTCCCCCGGCCATCAGGGACCCCGCGCTCCCCTCCAGCCCCTCAGGGACGCCCCAGCCGAGCCCCCCCGCCCCCCACCCCACCGCTCCAGGGGGCTTCCCCCGGACTGTACCATTCCCGCCTTACCCGGCCCCACGGGCTGCCGCGGGGGGGGTTCCGGGGGGGTGTTACCGCTCTCCCACCTTCCTCCCCCTCTCCCCATGCGTGGTACGGTCCGCTCCTACCTCTCGGCGCCCTCACTTCGCCCTCCCGGCGGAGCCGCGAGTGGCTGGGGGGGGAGCCATAGCCGCTGCCTCGTCTTCCCGCTCCGTCCGCCCTCCCCTGCTCCCCCCCCCACGGGCCGGACACAGTTGGTTTATTCCGAGAAGCCGGCCGGTCTTCTCCCCTTAAACCGCTGGGTCTCGCACGTCTTCGGCCATTTCCGACCGAACCGGCGGAAGTTGCCGAAGTGGCGGCGGAACTTGACGAAGAGAGGCGGCGATACCCGAAGCGGGGGCGGAGATAGACGAAGCGGGGGCGGAGATACCCGAAGGATTGAGGGCGGGGAGTAGCAACGAGACTCTCGCCTCCGGAACTTGCCGGGAACAGCCGAAGCTTCCCCCCAGCTCGGCCCTCCGCACTACGCATGCGCACCGCGCCCGGCCGCGTTTTCCCGCCTAAAAGGCAGGCGCGCGCCCCCCGTCCCTCACACCCTCCGCTGCCCTCACGGAGGGGTCGCCATGTTGGCAGTGTCCGATACTGCCTCGAAGGGACAGCCGCAGTCCGGCCCTGTGGGAAAGCAGCCCTGTGTGTCCCCCTAAAACCGTGTCAGAGTGTTCCCCTGGCACTCAAACAGTCCGTGCAGTGCTGTGTATCCCCCAAGAGCCTCATGAGGATGCCCCCATGGAGCTCCATCACGCCTCCGCCCTATAGTGATGTGGATGCAATGGTTGCCACTGACCCGCTGAGAGACGTCCAGGTGCCTCCTGGCAAAAGAGGTTAGGGAAACATTTGTATTGTGGGAAACTGATCAGCAGGCACTAAAACACCACTGTGGTTTGGAGTTTGTTACAAAATAACATCCAGATCCACGCTGCAGGGTTGGTGTGAATAGCATCAGCGGTTAAATGCTGTGAAGTCAGAGGAGCCATGTAGAAAAAAGCAAGTACCAAACATAGCATGCAACAGATGGTAACTGAAGCAAAAGAGGGGGGGGGAAAGCAATGAAAAAATAGGGGGGGGGAAAGCAATGAAAAAATAGAGGAGGGGAAAGGCAAGTGTAACAGTGCCAGCATCTTCTCACAACGAAACCAGGTTGCATAGGTCCAGTCCTCTGTTTATGCATTCTAATTTTATATATTAGGAGCTCCATGAAAGGCATTTGTAGCTATGGCAATCAAATCCCACACCCAAACACACAATATGACAACTTTGGAGGAATTAGAGGGTTTTTCACAGGAAGAAATGGGGGTTTACCTCCAGAAGTAAAGAGGGTGGTGTGTTTCTGGCCAAAAAGCTTCAGGAATCTCAGCTTTAATAAAACATGAGCACTTCAAAGTGGTGAAAAACCACTTTTCCATCACTCTGCACTTTTTAACAGTCATTTACACATGTGTAAAGAATGCAAGGAGAAACTAACTTTTATTCTGAGATGAAAAACCAGTGAGGGGTGAGGCGGGGGCACAAGTCTGCCCTTTGATAAACAATACAAAATCCAATCTCGCTGCAGGGAACGTGCTGTACAGAAGGGCAGGAATAGGTACTGCAGGTTCAAAGGCTCGGAGAAACAATGCTTTTTATATTTTATCAGGGCAAAAATTTTAAAAATACTATGACTATGGCACAGTATAAAGGCTAAATTAACATTCAAATCACTGAACACACCCACGTTGTTCTACCACACACATCTGTTCCCACTGTGCCACGGCTCGGGGTTTTATATTCCAGCCTGATCTACTTGGAGCTCTGCAGGAAGAAACAGGGGACAATCATTCCCTTCAGGTCCTCACCAAGGAGGAAACACCAGTGGAGAATCACTTCAGGGACAACTCAGGAGAACAATTCTTCTCCCAGCCCCCAGAAGAAAAGAAGCTGTCAGGATCAGTAGCCAGTCTGGCAAGTCTCCCTTTCAGGAAGCACTATCAAGGCTATTATAGATTATACTGACAGAGACACCTCCAGATTTAATCCCCTTCTCTTTGCGTTTCCCCTTCTTCTTACAGGAATTGGTTTTAAAGAGGCGTTTTTAGCTTCCCTTCTACCAAGTGAAAAATCCACTGCTCTGCTGCCTTCTGCTTATCCCAAAATAAAAATTACTGTATTCAAATACCCTCATTTCCCACCTTTTCTGCCATCCGGGCTTTTATTTCTCATATACACATAAACTTTTCACATCAGAAATGGATCCTAAAGGGCAGGGTCTATAACCTATGATTAATAATTATTTAAATGAAAAAATAAGTTGCTGATAAAGTTGCTCGACACTTTCCTGACAAGGAAAAGCCTTTCATTCCTATCAGTTTCCAAACCTGTTTTCCCAAAGGAGCAGACTCAATTCACACTGCCAACCCTGTTAGAGACTTGGAAACTTCATGGTGACCTTGAGTTGAAGCTGACAGGGTGGAGGACTAAAAACACTAATCCTACTGTAGGGAAATGTGCAAATGTAAAGCAAGGCCACCTAAAAAGCATCCACAGTTTAGATTTTGGCCTTCTGTTCAACCTTTAGGAAGAAATTCTTCCTTGTGAGGGTGGTGAGGCCCTGGAATAGAATTCCCAGAGAAGCTGTGGCTGTCCCATCCCTAGAAATGTCCAAGGCCAGGTTGGAGATGGAGCTTGGAGCAACCTGGGATGGTGGAAGGTGTCCCTGCCCGTGGCAGGGGGTGGCACTGGAGGAGCTTTAAGGTCCCTTCCAACCCAAACCAGTGTGGGATTCTGCTCCCAAAATGACTTCTGTAGACACCTCTGTATCACTTCAGGCCTTACATTTATTACCTTTCAAGTTACTCTACACTTGGCAGCTGCAGCTGAGCACAGTGAATGCCATCACACCTTTGTGTCCTCTCCATGTAAATGGTCCCCACTTCCCCTCTTTTCCTTACCCCCACCACATTCCCTCTTCCTCATCCCACTTCCCCCTAAGCATGGCTTGCATCCCGGTGTCTCCAAACTGCTCAAAATTACACTGAGTCACTGCAAGCAGGTATTAAGGAGTTTCAGAGCCAGCTAATGCACATTTCCATGGCACACTTCCATGGCCTGAAATAAACCTCAGAAAAACATGGAACAAGGATGGTGGGGAGGACCCTGAGCGTCCATCTTTTCCCTGCTGCAATCTTTGTGGTACATCTTTTTTAATCTCATTCTCCTCCTCTCCACAGCAGACGGTACCAAGGTCGGACCATCTGCGGATTTTACAAGTTCCACGGAATGTTTTCAGACCGCACTCCTAACCTCAGACACTCCTATTGGATTTCATAGGATTCAGCCACTTTCTAGCCCCAGGGTGCTGTAGGTGCTAAATAGATTATCTACATCTCTCAGCCACTATGGAACAGCTACACAGCAAAGCTCAGTTTTTAATCCTGCTGAGACTCCGACTGCTTTTGGCCATCAGGTATCCCACGGCTTCACGAGAGGAAATGTTAATCTGGAATGCTGGCCAAACTCCAGTTTAGGTAATTATATTCTGACAATTTACATTTTCCCTGCAGTTTTTCAATGGATGTGGAATTTTTTTTTTTTCTTCCCTTACTTTATGACATAAAAGCAGTGGCCTGGTCGTGCTCCTGCTGTTGGAGCAGCTGCCAGGCTTTGCAGCTTAAGTAGCTGCAATTCAGTGGTAGGTAAAGGCATCTCAGTACAGTTAAATAAAGCCCTTTGAAGACCCACGGGCACGAGGAGTATTGTGACAATGCACCCCACTGCTGGCCATAAAGTATGGCAAGCGCTGGAACACGAAATGAAACACCCAGGAGAGGTATCTCCTGGCAGGAGCAGGAAAGGAAAAGTCAGCACAGGAATGGACACACAGACCCTTCCCTCCCAAATCCTAATTCTGCTTTGGACCCGGTGCAGCCCCAGCTGGGATCCAAAGAGCAAACACAATGAACTGTCAACATCCTGCACAGAGGAACCAGCTCCTGATAGCAAAAGAAAATAAGCTTATAAAAGTAGTGGAAGCTTTTGGCAAGAAGCTGGAGGACACTGCCTGGTGCTTAAATGGGATGAGGAAAAGAAATGCCTGTTCCCTTAATGAGGGCACAGTTACTGGTTTTATTTCATCTGGCTTTGTAATAGAAGAATCATTGGGCAAGAAATGGAGTTAGAAGCTTTTGTTTGGGGTGGAATATTACAGCTCACACTCCGAGTATGTCAAATTATACTACCACATGCTTGATGAGGGACAAACATTCTAGATTAATTAATTAAATGACTGTATTATCACAGAATCACATAGTGGTATGGGTTGGAAGGGACCTTAAAAATCTTGTTCTGACCCCATTACCACAATGCTTAGTTTATAAAACCATTCATAACCACTCTGAGATCTTTTCTTCACACAAGAAGCTTTCTAAAAGGCTCATCTTCCTATTTCATCAGCAATTCTGAGAGATGAAGACAGTGGTGACAAATAAACCATGAGATTCTGGATGGATACAGACACGTGTAACTTTCCCTCCTTCCCAGATCATTGTCAACCAAAGGCTGTTACCAGTACTAGGTGAGTATTTTTCACAAGTAGTTTGTTGATCAAAACATGTTTTTCCCCATCCCCAAAATGACCAAACATTAATTTCAGTGTGATGGGTCACTCCTGGCTTTGGGGGAGCTGGACATGGTGGGAGAGGGTAAAGGTAGAGCAGGTTTCCCTCCCCTTGCTCTGTAACAGCTCACAGTAATTCTACACCAATCCAGCGTCAAAAGAAATTATCTAAAATATATCTAAATAGAACTGATCTACAGAAATAATTTTTTTAATCCCATTAAGAAGCTTCCATATTGCAATACTCCTGGAAATTCCATGGACTCTTACGAAAGAGTCCAAAGCAGGAAGCAGCAGCCCTGCCTGGTGACAGCCAAGCAAAACTCCAACTGGATCTTGGCAATGGCTGAGCAACGGCACAAAATACCAGCGCTGCCTCTGTCCTCAAGGCTCCTTCCCCTTCCAAACCCTGCTGCGCTAGGGAATCAGCTGCATTTCTGGAAAATTCCCTTGAATTCCTGGAGTATTACAGCTAACCATGCTTCCCCTTCATCTCAGCACAGAGGCTTTGAAGTTGTCCAGAGATACCCAAGGAAGAAGACACATCCAAATACCTAGACTAGCCCCAAACTCCACCCTGGAACAGATGGTGGGGTTCTAAAAGCAGACACATCTGGTAACCACTGGTATGAAAAAGCTGGCAGGCATCAGCTTATTCTGCTCTACTAAATATTCCATCATTTCAACTGTATTTAAACAGAAGTTAAAAAGAAACAACTGTTTTGCTTGTCTATAACATAACCCCCAACACCTACATATTGTAACTGTGGCATAGCTTGGGCATTACACTCTTGTCTGCCAAAAGAACTTTCTTTTTTTTAATTAAGCACTCAGCACTGCCTAAACTTAATTAAAAGTGACTACAAACCAAGCAGTTGGGTGAAGTACAAAAGCATCATTTTCAGCATGTGCTTTGTTGCCCCAGATTCGAAGCTGCAGTGCTCCAGCACTTCAGCTCACCCTCGAGTCCACACAATTTGAGGAGCCTTGACAAGCTGCCAGATTGCTGAGAGTCCTTGAAACAATTGGGGGAGCACAGGCTCTGCTCACACAGACCTGTGTGTTTAAGCCAGCTGTTCCATTTCTCCCCGGGTCCAACTCCCAAAATGTAAACCAGGGATAATTCTTCCTTGTCAGGAAAACAATCTGTTAGAAATTATCATCATCCTGTAGTAAAGGGAGCTGGGAAACATGTCTGCAGGTGGCTGGGGAAAACACCCACCCTTAAAGCCCCCCACCAAAGTCAGACCTTCAGCCTGCACGCTACCCATGGTCACCCCAAATCCACTCCCAAAATTCCATTTAAATCATCTTTTGGGACATTGTTCCATGGCTCTTTCTGTGAGCTGAGTGAATCATCTGTGTTTGCTAAAAATCCAAAGCGATAGCAGGCATAAAATGATCGTTCTGGACTACAGTCACTTTGGGAAAAGGCTGTAAAAGGCTGTCTGCTGGGATTGTGCTAGAGGTCCACTGGAGACCCCACCATCGGGTTTGGATGTGTGCAGAGAGCTTTAAAAATGGCTAGAGAGAAAAAGAAATACTCCGAGGAACTGGCTGATAAGGGAGTCTTAAATTCCAGATATAGAAGGAAGAACAAATACCAACAGTGGGGCCCTGTAAGTCCGGGATGTAAGAGCCAACAGACCTCGGAACAAAACAGGCACTGAGCAAACGAGAGGTGATTCTGCGGGAGACTTTTGGCAAATAGCGAGGATTCTGTAATAAAAGCCACTTGTGATCACTCAATTCAAGCCTGTTTTCCACAAATTGACTCAGTTTAAGCAAAATAAAAGCAGGTCTGCAAGGTTTCCAGTTTCAAAAAGTTGAGGTAATTAAGCGAACTAGTTTGAGAGGCTGAATGGGTGAAAAGCTCCCGATGAGAAGACCTTGAAACCAAAAAAGAAAAACCATCTGCCATTTACATCCTGAATAGAGAAAGTGAATAAGAAGCACATGTGGGAAGTGAGGAGAACACGCTGGAGATTGGAGATAGTCAGGGTCAAGCCCCCAGGCTGAATGGAGATGCTGCTGCTGAGTGAAGGGAGCATAGGGGTGAAGGGAGGATGAGCTCTGACATCCCACAGCCGCGTCTGAAAGTGCGTCTCAAGTTCTCCTGTAACCACAGACATCCCATGTTTCCAGTGTCCCTCTGGAATCATGGAGAACTCCAGGCAGAATATCGCCCAGGACAGAGGATGGGGAAAACTCAGCTCTCAATGGCAGACAACGCTGGAGAACTGAACCAGAACATAAAAAGCGTGGAAACCCCGAGCACAAAGTGCCCATGAAATCTAAGTTACACCGTGCTAAAATAGCCTGGCACCTGTCTTAGATAAAATAACCATGGTCTTCTGACGAAGAGGCACTTGGCCTTATTTATTGGGATTTTAGTAAAGCAACCAGAAATCTGGGGACTATTTGTAAATGGGGAAAACGGGGATCAATAATGAGAACGCTGGGATCGATAATAAACTCTCGTGTGCCGTAAGTGCTGCAGGTTTTTTAAAAAGCACCCTACAATGATAAATAACAATAAATAATTGTCAGCGTTTTGAGCGCAACCTATTTCAAAGGCTAACTTTACTATACAAAAGGCTTTAAATTTAAAAAAATAGATATCTAAGTAGCACAGGGCTGCCGCCAAAGCCAACTGCTAAAATAAGGAAGCAGGTGGCAGCTGCTGCTTTTTCCCAGCTCAGAAGGTACTTCCTCCTTTTCAGTTCACCCAGTTCAGTTATTAGTGCATTTGAAACAGCAAAATCCACTCCAAGCTGAATCAGAATGAAAATATTTTTAAAATGTAAACCTTACATGTTTTTTTTTTCATAGCTGCAGGATTCTTAAGTGTATTTGCAAAAGCACAGGACCATAAATCCAGAGTCTGATCCCTTAATACTGAAGCCAACCACATTGCATAATCCCATTAATACATTTATCAGGCCCCATCTTCACAGCAATCAGGTTTTTAGCCCTTTACACAATAACCATTAGAAGGCTCTTCAAGCATCTCCCTTGCTTTGAACCTATTCTGCTCTTTTCCAGCCTAAACTTTTTCAGAGCCTTTTGTTCTTGTGCCAGAATTGTCATTTAACTTAAAGAACTCTTCTCCCTCTCTGGTATTTACACCAGTGTATTTATAGAGAAGGAATCTAATTTTTCTCTGCCTTTTTTTTTGTCATCACCTCACCATCCAGGTTCCTTTAATCATTTTGGGAGCCGGATTCTCTGTTCTCCAGCAGATGCCCTCTGCTGCACCTTTTCCAGCTGGAATCAATCTTTCTCCTATGGACAAGGAATGCAGAATGCATTTTAAGCCATGCCTCACTAAAACCTGTTGCAGTGGCATTCACATTTCTTTGCCACCAGTGGGAATAATTCAGTTGACAAATGTGATCCCAGACATATCTTCATCATCAGGACATCAGAATTATCCTATGGCTGATGAATACATCCCAATTCCCACACAGAACCCCCAGCTTTCTGTCAGCGTTTGGATTACAAGAACTCACATTTGCTTCAGACAAATGGTCCCAAAGTCAGTCATTCTTCTCCTGGGATCTCCTGTTTTTCCTCTTTTGATGACACCTCCAAATCCCATTAATTTCTGCTCTATCATTACTCAATACTTTTATTAGCACCGCCCGTGAGGAGCACTATTGCTAACTTGCCTGCCAATCCTTCTTCAACCTTCCTGCCTTTTCTGCCTTTAATACAGGATTTATTGATGCAAAACAGGAGCAAAATACTTCAATTCTGATTGATTTAAACTCTCTTGCTTTGCATTTTTGGTTTGGTTTTTTTTTTTTTCTTTAATGAATGGCTGATTTTTGCTGGTGGAGAACAACAAAGGCATGGTTCTCCATAAATCAGGCCTTTGCCTGAATTGCAAAGCTGTCCTATTTTTACAGTTAGGCATCTGTAAAAATTAATAAACTATGCAAGTCAACACATTTGATGTTAAAAATGGTAAATGAAGTTTCTTAATGACTAGCCTGACTTTTTCATTGTACTTCGGGTTTATGTCACAAATTTAAAAAACAATGAAAAAGACATGTCGAACTTGTAAAATTAAGCTAAATGTGCTGAATACATAGTTTAAATTAAAACAAACTGGTTTATTGTACAAAGAAATTCTGCAACCTATAAATAGAACAAACTTCTACCTATTCAGCATGTCTTCAGGTTTCCAGAACTTGAAACAAAATTAATTTCTATTCTCATGCTAAGGAAGAGCTGATGCGCAAGTAAAATGAAAAGTGGCAAAAACCACTTGGCTAAACATTTTCTTTAACCTACCTGTCAAGGAGAGGACACTCACACAACCAAACACAGCATTACCTTACAAAGTCTCTTCAGCTTCCTCATCAGAGAGGAAAGCAGAGAAAGTGATGACATTGTCCAAATCTTCATCCACCAGTCCTGCAGCACTCTGAGATCCTCCAACACGTGGCAATGCTTTTGTTTAATCAATACCACTATTGGCTTCCAAGAGTGCAAGAGCAAGCAACCATTTGCCCTTCCAATTACAGCAGAAACCACTACATATGTCGAGATTTAAATTCAATCAAATTTAGAGATGAAGAAAAATCCTCCCTTTCTCCCATTACCAGTGACAGAACAATGCTATGCTCTGCCTTTTTTTTTTTTTTCTTTTTTTTTTTGGGTAATTAAAAATAGACTGAACTTTAGGAGTGTTATTGCACTTGAAGCAGTAGAATAAAGTGCATCATAAAAAGATGCCACTGGGATCAGTTGAAGCCAAGAAAATTGAAAACATTTTGAAGGAACGAAGCCAAAAACACAGAACCAGATTTAAACTCGGCGTGCGCTGTGGCAGAATGCCAGGGGAAGCAGAACCGGCTGGGGGAGTGTGGAGAGGGAAGGCTCCCTGCTGCAGCCCATGGATCAGGTGTGATGGGCCAGGTAATGGGGGGACACAGCTGGCACAGCTGGGGGAGATCAGTGAAGGAAACCCACTGCAACCTGCTGGGCTGTGAAACATTCTCATCATATTAAACCATGGCATTAATAAACATTGAGCTGTAATCCACCACTTGCCGTCTTCAAAGAGCTCTCAACCCAATGACTAATTCTCACAACCACCTCCTTAGGTGCAGGAACTGTTTATAAAGATGAGAACAAAGGCAAAACGGTGGAGTCATTGGCCACAGCTCCTAAAAAGCAATTTTTTAAACCAGAGGAGCACAAGGCTCCCAGTGACACAGCCCCCTCAGTAGGTGGAATTTGCCTCGTGTTTCTTCGACAGCAGGACACATCTACAACCTAAAACACTTGTCCCCAAACCTGAAACTTCACATATAAAGTTACTTCTCTAATGTGTGTGAGACTGATTTTATATCTTCTCTGTGCAGGCAGGGAGCAGGAGAACGGCAGAAGTAAAATGGGTGAAGTGATGCTACGATGGAGATCAACAGGAGGTTTTGGCCACTAAACTTGCATTTCAGCTGATATGGTTTAATCAAGAAAGAAAAGCACCTAGCTAAGCCTCCTCACTAAAAGGTTGGTAAATCACAATTCTTAGATTCTCTTCTTCATCTCAGTTCTTCCTCCAGCAAATAAAATTACCTTAAAATTTACAAGAAGGCTTTGAAACAGATTCAGGTTTACGGCAAACTCTTGGAGAAAAGATGCATAGAGCATCTCTGTTACCAATGCTCAGCTCAGCAGAGATCTCCAGAGGAGACCAGAGCTAAAAAATATCTTAACAAAATGCCAGAAACAAGAATAAGTTACTAAAGGGAAAACAAACCCAACACACTTGTGTTTCTAAGCACCTCAACGACGTTATCAATAAGCCCAGATACAGCCTTTCCACAAAAGCTGCAGTGACAATCGATTCAAATGGATGGCACTTCTGTAATGCCCCTATTTGACTCTGAGCTGAAGCAGATAAAAATTCAAAGATTGGACTTCCTTGGTATTTTTATGTTAATCTGCACAGCTTTAGGGAAATTGTTGCGACTCCACTCCAATTCACTCCGTGCAGTCAGAGCCATTCAAGTACCTACCAGCAATTTTCATACCCCTCCAAGTCTATCTCATAAACTGTCATCAGCCCAATGCATTATCTTGCCTGAAAAAATCTGTCAGGAGCACCAGGCAGGCTCCCCCTCGGCTCAGATAAGCGGAGCAGACCCGACTCATCCTCTTTTTTTTTTCCCCTTTCATCCTGGTTTGTATTGTCACCCTTACAATTTATTTTCCTGTATAGCACAAGATCAGGCTACATATATGTATAATGAGTGTGCAAGGGACAACAAGAGAAAGAAAGTGGTTTTCATCTCCACCTATCCTCCCTTCTAACAGTTCCTTTTGCTTCATTTTTTGGAGGTATTTTACTATTAAATTCAAATCAATTCTCCCTTTTTCTTGCTTTTGTTGAAAGAAAACAACAGGACACGTGAGAAACCCATGTAGGCTGGTGCATCCCTTGAAGAGCTGGACGATCTCCCTCCTTCCCTCCTGGGGACTGTCTGGTATCCCTCACCAGCTGGAGCTCCACCCCGCCCCGAGGCTCTGGGAGTACCCGGGCTATCCCTCACGCCTGTTTTTCACCAACTTACACAACCTTCATTACCCTTCAGCCCAGTGTCTCTTTGTCAGCCTTGCCTGACACAGGCTGGCAGGTTCACAAGTTGTTGGGGTGGCACAAACATGTGGGGTGATTGGGTCCAGAGACTGGGGCTCATCTGTGAGAAAATAAAACAACACAGATGTTGGTTGTTGTGCCACGGATCTGAGCAGAGATCCCAAGCAGTGAAACAACCTGGAGATTTAGGTGTAACCTCGCAGAAAAATCGGTATTTGGATGAACTTGGGAGCAACCAAATGTCTAAAATACCACACCAATAAAGAAACCCCCAGCTTTTTGGCATCAGCCAGCAGCAGAACGACTCTGCCAAGGTCCCAGGGCCCTCACAGCAGTCAGAGCTTGCACCACACTCCCAAATCTTCACCAACGAGCTTGGGGTTGCACCACAACACAGGGAACAGAGAAGGTCCATCCCTTTACTCCAGGCTGCACAAAGTTTCACTTCAGTCATTTTCTTCCACCAAGCCCACCCAAGATTCTCCAGAGTTTCTTCAGATTATGATTGTCAGGCTCAGCTCAGTGACAACCCAGGTAGAGCAAAAGCTCTAACTCATCAATCCTTTTAATTCTTTAAATTAAAGAATTAAATTTCTGCATTACCATTGTGATTATGTTTTCCTTGTAACAAGGCCTTCAAGGCAACATGAAACACCAAAGAACAAGGAGCAAGAAAAGTCCTCAGGTGGTCAAAGATTCATTACAACAGACAGAATCATTGCCTTTATCCTCTCTCCAGCCCCCACTTAATTGAGTAGCCTGATAAATTGATGAATTACAGTGAAATGATCTTGCTGTGATGCCTCTCGCTGATGAATGAAGAATATCCTGCCAGAGTCTCCTGGTTTCAGGTGATGGATTTGAGCCCAGGCTGCAACACAATTCCTTGTGACTGACAAGCTCAGCTATTTGCACTCTTAATCTTGATAATATTTGATTGAATAAACCCAAGGTCATCATTTCCCAGGTGGATAAATTGCTCCAAATATCACCAGCCCTCCAATTACTTCAAACTGCATTAACAAAAAAAGGTGAAGAATATTCACGTAAGAGCTGCTGAGATTTCAGCCTCGTGGCTGGGAAATCTCTACAACCCAAAACAAAGCTTTGCTGGAGCATGAACGAGCCACTGTGGAGTTCCATTTGTCATGACATGGCCAACAGCCCTTTTCCTGCAGCCCTCAAACCTCAGGGACACAGACCCCTGGGGAGTAACGTTGCTCATGTTCAGTCACAGCCCAGCAGATTTTTTCTTTTTTGTGTGAAGTCTGATAGGAAGCAGCTTGGCTGAACTGGAGTGATTTCAAGACGTGGGAAGCTGGGAAAGGATAACTATTAATTGGCATAATTTTCTTTCAGCACATACAAACACTTTCTAATAGAGGGAAACATTAAAACTCCCATACTTGAGCTTTAGTGAACAGTTTGGGGATGCAATCTGATTTTTCTTTCCCATCTTCTTCTTCTTCAAGAGGCAAGAAATGGGAGCAAAAACTTCTGCACCTTGGCTGCACAGAACTTTCACACAGATCTCTGCACAGCATCAGCTGGATGGAAAGATGGTGTGTCATTTGTGAAATATTCCAGTCCTTTATTGTGCAAGCTCCTAATTATTAATGTCTAGGCTCCGTATTTCTACAGTGAGATTTATGATGTAGCTCAAGCTGGTGGATTTGAACTAATTTTCCCTCAAATCCACAGATGGGAAACCACAAAAGTGCTTTTTATCCCCTCAACTTCTGTAGTCTCTGGTGCAGAAGAACCCCAAGGAACAAACAAGCCCCTCAAAAAAGGAATCTGTGGTGAAAATTGTCATTCTCTGCCTCTACCACCACCACAGTGGCATAAAAATCTTTTAAACAGCTCCACATGTCCCTTGGGGGCAATGCAGACAGATTTTAGCAAAATTTGACTTTTGTGTCTGTTTTTAGATGACATAAACTGCACTACTGCAGGTCTCCTTCCATCCCAGTGAGGCTTTTCAGACCAGGTGCAGAACAGGGACTGCAGCAGGAGCAGGACACAGCTGCTGCCCTGGGATCAGGAGAAAAGAGGCAACTGATGCAAAAGCCACATGGAACCCTTGTGGAGGGAGCCAGAAGCTGTCCCCGTGGAAAAACAGCAGGAAACGCTGTCACCAACCTGGCCTGTCACAGAGCTGGGCATGGAAAAGTCCTGCAAGGGAGAAGCAGAGAACTTCTGGGCATAAAGGATTTCACTTCTTCATGTGATTCCCACAGCAAACCGAAAGGGAAAGATTTTAAGCCTTGAAATTAAGATGGTTTTGGAGGTAAAAAGCATGGTTGGAGAGTCAATTGAAGTGAATCCATTTTTTCTCCAAGGATACCATACATTGGAAAAGCACCAGCACCTGGACTGGTGGCACACGCTGCTCTTACTGGTCTAACAGGGCTTAACACAAACAGCTTGTGCTCCAGAAAATACTCATATTTATATCTTCATATACATATGCATGTACATATAGACATGCCGGTCCCATGTAACACAAACAGATAATAAACACACAAATCTTTGGCTTTAGGATGTGGGATTAAAAAAAAAAAAAATTTAAAAAATAGCAGTCTGCACGTGCTCCAGCAGAAGTTGCATTAAAATAAGCACCGCTGGTCCCAGTGAGTTATAGGTGCTTGCAAGAGGCAGGATAATGGGATTTCTCCGTGCTTGGTTCCCTCGGAGGTGACTGCACTCTTATCAGGAGATGCAGGATATGAGGCTCTGACACTGCTCTGATTCATGCTCTGGAATAACGCAGACATTTGATGGCATCTGCATTGCTGACTCAATTGCGTATCTTCAGTGCTGATCTTGTTGGTGCTGGGAAAAGGGACTGGGAAGGGAAAGTGCTCCTGCTGTCTGCATGCCACGGCTTTGCTGTTTGCCTTAGGGACTCACCGGTAAAAATAGGTAAATAAAGAAAATAAATGTGTTCCTGCCTCCGTCCCACATCCGCCAAGGCAAGGCTTTCAGCTGGTTTTCTCCACCCAAACTTGGCAAAGCAACTTCAAGGAAAAAAGGGAATTCTAACTGCTCTGTTTTCGGAATATATTTGAAATTAAAAGAAAGCAAACCTTGCCCTGTCTTCTCCCTGCATTTTAGTCCCAAAAAGGTGGAAGACAAATATTTCTTGTTGAGGCTCATTCTACCTCCAAGTGGTTGTTTCCAAAGCCTGGATTTTTTTTTCTTTTAAAGTTTCAGCTCTGGCACATCTAATTTTCTTCCTTATGGGGAATAAACAAGAAGAGCAGCAGCCCAGCAGGTGATGAAACAGATTCTTCTCCAACTCTGCAGTAGAAAGCTGAGACCAAGAAGGTGACAAGGAAGATACATGAACACCTTAGAGGATGCTAATCACACATGGGAGTGGTGATTTCCAGCAACTTCTGCCTCATCTGGTGCCCTGGAAATCCTTGGTGAACATTCACAGCCCCACGAGCCAGACCGAGCATGGGATTGCTGCTCCTGTTCTCTTCCTGCCCTGCCTTCACCACCAGAGCTGTGATGGATGCGGCTCCTCAGCCTCTTCTTCTCGCAGAGAGGGGCTGCGGCACCTTCTGTGCTTAAAAGTGGGTGATTTAGCAAGAAAGAAAATCCACAGCTGCCTTTTATAGAATCATACAAACGTGTAGTGGCTTGTGTTGGAACTTAAAAGTTCATCTCATTCCAACCCCCTGCCTTGGACAGAGACGCCTTTCACTAGGCCAGGTTGCTCTAAGCCCCTCCAGTGTGGTCTTGTGTGGAGGTTCATCCTCGTGGCACGACACAGGATGGGTTATCCGTGTTGGACAAGGATAACATGGGAGAGGACTCTCTATGCCTCGTGTCCCTCTTGATATTTTACTCATCAAAGGTGCAAACAGGAGCTCAGGGGGGTCAGGCTGAAGGTCCTTTGCTGTCCTGCTGGAGACACGTTGCGAGAGCCAGATCCTTCCCCTTCCAGCTCCTCCCAGCCTGGCTCTCTGAAGCCTGCACCCTTGGCATGCACAACATCCACGCTGGCTCTGGAGACCTTTGGGATGATCCAGCAGGAGACATTCCCCACAGGCTGCTGAGGCAGCCAAGGCCAGGCCTATCTCAACTCCCCCCCTGTGGCAATGGCCCCACCAAACCCAACACCTGAAAGAGCCGGAGGATTCACAGCAAACAAGAACAGGCCTGGGGTTGGCAGCCTCGATGCCCAGCGCCAGGGCTAAGCCTCCTTTCCAGGGAAGTCGTGTCTCGTCAAGCCTTGGCTGAGCGCTGGGGCTTGCCCATCTTCCCGGGGCGGCCTGGCTGGTGACTAATTAGCCATGACTAATAATCACCTCTTCCCTCCATCATGGCACTTCCGCTGGCACCCACTCATTTGGCACAACCCCTTTGGGTTCCCTTCCCTTGGCGACCCCACTGCTCCACCAAATGTGCTCAGAACTGGTCCAGAGTCATCAGGGATGGCCAAGGAGCCTCTGGTCAAACCTCCAGGCTTTTGGGAGCCGCCTCCAACTACAGCCACCAGCAGCTGTGCCTGTCTCTGGCTGTGCCAGGCAGCCAACCTGTGCATTCCCGTGTGGCAGTGCACTGAATTTGCCCCATCCCAGCTCATTTGTACCACTTCATTAATCACAAACAGAAATCAGGGGAGGGCAGCTGCTCTAGGACAACACACAGCCAGTAAATAAAATATAAACACCTCATCCATACTTAACATCAGGTTTGATCTACACTGCTTTCCTTTCCTTTTTCAAGGTGATTTGCAATTTCTTTGGTTGCATTTTGGGAAGGGGAGGGCTGACTTACTGCGTAATCGCATTTTTGATCTATTATTAAATGCCTGCTTTCTTTTTTCTTTTTTTTTTTTTTACCTTTTCTCTAGGAAGCCAGAAGCCCCAGCAGGAATTACAGCCAGAAAGGGAGGTGAACTGTGAAATGAAAGCTGTGAGAGAAAGAATTGCTTGGGCTTTTGTTTGAAATTTTCAGAGTTTTCTGATTTTTGTTTGGAAGAAATCTCAGACTGGCAAACCAAGGACTCAGTGGAAGTCTGGGACAGGACCACAGCAGATGAGGGCAGTGGCACTCAAGGCAGTCAGAACACCAGACTTTTCACCATTTTGATACCATCTGAAGGTGGATCTGTTCCTAAGGCCACGCTGGAGATGCATCCGTGCTGATGAGTGATTTCCATCACCATTTTTCCTCCTTCCCAGCCCCTCTGCATCGCTGGCAGCGATTCCTCCTTCTGCCATATTTCAGAAATGAGGAGTTTCTCCTCCTTAGGCAGCAGGACATGCTCCCACCTCCCAGCCAGATGAGCCAAAAGCCAGCCTGGCTTTGCTGCCAGCTCCCACAGATGCTCCTCGTGCCACGGTGGCCACCTGGCTGGCCAGCACACGGTCCCCTGGTGGAGCCACACGGCCAAACTGGGTCCCCCAGCTCCCCAGGGAAGCCTCTGCTCTGATATCTGTGGCAGCCCCAGAAAAGGGCAGATGCTCATTAACATTTCCTATTAATTGAATTAATTAGTTTAACAATTTCCTGTTAATTTCCTATCGTAATAATCGCCTTATTAACTAATAGGAACAAAGCCATTATTTAACCACCAGGAATGTGACTCAGTGACAGTCACAGCCACCAAAACTATTTTTTGGGAAAAGAATATTTTTTTAAGTGCCTTTGTTTTTAAAGAGTGGCCCACGCAAGCAGCTGAGGGTTTTGCAGCTGAACTGGGCAAGTTCAGACTCATTCTGAAGGAAAAAGCATCCCTGGGCCACATTCCATAGAAAACTCTCTGCTTTTTCCAAGGGAATACAGGAAGGGACGTGACACACAGAGAGCAGCTCCATCTCCTTCTGGAGCAGCTCCTCCCTGGAAATTCCAGGGGATGGTTGGGGAAGGAACACAAAAAATGGCACGTCTGGAAAGAGCCATCCCTGGCTGGGAGCAGCCAGCAGATGTGAACATCCATCTGACATCCATCCACCAGTGCCCACCACTCCTCAAGCATCTGAAGGACCACCAGGACCTCTCCTGGTCCTGCTACAAGAACCACAAAACTTCTGTTTGGCCACTTCCAAGCAGCTGCTTCCAGGACCCACCAGAGACCAACTATAGCTAGAATAAAAACAAAAGCTGATGTGGGACTGGAAACCCTTTCCTCATTCCCAGAGAAACAGAAGAAATGAAGCATTTGTGAACCTTCAATTCTAACTCACCCAACAGTCACAAAATCCTTTTTGGGATCCCCAGCGACCAAACCTCAGCTGCCACAAAACTGACGTTGGTGATACGGGAGCAGATGTTCCCTCACCTTCGTATTTTTACTGAGTACAACTGATTCAAGTTTCTGGGCACAAAACCAGTTGGAAGGAGCCCGTTCCCAGAGATATATCCCTGCTAAAAACACCAGAGCTGGATGCCACTGTGACATGAGGGATTGATGTGCCACCTCCTTTCTCCACCTCCAGCCTGAATGCCATCCTGCCTTTCCCTTAAACTCGGCAGAAAGGAGCCAAACCGCAGCAACTGTCGGCATTTGGCTTTATCTGCTACAAAATGTCAAACTCTTCACCAGGAACTGCAACATTTCCATCCTCCCTCACTCCAAAGCAGGAACACTGGTACAAAGAAGCCAAAAATGGATCAGAAAAAAAAGAAAGCATCACCTACACCAGCCACAAATGGACTGAAGATGATGGAGGTCCCTCTTGGGCAACAAAGGGTCCTGCAGGGGAAAAGCCCACCTGAGTTTTTCCACATTCCCTTGTGTCACCTCTGAATTTGCTTCCCATGCAACCATTTATACAGAAATGCGAGTGCACGTGTGGCACGCTGTGGAAATATTATGACTAATGGATGGAACCTGTGCAATGTGTCAAAATCTTCCCTCTCTCCCCATGTAACAGCATCTCACACGCACTTGAGACATTGGCACCTACGTTTAATCTGTTTGCTTGTGAGGGGATGGAACGCATTTAATGAATTATAGAGATTTTATGTCTCACCAGTAGATTCTGCTCTGCCATGGCAGCAGAGAAGCCACAGGTTCCCCCCAGTCCATTGCTGTAGGATCAACAGGCTCTCATCCTTCCTTATTTATTTTGGAAAAGCACATCAGGGCACAACACATCATTTGATTTTTATTTTTAATTTTTTTTTCCTGCTAATACCCCATTTTCCCCATCTCTGATCTTTGATGGCATGGGACTGCATCTCCTCATCACTCCTGCACACACACAGCGCCCATCCTGCATTGCTGGGACTGCACAGTCTCTTCCAGCAGGGAGAAAACTCTTGCCCAAGGTTTTTCTGGGACCATTTATAGTCTCGTAACAATGATGTGTACCAGCACATCTGAAATCCCCTCAGCTCCTGCTTTGCACAGGCACATTCCCAGCATCACTGGGACACAGCTGGGCTCCAGCACCCAGACCTGGCCAGGTCTGCAGCAGTGGGAGAGGCAGAGAAACACCTCAGCACCTTCTGCTTTTATCAGGGATAAAATCACCCATTTCCCTCCTTTGCAGCATCCTCTCCCTCCCGAGCTGAGCACCAAAGGAGCAGAAGTTTCTTCACTCGGCCATCGAGGCACATTTGAAGGTGAAGGTTGGACGGGGCTGTGGGGAGCCCGGGCTGCCCAGAGCAGAGCGGAACACAAAGAAACCCAGCCCCGGCATGATGAAATACAAGTTTATTTGCTTTAGCTCGGGTCCAACCTCCCTCGCTGGCTCAGGAAAAATTTCTTTAACGCCGCTCTGTCTGGGGGCTTTCGTGCAAACCAGGTTTTTTAACCAACTCAAAACACAACTCCAAGGAAGCGGGACCAGAGCATCCTGACTTCTCCAAGAATTTTGCTCTGCCCCCACTCTCGTGGTTCACATCCCAGACACGGAGTTAACGCGGCGGAACCGTGAGGGGCACCGCGCCACCGGCGCTGCCGAGATGCCGCTTTAAGGGCGGCCAAAACCACCCTCAGCTCCCGGGGATCGCTCCCTCCTCTCTGACCGCCTCCCCTCCCTGCAGGGGTTTCTCCTCCTTCCACAGAAGCCTCCAATTCTCCCCAAGGCCCAAATTGCCAAACTCGAACGCAACTTTCACCGGGGGCAGAGCAGCCCCCGCCCGCTGCTTCATCGCAGCCGTCACATTAAACCGAATTTATGTTGCACCATCCCGGCGCAGCGGGAGAGGAGCCGCTGCCACCCCAGGGCCACCGGCACGAGTTTGGCCCAACTTCGGGCACCTGGATAAAAGCCCAGTGCCCTCTCCAAAAAAACAGCTGCCGGCTCAGCCAGGGTTCATCCCGCTGGAAAAAAAAACCCCAGTCCCCAAACACACCCAGCCCCAGGGACATCTCCATCCCGGGATAGGGAGGGGAAAGGAGGAGGAGGATGGGTCCCCTCCAAAAGGGACCCATCCCGGGAGGGGCTGGTGCTGCTCCCCGGCTGAGTCCGGGGCGCCTTTCATGCAGGGCGGGGAGTGATTATAAAGTAGAATTAAATAAAGTATTAAAATAAATGGGGGGAAATTAAAATAAAAGCTAAACCAATCAACTAAAAATTAAAAAAAAATTAATAAAAAAAAACAAGCAACAGCAAATAAAGCAAATAAAATCCAATAAAATAACATACCGTAAAACGAAAGGAAATGGAACCATCCTTGCCGCCCGAGGGGTCCCGGGGAGCAGCGCTTACCTGCGGAGGGGCCGCGCTGCCCCGCGGAGCTCCGCGCTGTCCCCGCGGCCGCAGCCCGGCGTGCGGAGCCCGCGGAGCCCCCGGCCCCTCTCGCTGCATGCCGGGAAGCGGCTCCCAAAAATGGGGGCGCGGTGCCCTCTGCCGGCACCTCCCGCCCGCGGGGAGGTGATTTATTTATTTCTGTATATTATATATATTCATATATGTATGTATATGCATGTAGCTTTGTGGATATCTGGTATGCATATATTTTATCTGTGTATATATATTTATTTATTTCATATATATTATATATATTCATATATGTATATATATGCATGTAGTTTTATGGATATCTGATATGCATATATTTTATCTGTATATATTTATTTATTTATTTCTATATATTATATATATGTATGTATATGCATGTAGTTTATGGATATCTGATATACATATATTTTATGTGTGTATATATATATATTTATTTATATATATAATATATATATATATGTATATGCATGTAGTTTTGTGGATATCTGGTATGCATATATTTTATATGTGTATATATATTTATTTATTTCTATATATTATATATATTCATGTATGTATGTATATGCATGTAGTTTTGTGGATATCTGGTATGCATATATTTTATATGTGTATATATATTTATTTATTTCTATATATTATATATATTCATATATATATATATAATATCTATATATTATATATATTCATATATGTATGTATATGCATGTAGTTTTATGGATATCTGGTATGCATATATTTTATCTGTGTATATATATATATATATATATATATATATATATATATGTATGTATGTATATGTTTGTGTCTGTGTAAAAATTTAGAATGCTTTGCTTTAGAAGGGGCCTTAAATATCTCATTATTCTACCCCCCTGCCATGGGCAGGGAAACTTCCCACTGTCCCAGGCTGATCCAGCCCGGCCTTGGACACTTCCAGGGATCCAGGGGCAGCCACAGCTTCTCTGGGAATTCTATTCCAGGGCCTCACCACCCTCACAGCCAGGAATTCCTTCCCAAATTCCCATCCATCCCTGCCCTCTGGCAGTGTGCAGCCATTCCCTGTGTCCTGTCCCTCCATCCCTTGTCCCAAGTCCCTCTCCAGCTCTCCTGGAGCCCCTTCAGGCCCTGGAAGAGGCTCTAAGATCTCTCCAGAGCCTTCTCTGTGCCCATTTCCAGGCAGAACCTCTGGAAAATTAATGGGAAGCACTGGTTTGGAGAGGAAGGGGCAGATGTTGGGGCACATCAGCTTTGGGGTGAAACTCGTGGCTGGAGGCACGAGGTTCAGAGCATTCCCCTTGTGAGAACTTGCTAGAAACACACACACACAGAGGTCTGTAGTTATAGAAATGTATGATTATGGGACTGGAAATGTATGGATTGGTGGACTGGAAATGTATGGATTGATGGACTGGATGTACCCTTGGGTGTTGCAGGAGGATGTGGGGCCAGACTGGGTCACAGCCCCACTCCTGACTTTCTGTCCTGCTTTTCCCCACAGGCATCTCCTCTCCTCTGTGCCCAGGCTGCTTGGAAAGGTAATTAATGCATCTCAGGTGGGTAATTAATTCATCTCGGGTGGATAATTAATGCAGCCCTGTGGCAGAATCACCTAAATATTAACGAGACTTTGTGGTTTGACCTCCCTGGGTCAGCACTGCAGGAGCTCTGCTCTGCTGGGCCCAGCACTGGGATCCTGCTTGGAAACCCTGAGGAAAAACCATCCCAGTGGGATGATGATCCTACACCCAACCACGGCGGGATCACCCAAAAATGGGATTACAGCCCAAATAGCACTCTGAATGCGAGTCCTCACAAGCCTCGGTCCGCATTCCCAGTTTGCATCAAGATCCACTAATGTAATTCCTGGGATTTTTTTCTGATGGGAGAAGCAGCTGCAGGTCATGGACAAGGCCTGGAAAAGAGCCTCCTGTGACAAGAGAGGGAATTGCTGAAGGACTGAGGAAAACCAGAGGCACAGCAACCAGAGGCACACCTAGAACTCATCTCTCTCCTCCTTGGCAAGACAAGCCCCAGGAATCACTTGGCTTTCTGATGCCACCTTGTGTCTGCTGCAGATGTGAAGTGACATTTCAGACCCTGCCAACAGCTTGTTGTGACTCAAAACCTTCTTTTTCAACCCAATTCCCCCTTCTGCAGCCTCTATTCCTGCAATGTCTTTCTACAGGCTCCTGTTTCTTCCCCGGGGCAGGGATGTGACTCTGTGGATATCAGGGTCCCTGCCCCAACCAACATTTGGCCAAATTCTGGGGAGAGCCGCAAGTATTCCTCAAATCCCAGGAAATCCCGAGTTTTCCTGCTGTGTTTGTCAAGTCTCATGTCCAGAGCAGCAATGACAGTTCTGAACAGTTTAAATAAAGCAAAATATTGTGAATGTCCCTGGGGAGTGACCGAGGATGTGGACAGAGGCTTCTTTATGTGAAATGTTGCCTCTAACTGGTTTTCCTGGCACCATCTCCTCCAGCTCCAGGTGGCAGCTTGGGCACAGATAATCCCGTGGAGCACAGTGACAGAATTTGTGGAGGTTACAAAGCCTGGAAACATTTCCATGGAACATCCAGGTCTGGTCAGACAAATAGTGAAGAGCAAAGCCAGCAAGGAGCATCTCCTCTCCATCCCCTGCAGCTCCTGGGGTACCTTTTGGGGGACAAATTTAATCTTTTCCGCTCGATTTTAATCAGCTCATCAGCAAGGGGCACTGACAGCATGCCAGCTAAGAGGTTTATGTCTGTTATTCCCTGAAGATTAGCCTTTGGAATCCAAGAGAGGGAAGTGGCTGCATCTCCAGCTCAGTGGAGATCCCTCCTCCAGCCTGAGGATCCCATATGGACTCTATAGGGTGGGGGGATGCCTTCCCAACAGTCTCAGTGGGGCACACAGGGTGTGTGGGTTTGCTCTTGTGCCCTTCGGTGTGTGCACACTTAGGGAGGAACTAAAACAGCAAAACCCGACCCTAAAATGTCCCAAAAGCTTATTGCCCCCATCTGACACCTGAAGCAGTCTGGGGTACGTGGCCCGCCATCCCTCCGTGTCACTGCGCCGCCGGTGTCACCCGGGGCTCGATCGGTGCGCAGGGTGGCACTATTGCCTTAAAAATCCCGGCCAGGGCAGCGCAGGCGTTTCTGCCCCGCGCTTAGGGTGGAAAAGCTGCGGTGGATCCTCCCGAACTGCCCCAAGGGCTGATGCGGGGCACTGCCCGCACTCAGGACCCTGCGTGGATCAACATCGCGGCTTCTCCCTCAGCATCCTCCCAAAACTCCCAGCTCGAGCCACTCGAGGATTCTGCGAGTGTCCCAAGCACCAGTTCCTCCCCACGAGCGTCCCAAGCACCATTTCCTCTCCACGAGCGTCCCTCCATCCACTCGAGGATTCTGTGAGCGTCCCTCCATCCACTCGAGGATTCTGCGAGCGTCCCAAGCACCAGCTCCTCCCCACGAGCGTCCCAAGCACCAGCTCCTCCCCACGAGCATCCCCCCATCCACTCGAGGATTCTGCGAGCGTCCCAAGCACCAGCTCCTCCCCACGAGCATCCCTCCATCCATCCACTCAAGGGTTCTGCGAGTGTCCCAAGCACCAGCTCCTCCCCACGAGCATCCCTCCATCCACTCGAGGATTCTGCGAGCGTCCCTCCATCCACTCGAGGATTCTGCAAGCGTCCCAAGCACCAGTTCCTCCCCACGAGAGTCCCCCCATCCACTCGAGGATTCTGTGAGCGCCCCAAGCACCACTTCTTCCCCACGAGCATCCCTCCATCCACTCGATCCCAAGCACCAGCTCCTCCCCACGAGCGTTCCTCCATCCACTCGAGGATTCTGCGAGCGTCCCAAGCACCAGCTCCTCCCCACGAGCATCCCCCCATCCACTCGAGGATTCTGCGAGCGTCCCAAGCATCAGCTCCTCCCCACGAGCATCCCAAGCACCAGTTCCTCCCCACGAGCGTCCCAAGCACCAGTTCATCCCCACGAGCGTCCCTCCATCCACTCGAGGATTCTGCGAGCGTCCCAAGCTCCACTTCCTCCCGACGAGCGTCCCAAGCACCAGCTCCTCCCCACGAGCGTCCCTCCATCCACTCGAGGATTCTGCGAGCGTCCCAAGCACCAGCTCCTCCCCACGAGCGTCCCTCCATCCACTCGAGGATTCTGCGAGCGTCCCAAGCACCAGTTCCTCCCCACGAGCATCCCTCCATCCCTGCCCAGCAGAACATCCTCCCCGCACCCAGCGCTGCTCCAAGAGCCTTTTTAAAAGGACCCCAATTCCCCACTGTCCCGGGATGGAGGAAAAGCATTTAAGGATGGCTTTATCCCTGGGAAAACGGGATCCAGGGGGAAGCAGCTGTTGGGAGCCGCTTGAGCCCAGCATTGGGCACAGGAGCTCGTGGGTGGTGCAGTTTTTCTGTCCTGCGCCGCCCCCGATCCGACTTCTCTGATGCAGAATCGGGTCAGGAGCAGCACTGTGAATTTGATTTGAGATCGGAACGGAGATGTCCCTGTGACAGCCACTGCCACCGCCGGGGCTCGCAGCGAAAAACAAAAGTTTCATTCCTGCCAGCCGCAGCTTTTCCAGCAGCAGCTGCGCCGCTCGGGGGTGAAAATCCCTCCCCGGGGGGAGCAGCGCCCCGCGGACAGGTCGGGAGGGTCAGTGGCACTGAGTGACAGGGTCAGGGTTTTTGGGGCACCGCTAATTCCTCACAGCTCTGGGGGGGTCAGTGGCACTGAGTGACAGGGTCAGGGTTTTGGGGCACCGCTAACTCCTCACAGCTCTGGGGGGGTCACTGGCACTGAGTGACAGGGTCAGGGGTTTTGGGGCACCGCTAATTCCTCACAGCTCTGGGGGGGTCAGTGGCACTGAGTGACAGGGTCAGGGTTTTTGGGGCACCGCTAATTCCTCACAGCTCTGGGGCCGCACTCCAATTAGCGCCCTGCCCCGCTCCCCGCCGGGCTAACGAGCTCTGGCAGCATTCGGGAGTTTTGCCCGCGTTTAAAAGCTCCCAAAAAACGGGTTTAACCCTTCCCCTGCCCAAACGGCGCTGCTGCCAAGGCCGGGTCACCCAGGGGAGCGCCAGGAGGTTTTGTGGATCGAGCAGGTTCCTCGGGATTGCTTTTAGGGAGAAGCATTTCCAGCGGGGAAAAGGAGTTTAAAACTAAAGATGGTTTCTGGTTTTCACAGAATCATTTAGGTGGGAGAAGACCTCTGAGATCATCGAGTCCAAGTATTGAGTGATGAGCACCTTGCACTGAGTGCCACGAGTGGGATGGGGACTCCACCGCTCCCCAGGGTTTTCTGTCAGGAATTTCCTCCTGATGTCCAACCCGAACCTCCCCTGGCACACCTTGAGGGCGTTTCCTCTCCAAACTCTTGGTTATCCCCAGGTTTTATTGCTGTTCCATGCCCCAGCACATCGATGGCGCTGCTCCCTGTGCACACCGTCCCCACGGGCACCTCATCCTCAGAGAGCCCCAAAAAAACCAATCCCAGAAATGAAAACTGAGGATCAAGGTTAACTTCTCCCCTTCCTGCAGCCCAGCAGATGTTCTGTGTCTGCTGGCAGGGGCTGAGCCTCAGCAGATCAGAGGGCTTTGAAGGCATGGCGGGGGATGTCAGGGCTCGTCCCTTCTGGCACATTCCAGGTGGGATTTGAAACTGGATTATGGTGTAATTCAGGGCCTTAAGGGTTTTTTTTTCAGCATGTTCTCCCAAAGGCAGGAACCCTCTGCACCAGCACTGAACAGGAAACAGCAGAGGATATGTCTACGCCAAACAGGAATATTAATATATTAATATATTTAAAATATTGCACTACAGCAGCTTGGGAAGAGGCTGGCAGCCCTCTGGCACTGCAGATCCATCATAATTCTTCATCTTTCCCACCATTTCAGGTGTCAGGACAACTCCAATTTGCAGTACTCACGTGGGAGACCCTGGAAATATTTTAACCAGGTCCTGGGATGCAGAGGCTTTGCAATGCTGCAGGGTGTGTGTGGAGGCAGTAAATGGGGGCAAAGGGGAAAGGGGAATCCCATAAAACCCAAGCTCGAGGAGATGGGTGAGGAAAAGCAGCTTTTCCCACCTGGGATGGCCCCGTGGGATGAAGGGGGAGCAGGAGGTGCCAGTGGGGTCACAGCAGCAGGATGTGGGGCAGGCACACAGGGGCAGGCACTGAAACTGGAGACTGAAGATCAATCCAAGGTGTCTGGGGTTTATCCTAAAAACCAGTCGGACCGGTAGCCGAGGGCGTTGCAAACCTGGATCCCGGCCACGCTCCAGGGCCGGCGCTTTTATCCCACTGGGCTGGAGCTCTGAGCTGGAGAGAACTCCTAAAAAATGACTTTTTATAAAAGAATCCTTCTATTTCCACCTGTTTAGTTCCAGCCTTTTGTCTCCAATGATTTATTGGAGTAGGCTCAGGTGGGATATTGGGAAGGAATTGTTCCCTGTGAGGGTGGGGAGGCCCTGGCACAGATCCCTGGAAGTGTCCAAGGCCGGGCTGGACAGGGCTGGGAGCACCCTGGCACTCCGGGAAGGTCTGTTCTGCCCACGGCAAGGGAACAGAATTACAAGATCAATTTAAGGTCCCTTCCCACCCAACCCATCCCATGACTCAAAGCTTTTGTTGTCTTTAGGATCAGTGCACGGCCAGACGCTCTTCTCCCTTCAACCTGGAGATGAAATCACAGCAAGGGCAGAGCTGAGACACAAAGCTGACCCCAAACTGCAGCGGGGTGTTAAAGTGCGTCAGGAATGTGACACCCACACCCCTAACCCCAACCTGGGGGTCTGGCCTGACCTTGGCCTCTGCCCCCAGCACAAACCCTCCTCCAGCTCCTTTTTCCACTCTCCCTCACCTGCAGCTCCTTGAACTCCTCGGGAGGGCCAAAGCAGTTTGGATTTGGCAGTAAGAACCTGCTCCAAACCTGTTTGTTCTCCCCTCCTCTCCCCTGTGAAATTCTGGCAGTTTGAGGGTCTGTTCTTGCAAAGGAGAGTTTTGTGTGTGCTGGAACGGTGCCCGGCGTCCACGAGGGCAGATGTTGGGGGAGATTAAGTCTAGAAAGTCTTTCTTCAAATTCACAGAGCTGCTGGCCAGAGTAAAATCTGATATTTTAATTCTTTAACCTTTATATCCCAGCTGCTGCTGCACTGGTTTCTAAGGGGGGTTGGATTACGCTCACGGGAGAAGAATTAAAAACCCGTTGCCAGAGTTTTTCCATCGTTTTATTAAAAACTTCCAAAGGTCTAAAATGAAAATGTACACCAACTACAAGGGAACCAGTTTGTACACTCACAGTTAAAGTGCTAAAAATTAAACGTTACAAAACCGACACGGGACTACTGTAAACAAATCTACCAAGAGCCGAGTGCAAGTGGGGTCAGCCGCGGGCAGGGGCTGCCCCACACATTCCTGGGAGCTCCCCCCACACATTCCTGGGAGCTCCTGCCCCTCTCCCGAGGAGCGGGCGGTGCCACAGCACGGACATCGGAGTGCTACATGCACGGAGCCGACGGGAAAAATCGGGAAAAATGGGGAAAAATCGGGAAAACGCTGCTCCTCGGGGGGAAATCAATCCAGATCCCATCAGAAAAGCAGCACAAGGGGACGGGGGTAAAGCTTCACATTCAATGGACATTCTCAAGGTGGAGCTGGGGATGTCTCCCGTGCTCTGCTGTCAGCTGCCGGCTCCCCGCTGCTTTTTGGGATCCCTGGAATGTGGCACCGCTCTGGGCTGGCCTGGCTCTCATCCCTGTGCTCCTCCTGAGGGATTTTCCCTTCCCTTCCCTTCCCTCCTTGCTGGACTCGCTGCAGAAGCTCCGGGGAATACCCCAGAGCCCCTCGGTGACTGTGGGAAGCTCGGGGGGAATTTAAAGC
Organism: Taeniopygia guttata; assembly: GCF_048771995.1. Taxonomy (NCBI): domain Eukaryota; kingdom Metazoa; phylum Chordata; class Aves; order Passeriformes; family Estrildidae; genus Taeniopygia; species Taeniopygia guttata. Next base: position 2,251,024 of record NC_133027.1, on the reverse strand, counting down.
TCTGCAGCAATCCCACAAACCCGGGCTGGAGCTCTCACCAGGTAGCAAAGCACCCCAAAATCACTCCCGGTGCCCGGCCTGAGATGCTGGTGGGGCCACATTCCCACTGGGATGCGCTTCAGAGCCCCTGCACCCCGTGATTTGGGAGCTTTCCACATTCTTCCATGGGTGAGGGAGGAATTCCTCTCTGCCCGTGGAGAGGACAGCGTGCTGCTGGCTCAGGTGTTAAGGTAGAAGGGAGAGGGCAGGGAGGCAAAAATCCCAGCCAGAACCCCAGTTTGAGTTTAATCACCTCTCTGGGGTGACAGGAGCCTGTCCCTTTAGGGTCAGCAAGACACCACTCAGATATTCCCATCCTGAGCCTCACAAATTAACGTTTCCAGCAGGATCCTTCTCCAAGCTCCAGCAGCGCTCCTCTCCCTGTCTCTAAACAAGTCAAAGCAGTGCTACAATTTATTAAAAAAAAATACTGGAAATTGAGCCAAGAGGATCAATGTAAACCCTTGAGCTTATTTAGTTTGGTTTCAGTGTTAAGGAAAACTCAGCTTATCCAGATTTCTACCAGATCACCCCTTTGAGGCAGCACACGAGTCAGGAGGAGCTGAATTTGAAAACAGCAAAGGTTCCACCCTGGAGGCTTCCAGGGAGCTGCAGCTTCTCCAGTTTAAGTCCCTCCAAAGGGTTTTCCACAGCTCTGACAACAAAGCAAAGCTTCGCCTTCCCCTCCTCCGAGCGGATGGGAGCAAGGGAGACACTCTGGGATAAATCTGGGAGCCTTTATTCCACAGCAGGTGATGCAAAAAGAAGGATTTGTTTCCCAGCAGTGATTACTGAGGTAGCTTTGCTGGACGAATTCCACAGTCCAGCACCATCCTTGACTTCTGCCTCCAGTGTTTCCCGTGGGATCCTTTCCACACAAAAAAAGCCCAGACTGGGAATTCCCTGCCATGAATCCGAGGAAGGGGATTAAAATAACCACAGCAGAGGCAGATCTGCAACCCCCCGACCTGGGGATCCTGTCTCCTCCTCAAGGAACGCCCTGGTCCTTCCATCCTCCTCATCCTCCTCCTCCCCATCTGGGCACAGCTCCTGCCTCAGTTTCCCCCACACCTCTGAATTCTTGCTCAGCACAGAGAGCCCTGACACACAAGGAAGGTGGGACTTCTCTGGTGCTGCCCTCAGCCTTCTTCACCCAGCGCTGGGGTTTGAAACAGGCTCAGCTCTGGCTGTAGGAACTCCCTCTACATCCCTGCTTGGGTGACAAATTCAGCTTTCCTCTGATAATACCTTTTTTCTTTTTAAATAGATCAGGAACAGGCAATCTCAGCTTTTGTACATGACTCTAAAAAATAAATGGCTGAATATCATCTAGGTAACTGCTTTTAAAACCCATCTCTTCTACAGAAATTGTAAACGAGTAGAAAATTTAAATAGTCTTTCGTAAAAAAGCAAGGACAATACAAGTTTTATAAAAAATTCGCTATTCCCTGCCTGTCTCTTCCCCCCACCCTGGGCAGCTCTGGGGAGAGCTGGCGATCCTCAGAGGAGTTTCCCTCTCCACAGTGCTCATTCCTGCGGCGTTTGCAGTGTCACCCAACGCTGCCACTCGCACCGAGGGATTCCTTCAGCCAGCACGAGTTCCCTCGAGTCTCACCAGAACAGCTCCTGGACCAGGATTTCGGATTTTGGGAATTCGGATTTCGGGGCACATGGAGCCCAGGGAAGGAGGGACACACAGAAGGAAGGGAGAGATTGTTTTCCACAGAGAATCAGAAATCCATCAGTCACCAAATAAATAACTACCTACAGAGAGGTCCAGAGCAGACAACCACCTTTTCCCTCAGAGAAGCTGAGAGCAGCTTCCCGCAGCTGCTGAGAGGCTGAGGATGGTCCTCACCTGGCCGAGGAAGGCCGCTCGCTCAGGCACTGGTGCCATCCTCCTCGATGACCCCGATGGCGCTGCCGTGGGTGATGTGTGTGAGCGCGCCGGTGCTGCCCAGGTCCCGGACGCTGCCCAGGTCCCGGACGCTGCCCAGGTCCCGGACGCTGCCCAGGTCCCGGGCGCTGCCGTGCCGCGACTGCTCGTTCAGGCGGTGGCAGCTGCTGTGCCGCGAGTGGTCGTTCAGCCGCGACGTGCTGCCGTGAGGGAGCCGCTCCTCCACGCCGCGGAAGCTGCAGGGAGTGTACCTGGGTGGGGGAACACGGGTGGTATGGTTTGACACTGGCAACATGAAAATCTCTCAACTGAATGCTGTGAAATGTGATTGAGAACACAGCAAAGCAGGCCCAAGCTTAATAACAAGAAAAAAACACTTTATTAAACTACTACTACTATGCTATTATAAAAGAGGGGGAAAAAAAAAAGAAGAAAGAAAACACACACAATTTAAAATGAAAACCTTCCAAAGCGTTTCTCCTCCCACCACCCAACTCCAACAAATCACAGCGAGACACAATCTGGACCCCAATCAGGTTTCCACCTTCCAGATAATCAACACCCAGTCCATCGACAGATAATCAACACCCAGCCCATTGACAGATAATCACCACCCAGCCCACTGACAGATAATCAACACCCAGCCCATCGACAGATAATCAACACCCAGCCCATTGACAGATAATCAATACCCAGCCCATTGACAGATAATCAACACCCAGCCCATTGACAGATAATCAACACCCAGCCCATCGACAGATAATCAATACCCAGCCCATCGACAGATAACCAACACCCAGTCCATCTGCAGGGAGAGAGGAGCCCCTCCTGTGCCACAGACCCCCCAAAAACACAGCTGCCACATCCTGTGCTTCCATGTCACCACATGGCACCGCCCGGAGAAAAAAAGTTTGCCATGGTGGCCCTCTCCTTTCCATGCACAGTGCTCTCACCACCAATGCATGGATGGACAGACTGCTTTTAGGATTTTTCCTTTCAAGGATGCCCTCCTTAACTTTTCTCTGTTCGCTCCACTTCTGTCTTTTCCCAGCTGAAGCAGGTCTCTTTGGCTCACCAGCATCTTCCTAAAATACAGTTTCTCTTTGGAGGAGAAGATCAGTTCAATCTGTGGCTACCAAGAAAAAGTCCAGCCAAAAGCCACTCCATCATCTCCTCCCACCTAGAATTTCTCTTTCTAACATCTCAGGTTTCAGGCTGTCTCTCTTCCTCTCTTTTTCAAACCAAGGAGGAGAAAAATTTCACAAAGCTTTCATTTCTCAGGAAGGGTTAGGGAGAGTCCTGCACTGACCGCTGACCGGAACCAAGAGATGGACTTCTCCTGGGAATTCTGCTTTTAACCCCTCTGTGCTCTCAGAGCCGTGTCCACCTTCAATTGGTCACTGTCCAAACTGACCTCTCCCTTCTAAAAAAATTCTTTTTCCATGTCAAACCACGACAACAGGTGGGATCAGCGCGGCTCCAAGCTCGGCTCATCCCCTCGCACAGCGCCTCTCGCTCGGGGTGGTAATTAGAGCCGTGAAAGAGCCCTGCCATTAATTAATTCAGCAGCACACTCTGAAAATCGCATGGCCTTTTTCCTCCTTCCAGCCCAGACACCAGCAGGGAGAGGATTTGCACCACAACACCCAATTTTAGCAGAATTACGTGTCTGGCTGGAAGGGACCATCAATCCTCTGCACAACATCTGCCCACATCTGGAATTGTTCGAGGATAGGCCGGACAGCGCTTGGAGCGACCCGGGGAGGTGGAAGGGGATTTCTTTCCACTCCCTTCCTGTTGGAACTCAAAACGTCCCTCAGACATTTTTGGATGTTCCAGCTCAGAAGCATTTGAGACCCTGGCAGCAGCTGGAAACAGCTGTGATTTGGGGTTTGAGCCATGGAACGATTTACCAACCTTGCAGGAAGAACAAGAAGTCACAAAAGTTTAGATGTTAGAGTAGAAGTAGTCACAAAGTAGAGGGAAGAATTTTTGAGTGCTGTGCAGGGGGGTTTTGGTTTTGTACATGGGGGTCAGAGGTTTAAGATGGAGGGATTTGGGCCTGTCCTGTCCTTCCTCTTTATTCTTCCTCACCTCCATGTTCTTGGTGATGTTGGCACCAACAGGTTTAGAGTAGAAAAGCACCATTTAATATAGATTGTAGATATTGGGGAAAAACTGTAAACATTTAACACATAATGTATCATATAAAAGATAGCAACCACCCCTGGGCGGGGAGAGAAGAAGCAGTCGGGAGTCAGAGAGGATGTCAGGGTGTGTGTGTGCCTCTGCCTGAGCTGTGAACAAACTGAGCAGCCCCAGAAGAAAATCTTTTAGATAACTTGCAATAAACTGCCTTGAGACCGAACAACAGAAAACTTCTGATCCTTTCTCTGGAAGCACGGCTTGGAGGAGAGACTTTTCCACCACACAGAGCCAGTCCCGACCTAGAGGTGAGCTCTGGCACCTTCCCACCCGAACCACCCCTACAGCCCCGGGTTTTGGGAGGCGTTAGGAGATTTCTTTCTGCTCCCTTCCCACGTGAATCACACGTGGAGCCCCAGGTTCTGGGAATTTCTTTGGGCTCCCTTCCCACCCCAACCACCCCTAAAGCCCTGGGTTTTGGGAATTTCTCTGGGCTCCCTTCCCACCCCAACCACCCCTAAAGCCCCGAGTTTTGGGAGGAATTAGGAGATTTCTTTGGGCTCCCTTCCCACCCCAACCACCCCTAAAGCCGCGAGTTCTGGGAATTTCTTTTGGCTCCCTTCGCACTGAACCCCTCTGAAGCCCTGAGTTTTGGGAGGAGTTAGGAGTTTTCTCTGGGCTCCCTTCCCACCCCAACCACCTCTAAATCCCTCGGTGTTGGGAATTTCTTTCTGCTCCCTTCCCACCCAAACCACACGTGGAGCCCCGGGTTCTGGGAATTTCTCTGGGCTCCCTTCCCACCCAAATCACACGTGGACCCCCGGGTTTTGGGAATTTCTTTTGGCTCCCTTCCCATCCGAAGCACCCCTAAAGCCCCGAGTTTTGGGAATTTCTTTGGGCTCCCTTCCCACTGAACCCCCCTAAAGCCCCGCGTTTTGGGAGGCGCTAGGAGCTTTCTTTCGGCTCCCTTCCCATCGAACCATCCCTAAAGCCCCGGGTTTTGGGAGGCGTTAGGAGATTTCTTTGGGCTCCCTTCCCACTGAACCACCCCTAAAGCCCCGGGTTCTGGGAATTTCTTTTGGCTCCCTTCGCACTGAACCCCTCTGAAGCCCTGGGTTTTGGGAGGAGTTAGGAGTTTTCTCTGGGCTCCCTTCCCACCCCAACCACCTCTAAATCCCTCGGTGTTGGGAATTTCTTTTGGCTCCCTTCCCACCTGAATCACACATGGAGCCCCTGGTTTTGGGAATTTCTTTTGGCTCCCTTCCCACCTGAACCCCCTAAAGCCCCGTGTTCTGGGAGGAGTTAGGAGCTTTCTCTGGGCTCCCTTCCCACTCCAACCACCCCTAAAGCCCCGGGTTTTGGGAGGCGTTAGGAGCTTTCTCTGGGCTCCCTTCCCACCCGAACCACCCCTAAGACCCCGAGTTTTGGGAGGTGGAACGGGATTTCTTTGGGCTCCCTTCCCACCCCAACCAGCCCTAAAGCCCCGGGTTTTGGGAATTTCTTTCTGCTCCCTTCCCACCCGAATCACATGAGGAGCTCTGGGTTCTGGGAATTTCTTTGGGCTCCCTTCCCACCCGAATCACACGTGGAGCCCCGGGCATTGGGAATTTCTTTCCACTCCCTTCCCACCCAAATCACACGTGGAGCCCCGGGTTTTGGGAATTTCTTTGGGCTCCCTTCCCACCCCAACCACCCCTAAAGCCCCGTGTTCTGGGAGGCTTTAGGAGCATTTTTCCCGCTCCCTTCCCCCCGAGGCGGCCCCGGCTGCCGCGCCGTGCCGTACCGTCCGTCCCGCGAGCGGTGCAGGCTGCCGTGGTAGCTGCTGACTTTGCTGTGCACGCTGCCCGCCTTGCTGCGCGGCTCGTCCAGCACCGCCAGCTGCGTGGAGGAGGCGTGCGTGGACGTGCCCTGCGTGGACGTGCCCCGCGACTTGCGGACGACGGGCGTGGTGGGGTCCCGCAGCAGCGCCTGCGCGAAGTCCGGCTCCTGCAGCACCTGCCGGCTCTCGTTCACAACCCTGAGCAATTAATCAGTGTTAATTAGCGCGGGGTGGAAGCGGCGAACACGACAAGTAGCGGGGCTTGGCGAACAAGAGCGTTATTTACATTATAATGTCCCTGTTATTTACATTATTTACATTATTATGTCCCTGTTATTTACATTATTTACATGATAATGTCCCTGTTATTTACATTATTTACATTATTTACCTTATTTACATTATAATGTCCCTGTTATTTACCTTATTTACATGATAATGTCCCTGTTATTTACATTATTTACATTATTTACCTTATTTACATGATAATGTCCCTGTTATTTACATTGTTTACATTATAATGTCCCTGTTATTTACATTATTTACATTATAATGTCCCTGTTATTTACCTTATTTACATGATAATGTCCCAGTTATTTACATTATTTACATTATAATGCCCCTGTTATTTACATTATTTACATTATTTACGTTATAATGTCCCTGTTATTTACCTTATTTACATGATAATGTCTCTGTTATTTACATTATTTACATTATTTACATGATAATGTCCCTGTTATTTACATTATTTCCATTATAATGTTCCTGTTGTTTACCTTATTTATATTATTGACATTATTTACATTATTTACATTATAATGTCCCTGTTATTTACATTATTTACATTATAATGCCCCTGTTATTTACCTTATTTACATTATAATGTCCCTGTTATTTACATTATTTACATTATTTACATTATTTCCATTATAATGTCCCTGTTATTTACCTTATTTACATTATAATGTCCGTGTTATTTACATTATAATGTCCCTGTTATTTACCTTATTTCCATTATAATGTCCCTGTTATTTACATTATTTACATTATTTACATTATAATGTCCCTGTTATTTACATTATTTACATGATAATGTCCCTGTTATTTACATTATTTACATTATTTACATTATTTACATTATTTCCATTATAATGTCCCTGTTATTTCCATTATAATGTCCCTGTTATTTACATTATTTACATTATTTACATTATTTACATTATTTACATTATTTACATGATAATGCCCCTGTTATTTACCTTATTTACATTATAATGTCCCTGTTATTTACATTATTTACATTATTTACATTATTTACATTATAATGTCCCTGTTATTTCCATTATAATGTCCCTGTTATTTACCTTATTTCCATTATAATGTCCCTGTTGTTTACATTATTTATATTATGTACATTATGTACATTATTTACATTATAATCTGCCTGATTTTGAAGCGCCTCCCCGCGTGGTTATTTCAGTCCCCCCCTGTATTTTAGCCCAGTTCAATCCTTAAGGATGGGCCAAAAGTCAGGGAGGAGCCACCGAAAATTTCTGTCTTTGTGGATCTGTTTTAAAACATCTTAAAGGACAATATTTATTAGGGAAAAAAAAAAACCAAAACTACCCACTGCCACCACAAAATCCCACGGATTGTCTCGAAATCGATGCCAACCTTAATCTAAATTAATTTCAGCCTTGCTGAACTCTGGGAAATTCTGATTGTCACTTTATCAAGCTGCTCTTCGGCACCAGTGCATGAGGAAAATTAAAAGCAGACAACTGCTCCCAACTGCAGCCACGGTGAGAGGAACCTGCATTTAATTTCAATTTAAAGCTCCGATTCAGCTGCCTACATGCACGTTTATAACTAAAAAGTTTCCATTCCACCTCTCAGTGAGTAGCTGCAGTTTATTCGATATTTAATTATTATTAAAACCATTTTGAAGATGGACAAATTGAGATCAGATTCTGGGAACACAGAATGTTTAGGGAGAAATAAGGGAATTGTTGGGCTGTTTGGATAACGCCTTTTCCATCCTTTATCCCAGGAAAACCCAACCCAAACTCTCCCAGGGCACAAGGGAAGGCTGGTGTGTAAAATATCCGTGCTCACTCCTTTTTCCTGCGCCCGTGGAAGAAGCTGGCCCACTCAAAACAGGTTTTCTTGCTTCCAACCCAGAACACCGAGGGGATCCCCACCACCAAAGCCATCAGGTACTTCATGAGGAACAGGATCAGATCGGGGCGGCTCATCTGAGGGACCTGCGGGGAGAAAATGAGGAAAAGAACATTATTCCACCGGGCTCAGACAAAGGCTCAGCTGCTGTCGGCTCTTTATTTGTATTTCTGCTCTTTTCTGCTCAATTCCTTCTTGGAATTCTTGGGTTTCCTGTCTCCCTCCCTTGGGAATTCCAGGCTCTGGCCAGGTTCTTACCAGCCCAGAAAAAATCTCCCTCTTCAGGGAGATCAGCCCAGCCTGAAAACAATAACAGATCAAACACTTAAAAGGGTTTGGGGAAAATTTTGGGGGAAAAAACACTTAAAAGGGTTTTATCCAAGCAATGGGAAAGAAACATTGAGGGAATTCCATCCTCAGGAGAGCAGGATTTTGGGATGGATCCAAACAGGAATTGTGGGGTCAGGATTCCTGATCCTGTACTGATGTGGAAATTTGGGGGGAAAAAAACACTTAAAAGGGTTTGGGGAGAAATTTGGGGGAAAAAAACCACTTAAAAGGGTTTAATCTAAGTAATAGGAAAGAAACACTGCAGCAGCCATGAGGGAATTCCATCCTCAGGAGAGCAGATTTTGGGATGGATCCAAACAGGAATTGTGGGGTCAGGATTCCTGATCCTGTATTGATGTGGAAATTTGGGGGAAAAAACACTTAAAAGGGTTTGGGGAAAAAAAAAACCCACTTAAAAGGGTTTAATCTAAGTAATAGGAAAGAAACACTGCAGCAGCCATGAGGGAATTCCATCCTGAGGAGAGCAGGATTTTGGGATGGATCCAAACGGGAATTGTGGGGACAGACAATCAGAGCTCCCCTCTGATCTCGTATTGATGTGGAAATTTGTGGGAAAAAACCTCTTAAAAGGGTTTGGGGGAAAATTTGGGGAAAAAAACCACTTAAAAGGGTTTAATCTGAGTAATAGGAAAGAGACTGCAGCAGCCATGAGGGAATTCCATCCTCAGGAGAGCAGATTTTGGGATGGATCCAAACAGGAATTGTGGGGTCAGGATTCCTGATCCTGTACTGATGTGGAAATTTGGGGGAAAAAAAACACTTAAAAGGGTTTGGGGGAAAAAAAAACCACTTAAAAGGGTTTAATCTAAGTAATAGGAAAGAAACACTGCAGCAGCCATGAGGGAATTCCATCCTCAGGAGAGCAGATTTTGGGATGGCTCCAAACAGGAATTGTGGGGTCAGGATTCCTGATCCTGTACTGATGTGGAAATTTGGGGGAAAAAAAACACTTAAAAGGGTTTGGGGGAAAAAAAAACCACTTAAAAGGGTTTAATCTAAGTAATAGGAAAGAAACTGCAGCAGCCATGAGGGAATTCCATCCTCAGGAGAGCAGATTTTGGGATGGCTCCAAACGGGAATTGTGGGGTCAGGATCCCTGATCCTGCATTGATGTGGAAATTTGGGGGAAAAACCTCTTAAAAGGGTTTGGGGGAAAATTTGGGGAAAAAAAACACTTAAAAGGGTTTTATCCAAGCAATGGGAAAGAAACATTGAGGGAATTCCATCCTCAGGAGAGCAGATTTTGGGATAGCTCCAAACAGGAATTGTGGGGTCAGGATCCCTGATCCTGTACTGATGTGGAAATTTGGGGGAAAAAACACTTAAAAGGGTTTGGTGGAAAAAAAAAATCACTTAAAAGGGTTTAATCTAAGTAATAGGAAAGAAACACTGCAGCAGCCATGAGGGAATCCCATCCTCAGGAGAGCAGGATTTGGGATGGATCCAAACGGGAATTGTGGGGTCAGAGAATCAGAGCTCCCCTCTGATCTCGTATTGATGTGGAAATTTGTGGGGGAAAAAAACCTCTTAAAAGGGTTTGGGGGAAATTTGGGGAAAAAAAACACTTAAAAGGGTTTAATCTAAGTAATAGGAAAGAAACACTGCAGCAGCCATGAGGGAATTCCATCCTCAGGAGAGCAGGATTTTGGGATGGATCCAAACGGGAATTGTGGGGTCAGGATTCCTGATCCTGTATTGATGTGGAAATCTGGGGGGAAAAAACACTTGAAAGGGTTTGGGGGAAAATTTGGGGGAAAAAAACCCAAATAAAAGGGTTTAATCAAAGTAATAGGAAAGAAACACTGCAGCAGCCAAGAGGGAATTCCATCCTCAGGAGAGCAGATTTTGGGATGGCTCCAAACAGGAATTGTGGGGTCAGGATCCCTGATCCTGTACTGATGTGGAAATTTGGGGGAAAAAAAGACTTAAAAGGGTTTGGGGGAAAAAAAACACTTAAAAGGGTTTTATCCAAGCAATTAGGAAAGAAACTAACTACCCAATAAAAAATGATTGCAAATAATTATTACAATTACAAAACTCTCAAAAATCCATCCTGTTGTTATTTATCATGAGCTCCCTTAGCACTAAATGGAATAAATTCGTAATTCCTTATTGAAGGTGACATTCATTCATTTTTAGACATTTATATATATTTTTATATTATTTATATTTATATAAATAATATTTATATTTAATTTATATATATTTATGTATTTATATTTATATACATAATATTAATATTAAATTTTAATATATATTTTATATTATTTATATTGATATACATAACATTGATATTTATATAAAGATAAATAATATTTATATGTATTTTATATATTTATATATAAATATAAATAAATTGTATATTTATCTAAATATATTATCTATATATTATTTATATTTATATTTTTATAAATTTTTATATATTTTTATTATATATACTTATATTTATAATATTTATATTTAATTTATACATATTTATATTAATTATATTTATATTTATAATATTTATATTTAATTTATATATATTTATATTATTTATATTTATATACATAATATTAATATTAAATTTATATATAGTTTTATATTATTTATATTTATGTACATAATATTGATATTTATATAAAGAGAAATAATATTTATATGTATTTTATATATTTATATATAAATCTAAATAAATTTTATATTTATCTAAATATATAATCTATATATTATTTATATTTATATTTTTATAAATTTATATATATATTTATATTATTTATATTTATAATATTTATATTTAATTTATAGAGATATATTATTTATATTTATATACATAATATTAAGATTACATTTTAATATATTTTTATATTTTATATAAAATTTTATATTTTATATATAATTTTATAAATTTTATATAATTTATATTTATATACATAATATTGGTATTTATATAAAGATAAATAATATTTACATGTATTTTATATATTTATATATAAATATAAATAAATTTTATATTTATCTAAATATATTATCTATATATTATTTATATTTATATTTTTATAAATTTATATATATATTTATATAATTTATATTTATATACATAATATTTATGTTTAATTTATATATATTTATATTATTTATATTTATATACATGATATAAATATTAAATTTATATATATTTATATTATTTATATTTATATATATAATATTGATATTTATATAAAGATAAATAATATTTATATGTATTATATATACGTATATATAAATCTAAAAAATTTTATATTTATCTATATATTATCTGTATATTATTTATATTTATATTAATTTATATATAAATTTATATTTATATTAATTTATTAATTTATTTATATATTTTATAATTTAATTTTTATATATATTTAATTATTTATATTTATATTTAACATCTGCCCACGGGGCCAGGTCTCCCCAAGCAGAACTTCTGGCCCAAAGGGAATTTAATTTTGAATTTTTATCAAGAATAAACCACCAGTTCTGGAGTTAAACCTCTCAGCTGCTCTCTGCATTAATTCCACCAAGATTTTACAATAAATCCCTCAACAGCAAAAAAACCAGGAGTTTGAGCCCAAAGGCACCTGGTTTGAAAAGCAGAAAAATAAGGCAAAAATTGGCTTAATCACCAAAATTTAAGACTTTTTGAAACGGAAAATTGGACCAAAATTGTCACTTTTGGAAAGTGAGAACTGGATTAAAATTGTGACTTTTGGAAAGTGAAAATTGGACCAAAATGGTCACTTTTGGAAACGGAAAATTGGACCAAAATTGTCACTTTCGGAATGGGAAAACTGGATCAAAATGGTCACTTTTGGAAAGTGAAAATTGGACTAAAATTGGCAGTTTTGGAAAGGGAAAATTGGACAAAAATTGTCACTTTTGGAAAGGGAAAATTGGACCAAAATTTTCACTTTTGGAAAGTGAAAATCAATATATTCCCTCCAGTATAAAATCAATATATTCCCTCCAATATAAAATAAATATATTCCCTCCAATATAAAATCAATATATTCCCTCAGTATAAAATCAATATATTCCCTCCAATATAAAATCAATATATTCCCTCAATATAAAATCAATATATTCCCTCCAGTATAAAATCAATATATTCCCTCCAATATAAAATCAATATATTCCCTCAGTATGAAATCAATATATTCCCTCCAATATAAAATCAATATATTCCCTCAGTATAAAATCAATATATTCCCTCAGTATATAATCAATATATTCCCTCAGTATAAAATCAATATATTCCCTCAAATATAAAAATCAATATATTCCCTCAGATATAAAATAAATATATTCCCGCAGTATAAAAACAATATATTCCCTCCAGTATAAAATAAATATATTCTCTCCAATATTAGATAAATATATTCCCTCAAATATAAAAATCAATATATTCCCTCAGTATAAAATCAATATATCCCCTCAGCATAAAATCAATATATTCCCTCCAATATTAGATAAATATATTCACTCAGTATAAAATCAATATATTCCCTCAGTATAAAATAAATATATTCCCTCCAATACAAAATTCCCTCAGTATAAAATCAATATATTCCCTCCGATATAAAATCAATATATTCCCTCCAATATAAAATCAATATATTCCCTCAGTATAAAATCAATATATTCCCTCAATATAAAATCAATATATTCCCTCAGTATAAAATCAATATATTCCCTCAGTATAAAATCAATATATTCCCTCAATATAAAATCAATATATTCCCTCAGTATAAAATCAATATATTCCCTCAGTAAAAAAATCAATATATTCCCTCCAATATAAAATCAATATATTCCCTCAGTATAAAATCAATATATTCCCTCAGTATAAAATCAATATATTCCCTCAGTATAAAATCAATATATTCCCTCAGTATAAAATCAATATATTCCCTGCAGTATAAAATCAATATATTCCCTCAATATAAAATCAATATATTCCTCAATATAAAATCAATATATTCCCTCCAATATTGAAATAATTCCAAAATGGAATAATTGAACTAAAATTATGAGTGTGTAATTTAAATATAAGTGTGAAATATCACACAGTAGAAAAGGTAAAAGTTTTAAAATATGTATAAAAAATGTATAAAAAACAAGATTAAAGTTTAAAAACAAAACTAGTCCTTCTGCTTCAGAATTTAAAGGATTTGGGATTTGGGATTTGCAGGATTTGGGATTTGCAGGATTTGGGATTTGCAGGATTTGGGATTTGGGATTCGGGATTTGGGATTTGCAGGATTTGGGATTTGGGATTTGCAGGATTTGGGATTTGCAGGATTTGGGATTTGGGATTTGCAGGATTTGGGATTTGGGAGATACAAGATTTGGGATTTGGGATTTGCAGGATTTGGGATTTGGGATTTGGGATTTGGGAGATGTGGGATTTGGGATTTGCAGGATTTGGGATTTGGGATTTGGGATTTGGGATTTGCAGGATTTGGGATTTGCAGGATTTGGGATTTGCAGGATTTGGGATTTGCAGGATTTGGGATTTGGGAGATACAAGATTTGGGATTTGGGATTTGCAGGATTTGGGATTTGGGATTTGGGAGATGTGGGATTTGGGATTTGCAGGATTTGGGATTTGGGATTTGGGATTTGGGATTTGCAGGATTTGGGATTTGGGATTTGCAGGATTTGGGATTTGCAGGATTTGGGATTTGGGATTTGGGAGATGCAGGATTTGGGATCTGGGATTTGGAGGATTTGAGATTTGCAGGATTTGGGATTTGGGATTTGCAGGATTTGGGATTTGGGATTTGCAGGATTTGGGATTTGGGATTTGGGATTTGCAGGATTTGGGATTTGGGATTTGGGATTTGCGGGATTTGGGATTTGGGAGATGTGGGATTTGGGATTTGCAGGATTTGGGATTTGCAGGATTTGGGATTTGGGATTTGGGATTTGCAGGATTTGGGATTTGCAGGATTTGGGATTTGGGATTTGGGATTTGCAGGATTTGGGATTTACAGGATTTGGGATTTGGGATTTGCGGGATTTGGGATTTGGGAGATGTGGGATTTGGGATTTGGGAGATGCAGGATTTGGGATTTGGGATTTGCAGGATTTGGGATTTGGGAGATGCAGGATTTGGGATTTGGGATTTGCGGGATTTGGGATTTGGGATTTGGGATTTGCAGGATTTGGGATTTGGGATTTGGGATTTGCAGGATTTGGGATTTGGGATTTGCAGGATTTGGGATTTGGGATTTGGGAGATGCAGGATTTGGGATTTGGGATTTGCAGGATTTGCAGGATTTGGGATTTGGGATTTGCAGGATTTGGGATTTGGGATTTGCAGGATTTGGGATTTGGGATTTGCAGGATTTAGGATTTGGGATTTGGGATTTGGGATTTGCAGGATTTGGGATTTGGGATTTGCAGGATTTGGGATTTGGGATTGGGGATTTGCGGGATTTGGGATTTGGGAGATGTGGGATTTGGGATTTGCAGGATTTGGGATTTGGGATTTGCAGGATTTGGGATTTGGGGGATTTGGATTTGGGATTTGCAGGATTTGGGATTTGGGATTTGGGATTTGGGATTTGCGGGATTTGGGATTTGGGAGATGCGGGATTTGGGATTTGGGATTTTTGGGATTTGGGATTTGGGATTTGCAGGATTTGGGATTTGGGAGACGCGGGATTTGGGATTTGGGATTTTTGGGATTTGAAGGATTTGGGATTTGGGATTTGGGATTTGCAGGATTTGGGATTTGGGATTTGCCGGATTTGGGATTTGCAGGATTTGGGATTTGGGATTTGCAGGATTTCGGATTTGCAGGATTTGGGATTTGCAGGATTTGGGATTTGGGAGATGCAGGATTTGGGATTTGGGATTTGCAGGATTTGGGATTTGGGTTTTGGGATTTGGGATTTGCAGGATTTGGGATTTGGGATTTGGGATTTGCAGGGTTTGGGTTTTGGGATTTGGGATTTGCAGGATTTGGGATTTGGGATTTGGGAGATGTGGGATTTGCAGGATTTGGGATTTGGGATTTGCAGGATTTGGGATTTGGGATTTGCAGGATTTGGGATTTGCAGGATTTGGGATTTGCAGGATTTGGGATTTGGGATTTGGGATTTGCAGGATTTGGGATTTGGGAGATGCAGGATTTGGGATTTGGGATTTGCAGGATTTGGAATTTGGGATTTGCAGGATTTGGAATTTGGGATTTGCAGGATTTGGGATTTGGGATTTGCAGGATTTGGGATTTGGGATTTGGGATTTGCGGGATTTGGGATTTGGGATTTGCAGGATTTGGGATTTGGGAGATGCGGGATTTGGGATTTGCAGGATTTGGGAGATGTGGGATTTGGGATTTGCAGGATTTGGGATTTGCAGGATTTGGGATTTGGGATTTGCGGGATTTGGATTTGGGATTTGCAGGATTTGGGATTTGGGATTTGGGAGATGCAGGATTTGGGATTTGGGATTTGGGATTTGCGGGATTTGCGGGATTTGGGATTTGGGATTTTTGGGATTTGGGATTTGGGATTTGCGGGATTTGGGATTTGGGAGATGCGGGATTTGGGATTTGGGATTTTTGGGATTTGAAGGATTTGGGATTTGGGATTTGGGATTTGCAGGATTTGGGAGATGCAGGATTTGGGATTTGCAGGATTTGGGATTTGCAGGATTTGGGATTTGGGATTTGCAGGATTTGGGATTTGCAGGATTTGGGATTTGCAGGATTTGGGATTTGCAGGATTTGGGATTTGGGATTTGGGATTTGCAGGATTTGGGATTTGGGATTTGCAGGATTTGGGATTTGGGATTTGCAGGATTTGGGATTTGGGAGATGCAGGATTTGGGATTTGGGATTTGCAGGATTTGGGATTTGGGATTTGCAGGATTTGGGATTTGGGAGATGCAGGATTTGGGATTTGCAGGATTTGGGATTTGGGAGATGCAGGATTTGGGATTTGGGATTTGCAGGATTTGGGATTTGGGAGATGTGGGAACCCGAGAATCCTCGTGGAATTTGGGAATCCTCCGGGAATTTGGGAATCCTCAGGGAATTTGGGAATCCTCAGTAAATCCGAGAATCCTCAGGGAATTTGAGGATTTGCCACTATAAAATAAATAATAATTATTAAAATATAATTTAAAAGTATTTGAAAAATTATTTGGTGTCAGGGTTATTCCATCAACTGAGACATTCTGCACTGATATATATTCAAATGTAATAACAAAGTTATTAATGACTTATTTCTAATTAAATAAATACTGCACTGATATCTATTCAAATATAATAACAAGAGTTATTAATGACCTATATCTAATTAAAATAAGGGTTAATAATGACCTATTTCTAATTAAAATAAATACTGCACTGATATATATTCAAATATAATAACAAGGGTTATTAATGACCTATTTCTAATTAAAATAAGGGTTATTAATGAATTATTTCTATTTAAAATAAATGCTGCACTGATATATATTCAAATATAATAACAGGGGTTATTAATGACTAATTTCTAATTAAAATAAATGCTACACTGATATATATTCAAATATAATAACAAGGGTTATTAATGACCTATTTCTAATTAAAATAAGGGTTATTAATGAATTATTTCTATTTAAAATAAATGCTGCACTGATATATATTCAAATATAATAACAGGGGTTATTAATGACTAATTTCTAATTAAAATAAATGCTACACTGATATATATTCAAATATAATAACAAGGGTTATTAATGACCTATTTCTAATTAAAATAAATACTGCACTGATATATACTCAAATATAATAACAAGGGTTATTAATGACCTATTTCTAATTAAAAAATAAATTCTGCACTGATATATATTCAAATATAATAACAAGGGTTATTAATGACTTATTTCTAATTAAAAGAAATGCTGCACTGATATATATTCAAATATAATAATAAGGATCATTAATGACTTATTTCTAATTAGAAGAAATGCTGCACTGATATATATTTAAATATAATAACAAGAGTTATTAATGACCTATTTCTAATCAAAATAAGGGTTATTAATGACCTATTTCTAATTAAAATAAATTCTGCACTGATATATATTCAAATATAATAACAAGGGTTATTAATGACCTATTTCTAATTAAAATAAGGGTTATTAATGACCTATTTCTAATTAAAGAAATACTGCACTGATATATATTCAAATATAATAACAAGGGTTATTAATGACCTATTTCTAATTAAAATAAGGGTTATTAATGACTTATTTCTAATTAAAAGAAATTCTGCACTGATATATATTCAAATATAATAACAAGGGTTATTAATGACCTATTTCTAATTAAGGGTTATTAATGACCTATTTCTAATTAAAATAAATACTGCACTGACATATATTCAAATATAATAACAAGGGTTATTAATGACCTATTTCTAATTAAAAGAAATGCTGCACTGATATATACTCAAATATAATAACAAGGGTTATTAATGACCTATTTCTAATTAAAATAAGGGTTATTAATGACCTATTTCTAATTAAAATAAATTCTGCACTGTTTTGTTTGGGTTTTATTTATTTTTTCCTTTAAGATGAAATAATTCCATCCAACTCCTCGGGGCAGATTTAAGCAAATCCATGACCTCTCCTGAGAGGATTTTAATTTTTAATTTTAATTTTAAACAATTAATAAGGAAAAAGAAGAGGAAAATTCCAGATTTACAGAGATCCTGAAATTAATTTATTCCTTTTCACATAAAAGGTGCTGAGAATTTCCTGATAAAGCAAATTTGAGAGAAAAATTTCCTGACAAAGCTGAGAGAAAAAACACGGTGGGAACATCAGCCAGGAGTGGAGAAAATGGGGAAAAATGGGGAAAAAATAGAGAAAAATTGAATTTTTCTCCACAAAAATGGAGAAATTATATTGTGACTAAAGGAGCACTGTAAAGCCACGGGATTTGCACATCAAAAATTAATTTTTGCCAGATTTTCTTGGTATTTATTTTATTTCAGCCTAATTTCACCTCATAAAATGGAGAAAATTGGAGGGAAAATGGAAAAAAATGGGGAAAAAATTGAATTTTTCTCTACAAAAATGGAGAAATTCCATTGTGACTTGAGCAGAATGGCAAAGCCACGGGGTTTGCACATCAAAAATTAATTTTTGCCAGCTTTTCTTGGTATTTATTTTGTTTTAGCACAAATTGATCCCTAAAAAATGGAGAAAATGGGGGGAAAATGGAAAAAAATAGAGAAAAAATGGAATTTTTGTCCATAAAAATGTAGAAATTCCATTGACTTGAGCAGAACTGCAAAGCCACGGGGTTTGAAAATCAAAAATTAATTTTTGCCAGTTTTTCTTGGTGTTTCTCTTGTTTTAGCACAAATTGATCCCTAAAAAATGGAGAAAATTGGGGGGAAAATGGAAAAAATAGAGAAAAAATTGAATTTTTGTCCACAAAAATGGAGAAATTCCATTGACTTGAGCAGAACTGCAAAGCCACAGGGTTTGCACATCAAAAATTAATTATTGCCAGCTTTTCTTGGTATTTATTTTCTTTCAGCCTAAATTCACCTCATAAAGTGGAGAAAATTGGGGGGAAAAATGGAAAAAATGGGAAAAAAATTGAATTTTTCTCCACAAAAATGGAGAAATTATATTTTGACTAAAGGAGCACTGCAAAGCCACAGGGTCTGAGTGTCAAGAATTAATTCTTGCCAGATTTTCTTGGTATTTATTTTGTTTTAGCACAAATTGATCCCTAAAAAATGGAGAAAATTGGGAGGAAAATGGAAAAAATAGAGAAAAAATGGAATTTTTGTCCACAAAAATGTAGAAATTCCATTGACTTGAGCAGAACTGTAAAGCCACAGGGTTTGCACATCAAAAATTAATTTTTGGCAGCTTTTCTTGGTATTTATTTTATTTCAGCCTAATTTCACCTCATAAAATGGAGAAAATTGGGGGGAAAATGGAAAAAATGGGGGAAAAAATTGAATTTTTGTCCACAAAAATGGAAAAATTATATTTTGACTAAAGGAGCACTGCAAAGCCACGGGGTTTGCATATCAAAAATTAATTGTTGTCAGATTTTCTTGGTATTTATTTTGTTTTAGCACAATTTGATCACTAAAAAATGGAGAAAATTGGAGGGAAAATGGAAAAAAATTGAGAAAAAATGGAATTTTTGCCCACAAAAATGGAGAAATTCTATTGTGACTAAAGGAGCACTGCAAAGCCACAGGATTTGCACATCAAAAATTAATTTTTGCCAGATTTTCTTGGTGATTCTTTTGTTTTAGCACAATTTGATCCCTAAAAAATGGAGAAAATTGGAGGAAAAAATGGGGGGAAAATAAAGAAAAAATGGAATTTTTATCCATAAAAATGTAGAAATTCCATTGTGACTGCAAAGCCACAGAGTCTGTATGTCAATAATTAATTCTTGCCAGCTTTTCTTGGTGTTTCTTTTCTTTCAGCCCAATTTCACCTCATAAAATGGAGAAAATGGGAGGAAAAATGGAAAAAATGGGGAAAAAATGGAATTTTTGTCCATAAAAATGTAGAAATTCCATTGTGACTCGAGCAGAACTGCAAAGCCACAGGGTTTGCACATCAAAAATTAATTATTGGCAGCTTTTCTTGGTATTTATTTTCTTTCAGCCTAATTTCACCTCATAAAATGGAGAAAATGGGAGGGAAAATGGAAAAAATGGGGAAAAAAATTGAATTTTTGTCCACAAAAATGGAGAAATTCCATTGACTTGAGCAGAACTGCAAAGCCACAGGGTTTGCACATCAAAAATTAATTTTTGCCAGATTTTCTTAGTGATTCTTTTGTTTTAGCACAATTTGATCCCTAAAAAATGGAGAAAATGGGGGGAAAATGGAAAAAAATTGGGAAAAAATTGAATTTTTGTCCATAAAAATGTAGAAATTCTATTGTGACTAAAGGAGCACTGCAAAGCCACGGGGTTTGTATGTCAAGAATTAATTCCTGCCAGCTTTTTTTGGTGATTCTTTTGTTTTAGCACAAATTGATCCCTAAAAAATGGAGAAAATGGGAGGAAAAATGGAAAAAAATAGAGAAAAAATTGAATTTTTCTCCACAAAAATGGAGAAATTCCATTGTGACTAAAGGAGCACTGCAAAGCCACAGGGTTTGCACATCAAAAATTAATTTTTGCCAGCTTTTCTTGGTATTTATTTTCTTTCAGCCTAATTTCACCTCATAAAATGGAGAAAATTGGGGAAAAATGGAAAAAAATGGGGAAAAATTTGAATTTTTGTCCACAAAAATGGAGAAATTATATTTTGACTAAAGGATCACTGCAAAGCCACGGGGTTTGCACATCAAAAATTAATTTTTGCCAGATTTTCTTGGTGATTCTTTTGTTTCAACCCAATTTCACCTCTGAAGAGTGGAGAAAATGGAAAAAATGGGGAAAAAATATAGAAAAAAAGGTATTTTTGTTCATAAAAATGTAGAAATTCTGTTGTTACTCGAGCAGATCTGCAAAGCCACGGGGTTTGCACATCAAAAATTAATTTTTGCCAGCTTTTCTTGGTATTTATTTTCTTTCAATCCAATTTCACCCCTGAAGAGTGGAGAAAATGGAAAAAATGGGGAAAAAATAGAGAAAAAAATGAATTTTTGTCCACAAAAATGTAGAAATTCCATTGTTACTCGAGCAGAACGGCAAAGCCACAGGGTTTGCACATCAAAAATTAATTTTTGCCAGATTTTCCTGGTATTTCTTTTGTTTTAGCACAATTTGATCCCTAAAAAATGGAGAAAATGGGGGGAAAATGGAAAAAATGGGGAAAAAATTGAATTTTTGCCCACAAAAATGGAGAAATTATATTGTGACTAAAGGAGCACTGCAAAGCCACAGGGTTTGCACATCAAAAATTAATTTTTGCCAGCTTTTCTTGGTGTTTCTTTTCTTTCAGCCAAATTTCACCTCATAAAATGGAGAAAATTGGAGGGAAAATGGAAAAAAATGGGGAAAAAAATGGAATTTTTGTCCATAAAAATGTAGAAATTCCATTGACTCGAGCAGCACTGCAAAGCCACAGGGTTTGAACATCAAAAATTAATTTTTGCCAGTTTTTCTTGGTATTTATTTTATTTCAGCCTAATTTCACCTCATAAAATGGAGAAAATTGGGGGGAAAATGGAAAAATGGGAGAAAAATGGAAAAAATGGGGGAAAAATGGAAAAAAATGGGGGAAAATTGGGAAAAAAGGGGAAAAATTGAATTTTTGTCCACAAAAATGGAGAAATTGCAAATCCACGGGGTCTGTGTGTCAAGGCGGTATTAATTAATTAATATTAATAATATTAAAACCCGTTGGTACAATGTTGTCAGACAATGCATGTGGGAAAAAAAATGGGGAAATAAATGGGAAATCCTGGATTTTCTTTGGGAAAATTGGGAAAAAATTGGGGTTTTGATCTCAAATCCTGAATTTTCTTTGGGAAAATTGGGGGGAAATGGATTTTTCCTTTCTTTGGGAAAAAATGGGGTTTTCCCTCTCAAATAATGGATTTTCTTTAGGAAAACCAGGAAAAAATGGGATTTTTGTTCTCAGGTCCTAAATTTTCTTTGGGAAAATAGGGGGAAAAATGGGGTTTTTCCTTTCTTTGGGAAAATTGGAATCCCAGTGGGTGAATTCCCACAAAAAGGCACCTTGTGGCTTCCTCCACTTGGGAATATTCCGAATTTTGGGAATATTTCTGATTTCAGGCATCCAAATAATCCCAGTTAATGGATTATAGCTGACCAAATTTTCCACTTGGGAATATGTTGATTTTTGGGAATATTTCTGATTTCAGGCACCCAGATAATCCCAATTTCTGGTTTTCACCTGAGCAAACTCTCTGCTTGGGAATATTTCCAATTTTGGGAATATTTCTGATTTCAGGCATCCAAATAATCCCAGTTTCTGAATTATAACTGACCAAATTTTCCACTTGGGAATATTTCCAATTTTGGGAATATTTCTGATTTCAGGCACTCAGATAATCCCAGTTCCCGGTTTTTATCTGACCAAACTCTCTGCATGGGAATATCTCAATTTTGGGAATATTTCTGATTTCAAGCAGCCAAATAATCCCAGTTTCTGGTTTTTATCTGACCAAACTCTCTGCTTGGGAATATCTCAATTTTTGGGAATATTTCTGATTTCAGGCATCCAAACAATCCCAGTTTCTAGATTATAGCTGACCAAATTTTCCACTTGGGAATATGTTGATTTTTGGGAATATTTCTGATTTCCGGCACCCAGCCAATCCCAGTTCCTGGTTTTTATCTGACCAAACTCTCTGCTTGGGAATAACTATTTTTGGGAATATTTTCTGATTTCAGGCACCCAGATAATCCCAGTTCCCGGTTTTTATCTGACCAAATTTTCCACTTGGGAATATGTTGATTTTTGGGAATATTTCTGATTTCAGGAACTCAGATAATCCCAGTTCCTGGTTTTTATCTGACCAAACTCTGCACTTGGGAATATTCCGAATTTTGGGAATATTTCTGATTTATCTGACCAAACTCTGCACTTGGGAATATTTCCAATTTTGGGAATATTTCTGATTTCAAGCAGCCAAATAAACACAGTTAATGGTTTTTATCTGACCAAACTCTCTGCATGGGAATATCTCAATTTTGGGGAATATTTCTGATTTCAGGCATCCAAATAATCCCAGTTTCTGGATTATACCTGACCAAACTCTCTGCTTCCTCAGTTTCCAGGTTTAAAAAATATTTTTTTTTCTCAACATTTTGCCTCCTCAAAACCCTCCTTAAATTTCAATAGTTTAAATATTTCAATTCTGATATTCCAATAAAAATTTTGATTTTTTCTGGCGGGTGTTGGAAATTAAATCAATGGAAAGCCACGTGTCCATTCCTCCTTTTTTTTCTTTTTTTCTCTCTGTTTTTAAGCATCAGACAGTTTGAGCAGATTAAAAACTGCAGTTTTTAATCAATCCACACCCACTGCCACAGATTTCCTGCCATAAAAATAATCCCACATTGGATGGGAGGGAAAAGTCCCACCCTAATAAAGGAGAAAAAAAACCCCAACAAAACAGAAAGGGTTAAAAGGTAATAAAAGGATTAATATTAAGCCTAAACCAAACCTTTAAGTGATATTTTATTTCATTAAAATGTGAAGTTTGGTGACTCGGTGTTTTAACTGCTTTGGAGCCAAAATGTTAATTTTTAAATATCTGTAAAATAGAGGTTTGCTGTAAAACCCTCTGGAAATAAAATTCCCTTAAAATAATTTGCAGAAAATATCTAAGGAACTGCCATTTTGGCCCAAAAGCAGGCAATTAATCCCTAAAATACTTTATTTTCAACAGCATCTGAATAAACCAGTGCAGAGTTTGATCTTAAGGCTCTTAGAGGCTTTTAAATTAAACTCAATTAAACACAGCAGATAAATCTCATTTCTTGAAAAAAAAAATCCTCAAAGCTGACCAGCTGCAAGCTCTGGTTGTGTTCAGAAGAAATTCGGATTTTTTAGATGTTTCCAGCACAAAATGAGCACAAACCCTCTGGGCCATCAAAGAAACCACCACAGACGAACGAGGATTACAAAGAGCAGCCTGAGGAAAATGAGTTTAAATGCTAAAATTCCTCCCCAGCACAACTTCCAACAGCCAGAACTAACCTCATCGAGCCCTGGCCTTGAGGTTGGTTTAAAATTAAGATTTTTACGTCTTGTGGAGGTGCCACAGAGCCCAGAAACTCCAGGGAAAATCACCGGGAAGGGAAGGGAAGGAAAGGAAAATGGGAAAGGAAAA
This sequence comes from Taeniopygia guttata, assembly GCF_048771995.1. Lineage (NCBI taxonomy): Eukaryota > Metazoa > Chordata > Aves > Passeriformes > Estrildidae > Taeniopygia > Taeniopygia guttata. The sequence goes on along the minus strand of NC_133027.1, from coordinate 2,226,778 downwards.
TGGGAAAGGAAAAAGGGAAAGGAAAAAGGGAAAGGAAAATGGGAAGGGAAAGGAAAATGGGAAAGGAAAATGGGAAAGGAAAATGGGAAAGGAAAATGGGAAAGGAAAATGGGAAGGGAAAGGAAAATGGGAAAGGAAAATGGGAAAGGAAAATGGGAAGGGAAAGGAAAATGGGAAAGGAAAATGGGAAAGGAAAATGGGAAAGGAAAATGGGAAAGGAAAATGGGAAAGGGAAGGGAAGGGAAGGGAAGGGAAGGGAAGGGAAGGGAAGGGAAGGGAAGGGAAGGGAAGGGAAGGGAAGGGAAGGGAAGGGAAGGGAAGGGAAGGGAAGGGAAGGGAAGGGAAGGGAAGGGAAGGGAAGGGAAGGGAAGGGAAGGGAAGGGAAGGGAAGGGAAGGGAAGGGAAGGGAAGGGAAGGGAAGGGAAGGGAAGGGAAGGGAAGGGAAGGGAAGGGAAGGGAAGGGAAGGGAAGGGAAGGGAAGGGAAGGGAAGGGAAGGGAAGGGAAGGGAAGGGAAGGGAAGGAAAGGAAAGGAAAGGAAAGGAAAGGAAAGGAAAGGAAAGGAAAGGAAAGGAAAGGAAAGGAAAGGAAAGGAAAGGAAAGGAAAGGAAAGGAAAGGAAAGGAAAGGAAAGGAAAGGAAAGGAAAGGAAAGGAAAGGAAAGGAAAGGAAAGGAAAGGAAAGGAAAGGAAAGGAAAGGAAAGGAAAGGAAAGGAAAGGAAAGGAAAGGAAAGGAAAGGAAAGGAAAGGAAAGGAATGGAAAGGAAAGGAATGGAATGGAATGGGAAGGGAAGGTGGCTGTGGGGCCGCTCACCTGGAAGGGACAGGGGATGTGGTACTCCCGGCAGCGCTCCTGGATCCAGGTGGTCTCCCACACGCCCCGGTACGCCTGCTCGTAGAAGTAGCAGCCGATGACCACCAGCAGCGGCACGAGGTAGAGCACGCTGAAGACGCCGATGCGGATCATGAACTTCACCAGCTTGTCCTGGTTCTCCTTCTCCAGCGGGATCTCGATGCGGACGCGGTTGAGGGAGATGATTCCGGCCAGCAGCAGGGACACCCCCACCACCACGTAGAGGCACAGGGGCGCCAGCACGAAGTAGCGCAGCGCGTCCACGTCGTAGAGGCCGACGAAGCAGACGCCGCTGATGTTGTCGCCCTCGATCTTGTTCATGGCCAGCAGCGCCACGGTCAGCGTGCCGGGGATGCCCCAGGCGCCGGCGTGGAAGAGCAGCGCCTTCTTCTCGATGGCCTCGCTGCCCCACTTGGGCACGGCGGCCAGGAACCAGGTGATGGTGAGGATGACCCACCAGACGCTGCCGGCCATGGTGAAGAAGTAGAGCACCATGAAGAGCATGGTGCAGGCCTTGTTGTGGGAGCCCTGGGTCACCGTGGCGGCTTTGTACTGCGCGGGGCTGGAGGCGTTGCAGGCCACCCGGTCCTCCAGCAGGAAGCCGATGAAGAAGATGAGGGACACCATCATGTAGCAGACGGCGTAGAAGATGATGGGCCTCTCCGGGTAGCGGAAGCGCGTGACGTCGATGAGGAAGGTCAGGAAGGTGAACAAGGTGGCCGAGAGGCAGACGATGGAGATGACGCCGATGAAGTAGCGGGCGAAGGACAGCTCCTCCCGGCGGAAGTACATGTTGGGGCAGGGCGGGGAGCAGTCCCGCACCCTCAGGAAGGAGTAGCCCAGCTCTGGGTCAATTTTCAGCTCCCGAGGACACCAAAAGCCGTAATCCCTCTGCACGGCCATCGGGGCCTCCTCCGTGGGCTCGCCGGCCACGTTGAGGTCAACCAGGCGAGGGTAGGGCTCGTCGCAGTCTGGGAACCTGCAGGGAAAACACTCACAGTTTACAGGGACTGGGAACCCCATTGCACACAGAATTCACAGATCAGACCTTAAAGATCATCGAGTCCAACCCGTGCCCGGCACCTCAACTCAGCCATGGCACCCAGTGCCACATCCAGGCTTTGTTAAACACACCCAGGCTTTGCTAAACACATCCAGGGTTTGCTAAACACATCCAGGGTTTGTTAAACACATCCAGGGTTTACTAAACACACCCAGGGTTTGCTAAACACATCCAGGGTTTGCTAACCCCACCACCTCCCTGGGCAGCGACTCCGGAATTTTATCACTCTTTCTGTGAAAAGCTTTCCGGAATTTTATCACTCTTTCTGTGAAAAGCTTTCCGGAATTTTATCACTCTTTCTGTGAAAAACTTTTTCCCAATATCCAATATTTCCCATGATGCAGACTGAGGCTGTGCTGTGGATTGTCTGGGCAGCAATTCCAGAATTTTATCACTCTTTCTGTGAAAAACTTTTTCCCAATTTCCAGCATTTCCCGTGAGGCAGACTGAGGCTGTGCTGTGGATTGTCTGGGCAGCAATTCCAGAACTTTATCACTCTTTCTGTGAAAACTTTTTCCCAATATCCAATATTTCCCGTGAGGCAGACTGAGGCTGTGCTGTGGATTGTCTGGGCAGCAATTCCAGAATTTTATCACTCTTTCTGTGAAAACTTTTTCCCAATATCCAATATTTCCCGTGATGCAGACTGAGGCTGTGCTGTGGTTCTGTCAGTTCCTGGAGAAAGCCCAACCCCAGCTGAGCACAGCCAATTTCAGGAGCTGTGGGGAGCGCTGAGGTCGCCCCTGAGTCTCCTTTTCTCCAGGCTGAGCACCCCCAGATCCCTCAGGGGCTCCTCACAGGGTTTGTGTGTTCCCAGCCCCTCTCCAGCCTCGTTGTTCCCTCTCCTTCCCAAAGTGAGCTGGGCACAGCTCTGGGTGTGCCCTCAGCAGTGCCCACATCATTCCTGACACAAAAATCAGCATTTCTAAGTGTGACTTCAGGCAAAACAACCGGAGCAAAACCAGACAATCCAAAAAAAAATGGGGAATCCATCAAATTCTGCAGTGTTAATCACAAACTCATCCCGCAGCGCAATGTCAAAACTGTAAAATAAGTTTAAAAATCAAACAGGTGAGGGGCCAATTTGAGCTTTAAGAATGAAGGTAAGGATGTAAAATCCATCCCAGGAAATCTGTGAATTCCAGCCCAGGGCAGCAGGATTTTAAAAACATTTTAAAGCCTTTCCTAAACAACTGAACTCGCTGCCATCGGACAGGGCAGTGAGGCGGTGACACCAAAATTCCAACTGGCACTGCCTCCAGTTTTCTTAAATGGAATTATGAGGAAGATATTTGTGGAGTTGACACCGGTTTTCATAAATGGAATTATGATGAAGATATTTGTGGAGTTGACACCGGTTTTCATAAAAGGAATTATGAGGAAGATATTTGTGGAGTTGACACCGGTTTTCATAAATGGAATTATGATGAAGATATTTGTGGAGTTGACACCGGTTTTCATAAATGGAATTATGATGAAGACATTTGTGTAAATAAAGCTCTGACTGGAGGCTGAGGAATTCTAGAGTTTCCAAGGAGAGATTGATTCCAGTAACCTAGAAACATCTTCTGACTCATTTAACTAAAATAATTCTAATTGTTTTTCATTCTCTCCAATCCAGCTGTAAATTATTTCTTCCTGTTACTGTTGGAGTCACTTAAAAAAACAATAAAGCACGAAGACACTGCTTTTAATTTCGTGCATGTTCTGCCTCAAACAGCTTGGAACACCATTGGACCGTTTTCCTATGAATTTATTTGTGCCATGTGAAGCTGACCGCAGCTGTTTGCAGCTCAGCACGGGGGACAAGCAAACAGCTTTGAGCTTTCACCCTCATCAAACGCAGCCAATTTGCAGCTGATCTCTTGGGCAGAAAGAGGAACTCGCTTCCCACAGCTCAGGAAAAAGTTGGTGGTGACTGGGAAGGAAAACGCGGCCGCGCGCGACGGAAAACGTTTAAAAATGGGAGTGGAAGTTTATGCTGGAAGGAAATACAAAAATGAAATGGGTTTCCTGACCTGGTGCACTCCATGTCCTCGGGCCAGGCCACCCCGAACATCTCCATGAGCTTGGAGCACTCGCTGTGGGCGCGCTGGCAGAGGCGGCGGCAGGGCAGCGCCACGCGCCCGTACTCCATGCACACCGGCGCGTACAGCGCGCACAGGAACGGGCGGAAATCCCGGGAGCACTCCAGGTTCACCATCGGGTGGAAGGGCTGCCAAGGGAAAAAAAAAACAACCCAAAAAAATGAGGATTCAGTAGCTGCAAGCAGCTCTTTGGTTGGAATGTTTCGCTTTTTATCGCATCGCGACTTTCTGGATGTTGGGAGAACATTGGGACGGAATTCGAAATTTGGGGGTTTTAGGAAGATGGGGGACCATGGGGACAATGCAAATATTCCCAAGGGATATTTATGTCCTCCATCTGCGTTAAAATCAGTGGGAATTAAAGGATAAATCCCCCCGAGGGTGGATCCCATTTCTCTCATGACGGCGTATGCGTACGTTATCCCAGTTATTTAAATTCCCACACATCCATGGAGCTTCCAAGGCTGTGATCACAGTGAAAGCACAACCACACAACCAAGATTTCATTTCTTGCCTAAGCATCAGAAAGCACCGTGGAATCAAAACCTGAAAAAATAAAAATATCAAAATAAATGACGGGCGTCTCGTGCTCCTGAGGTGCTTCACAACAGGTTTGGGTGTCAACGAGAGCGACGCTCCTTGGAAGCTCTGAGAGAAAATCTGTCAGATTTAGGCAAACACAGCTGGTCTGGAGCACTGCTGAAGGATAAAGAAGGAGGAATAAAGAGGACAGGGATTTATGTCTCAGAAAAAGCTGGTGTGTGGTGATAATCCACGTCGCTGTCCTGGTTTTTGTGGTTTGTCCTCAAAACTCACCAAGAATTAATCCACGTTTTATTCCACCACCCAAAGCTTCGCCATCTCTTTGGATGTCAGTGTAAGATCAATGATATTCCCCTGAGAGTGGAATTAGAGAATATTGGAACACATAAAAACTTCCAGTTCTGGAATAAAACAACCCCCAGGCTGGAAAAACTTCTCCTGGTTTATATTTCAAATCACAGCTCAAAGGGAAAAAGCTTTGTTCTACACAGATTTTTTAGGAAAACTCCATTATTTGGAGTTTTCTCCCCAGCCCAGCAGGATTAAGGAGCAGGAATTCCAATCCTGGGAATTTGCAGCGCGGTAGCTGAAGGACAAACGAACCTGCTGGATATAAATACATATAAATCCTAAATTTGTTACAAGTGCAGCTGAAGAGGAGCTGCAGAAAGATTACATTCTCAACCAGCAATTTCCTGAGAAGTGCTTTAAACAAATTCAGCATTTTCTTTTTCCAAACTGTAGAGTAGAACTGATCTGACAGGAAAAAGTAGGTCATTTTCTGTGACCAGAAAATGGCAAATAGAAGGAATTATAAGGGAAAATTTCACTTCTCCATTACCACCTCTTTACTCTTCCAATCCTTCCCAGAAATCTCCATCCCTCTGAAAAATTTGGGAACACGAGACTCAACCATGCCATGATTTTAATGTGTTGGTTTTTTTTTAAACATCATTATTATTTACCAAATTGATTAAACTCCCTTAATTTCCCAAACTGAAATGCAGCAGGAAGAGCAGGATGAGCCTCCAGAGTTACAAACCAGGAAAAAGGCAGCACCAGTCAGGAAATATTTACATTTACAGGCTCACCTTACTCCAGGAACTCCTCCTGTTTGGCTGGACGTGTACTGCAGATTTATTTGATTTATGGATTTGTGAGTATTTATTGCCTACAGCAGAGTTAAAGCCATTGTTTGACCACATGGATCAGAAATTGATCCCAGGGAGTTACAACACCTGCCTGGAATAACTGGAGGTGAAACTCTTCACTTGGTGCAAAGGGAAAATAAAACAAGAACTCCACTTTTATTATGGTAAGAGTTTAACTTCCCTTCTTTGCAAAAAGCCTTGAAAATGAGAAAATTAAGTTACAACTTTATGAAAAAGAGCTGCTGCTCTCATGCCTGCCCGAATCTCAAAGTTTTGCCTCCTGCCACTGCAAGTTTTCACAAACCTACTCCTAAATTTGAAGTTCTCCTGATAATTCCTCCCCTATTTAATCTGATACACCTCCCACTTAGAAAAGATGTCCCCAAAGTTCCTTTTTTCCTGCAATTGAGCCTTTGTTACAAGATCTGTTTGGTTTTGGTGGAGCTGCAGAGGTTTAGGAAGAGACCTCAGAGCACCTCAAGGAGTGCAAACACAGCTCCAGGAGAAGGGGCAGGACAGGAGGAAAGCCAGAGGAGCTCCGGGCTGGAATTCAGAGGGAATTTCCTGATGGAAAAGCTGTTAAACTTCAGAAGGGGCTGCCCAGGGAGCTTTGGAGGTGTCCAAGGAACAACACTCGGAGCTCTGGGGTGGGGACAAGGTGAGGACTCCCCTGAGATCTTTTCCAGCCTGAATGATCCTGGGATCCTCAAACTCTTGAAGAGGCTGAGCTGGAGAACAGAAGAAAAATCAAAAATCCCTACAACAACTCCTGCTAACACAGAAAAAGAGATTTGCTTGCCCTGAGGTAGCGTTTGTGCCCGTGGGCACGCTCCTTCTGTAACACCCCAAAAATTATCCCCAAATTGCCTTCCCCCCTCGCATCTCCTGAGATGAAAGGTCACCTCCGCCTACTGCTGACGTTGTTGCCTATTAAAAATAAACACGGGGAGATGAAAAGACTCTTTTCATGCTCTCGCCCAAGGACGCCGTGCAAGTCACGGCATCGGGCGGAACAAAAGGCTCTCTGTTCCAACGGGATGTGCCTCACAGGAACGCCTGAACAACCCCAGGAGGAGCAGGGAAACAGGGCAGGAGGAGGCCTGGCAGCCAAATTGATCTCAGTGATTCAATCCTGGGAAATCCGAGAGGAGGAAGAGATAAATGCTTACTTGGGAAGAGATAAACGCTTCCTGTCCTGCGCTTTGCGCTCGGGTGTTGTGTGAAGGGACCTTAAAGGTGGTCTGGTTCCGTCCTCCAAGGGATGGAAGCCAAAGGAGAGATGGAATGCGCAGATTTTTTTTGTGAAGGGACCTTAAAGATGTTCTGGTTCCGTCCTCCAAAGGAAGAAAGGCAAAGGAGAGATGGAATGTGCAGATTTTGTTGTGTGAAGGGACCTTAAAGATGGTCTGGTTCCGTCCTCCAAGGGATAAAAGCTAAAGCAGAGATGGAATGTGCAGATTTTATTGTGTAACGGGACCTTAAAGGTGGTCTGGTTCCGTCCTCCAAGGGATGGAAGCCAAAGGAGAGATGGAATGTGCAGATTTTTTGGTTGAAGGGACCTTAAAGATGGTCTGGTTCCGTCCTCCAAGGGATGGAAGCCAAAGCAGAGATGGAATGTGCAGATTTTCCCTCACTCAAAATAATTTCCTTAGCAAATCCTCACTTTTGTTACTCAGCAAGAGCAGCTACTCAAATTATAGGCACACCATGGAACACGGTTGTTGTTGTGTGAAGGGACCTTAAAGACGGTCTGGTTCTGTCCTCCAAGGGATGGAAGCCAAAGGAGAGATGGAATGTGCAGATTTTTTTGGTTGAAGGGACCTTAAAGATGGTCTGGCTCCATCCTCCAAGGGATGGAAGCCAAAGGAGAGACGGAATGTGCAGATTTTCCCCCACTCCAAATAATTTTCATAGCAAATCCTCACTTTTGTCACTCAGCAAGAGCAGCTACTCAAATTATAAGCACACCACAGAACACGGTTGTTGTGTGAAGGGACCTTAAAGGTGGTCTGGTTCCGTCCTCCAAGGGATGGAAGCCAAAGGAGAGATGGAATGTGCAGATTTTTTGGTTGAAGGGACCTTAAAGATGGTCTGGTTCCGTCCTCCAAGGGATGGAAGCCAAAGCAGAGATGGAATGTGCAGATTTTCCCTCACTCAAAATAATTTCCTTAGCAAATCCTCACTTTTGTTACTCAGCAAGAGCAGCTACTCAAATTATAGGCACACCATGGAACACGGTTGTTGTTGTGTGAAGGGACCTTAAAGACGGTCTGGTTCTGTCCTCCAAGGGATGGAAGCCAAAGGAGAGATGGAATGTGCAGATTTTTTTGGTTGAAGGGACCTTAAAGATGGTCTGGCTCCATCCTCCAAGGGATGGAAGCCAAAGGAGAGACGGAATGTGCAGATTTTCCCCCACTCCAAATAATTTTCATAGCAAATCCTCACTTTTGTCACTCAGCAAGAGCAGCTACTCAAATTATAAGCACACCACACCGTAAAGATGGTCTGGTTCCATCCTCCAAGGGATGGAAGCCAAAGGAGATTTTGCGTAGATTTTCCCCCACTCCCAATCATTTTCTTAGCAAATCCTCACTTTTGTTACTCAGCAAGAGCAGCTACTCAAATTATAAGCACACCACGGAACACAGTTGTTGTTGTGTGAAGGGACCTTAAAGGTGGTCTGGTTCTGTCCTCCAAGGGATGGAAGCCAAAGGAGAGATGGAATGTGCAGATTTTGTTGTGTGAAGGGACCTTAAAGATGCTCTGGTTCTGTCCTCCAAGGGATGGAAGCCAAAGGAGAGATGGAATGTGCAGATTTTGTTGTGTGAAGGGACCTTAAAGGTGGTCTGGTTCCGTCCTCCAAGGGATTAAAACCAAAGGAGAGATGGAATGTGCAGATTTTCCCCCACTCCAAATAATTTTCTTAGCAAATCCTCACTTTTGTCACACAGCAAGAGCAGCTACTCGAATTATAAGCACACCACGGAACATGGTTGTTGTTGTGTGAAGGGACCTTAAAGATGGTCTGGTTCCGTCCTCCAAGGGATGGAAGCCAAGGGAGAGATGGAATGTGCAGATTTTGTTGTGTGAAGGGACCTTAAAGGTGGTCTGGTTCCGTCCTCCAAGGGATGGAAGCCAAAGGAGAGATGGAATGTGCAGATTTTGTTGTGTGAAGGGACCTTAAAGGTGGTCTGGTTCCGTCCTCCAAGGGATGGAAGCCAAAGGAGAGATGGAATGTGCAGATTTTCCCCCACTCCAAATAATTTTCTTAGCAAATCCTCACTTTTGTTACTCAGCAAGAGCAACTACTCAAATTATAGGCACACCACAGGTTCCAATTTCCGACCTCGCAGCGCTGGGAGATAATAAACCAAATCCTTTTATTTTAACACAGACGTTTGGCTGTTATTTGGGAAGTGGCTTTGCAGGATTTAAAGCAAATCACTTGGGTGATCTTTCCCCGTTCTGTTCTTTGATCTGAGAACTAAACAGAAACATCCTGGTGAACTCAGAGAGGGAAGGAGGGAACTTTCCTCCCCTCAGGCTCCGGGGAAGAGAGTGATGCCATGATTGCAATTCCCGGGTGGAAGCAGCCACAGGAGCTTCTCTTTGTCCTCAATCTCCTGACCTTTCATGGAGCACAGAGAAAAAAAATCAGGAATTGTGTCTCAAAGGGCAGAACGCCTTCCAGGCTGCCTGCCCTGGAGGATGGGATTGGTTTGGATTTAATTCCACAGACAGCTCCTGCTTCCCCTGAGCACCTTGGAGAAAAAAAAAATCGGGAATTGTGTCTCAAAGGGCAGAACCAGAGAAAAAAATCGGGAATTGTGTCTCAAAGGGCAGAACCCCTTCCAGGCTGCCTGCCCTGGAGGATGGGATTGGTTTGGGTTTAATTCTGCAGACAGCTCCTGCATTCCCTGAGCACCTTGGAGAAAAAAAATCGGGAATTGTGTCTCAAAGGGCAGAACCAGAGAAAAAAAATCGGGAATTGTGTCTCAAAGGGCAGAACCCCTTCCAGGCTGCCTGCCCTGGAGGATGGGATTGGTTTGGATTTAATTCTGCAGACAGCTCCTGCATCCCCTGAGCACCTTCGGCCTCCTGCTCTTACCTAAAAACTCAGAACATTTATTTTCCAGATTCCTGTGAGCCCCAGGCGCTCACACTCCACCTGGAAATGTTTGTCCCACGTTCACACCTGAACCAAAATTCTTCTGCTTCTGCTGGAGTCGAACAATAAATCTGCCTCAATCCAAAGGCAGCTGCTGCTTCCTGAAGAAAACCAGGGAATGTTCACACAGACAAGGAGCTGTGGCACCAACCTGGCAGAAAATCAGGGCCAGTTCCACTTTTCCCACCCAGTTTGGCTGGTTCATGCCAGGAAATCAGAGGTGAACACGGCCAGGAGTGCAGGAGGGAGTTTGTTTCTCCTGGCACAGACCCAGTCCGGCCGATCTAAGGTGTTTATTCTGTTTTCTGAAGGCAAAAGGTGACTTTGCCCCGGCCTGCTCCCAGTGCTCGGTGCCAAGTCACGTTCAGGGAGAATTCCTGGCACGGAGCACGTCCCAGCTTACCTCACCTGGCGAGAAACTGAGGTGCACTTTTATTTTTGGAATTATTTCTGGTTTCTTGCGGTGCTACACGTATGAAAAGCCAAATGGGGCACAGCTCATGTTGCCTGTTGAGCTATTCCAAATTATCTGTGTGAAGCCTTTCAATATCCCACATCTCATCATTTGATGGCAGCTGGAAAAATCCTGGTGGCAGTGAGGATTAGACTGACACTGCACTGCTTCAGGGGCTGGGAAGGGAAAAAAAATCTGATTTTTTTACCTCAGCACTAAAAATAAATGTCTGCGTTTAAATAGTTATTTAAGAAACCCCAACAATAAAAAAAGACAAGTGGGTTTAAATGATATTTTACTATATATATTTTATATAATAAAATATATATTTATTTTTTATATATAAAATATATATTATATATAAAATATATAATATAATATATATTTTATATAAAAATATAATATATATTATATATTGGTTTGGGTTTAATTCTGCAGACAGCTCCTGCTTCCCCTGAGCACCTTGGAGAAAAAAAATCGGGAATTGTGTCTCAAAGGGCAGAACCAGAGAAAAAAATCAGGAATTGTGTCTCAAAGGGCAGAACCCCTTCCAGGCTGCCTGCCCTGGAGGATGGGATTGGTTTGGATTTAATTCTGCAGACAGCTCCTGCTTCCCCTGAGCACCTTGGAGAAAAATAAATCGGGAATTGTGCCTCAAAAGGCAGAACCCCTTCCAGGCTGCCTGCCCTGGAGGATGGGATTGGTTTGGGTTTAATTCTGCAGACAGCTCCTGCTTCCCCTGAGCACCTTGGAGAAAAAAAACGGGAATTGTGTCTCAAAGGGCAGAACCAGAGAAAAAAAATCGGGAATTGTGTCTCAAAGGGCAGAACCAGAGAAAAAAAAACGGGAATTGTGTCTCAAAGGGCAGAACCCCTTCCAGGCTGCCTGCCCTGGAGGATGGGATTGGTTTGGATTTAATTCCGCAGACAGCTCCTGCTTCCCCTGAGCACCTTGGAGAAAAAAAAATCGGGAATTGTGTCTCAAAGGGCAGAACCAGAGAAAAAAATCGGGAATTGTGTCTCAAAAGGCAGAACCAGAGAAAAAAAACGGGAATTGTGTCTCAAAGGGCAGAACCAGAGAAAAAAATCGGGAATTGTGTCTCAAAGGGCAGAACCCCTTCCAGGCTGCCTGCCCTGGAGGATGGGATTGGTTTGGGTTTAATTCCGCAGACAGCTCCTGCATTCCCTGAGCACCTTCAGCCTCCTGCTCTTACCTAAAAACTCACAACATTTATTTTCCAGATTCCTGTGAGCCCCAGGCGCTCACACTCCACCTGGAAATGTTTGTCCCACGTTCACACCTGAACCAAAATTCTTCTGCTTCTGCTGGAGTCGAACAATAAATCTGCCTCAATCCAAAGGCAGCTGCTGCTTCCTGAAGAAAACCAGGGAATGTTCACACAGACAGGGAGCTGGGGCAGCAGCCTGGCAGAAAATCAAGGCCAGTTCCACTTTTCCCACCCAGTTTGGCTGGTTCATGCCAGGAAATCAGAGGTGAACACGGCCAGGAGTGCAGGAGGGAGTTTGTTTCTCCTGGCACAGACCCAGTCCGGCCGATCTAAGGTGTTTATTCTGTTTTCTGAAGGCAAAAGGTGACTTTGCCCCGGCCTGCTCCCAGGGCTCGGTGCCAAGTCACGTTCAGGGAGAATTCCTGGCACGGAGCACGTCCCAGCTTACCTCACCTGGCGAGAAACTGAGGTGTGCTTTTATTTTTGGAATTATTTCTGCTTTCTCGCGGCGCTACATGTATGAAAAACCAAATAGGGCACAGATCACGTTGCCTGTTGAGCTTTTCCCCTTAAAGCTATTCCAAATTATCTGTATGAAGCCTTTCAATATCCCACAGCTCATCATTTGATGGCAGCTGGAAAAATCCTGGTGGCAGTGAGGATTAGACTGACACTGCACTGCTTCAGGGGCTGGGAAGGGAAAAAAAAATCAGATTTTTTTACCTCAGCACTAAAAATAAATGTCTGCATTTAAATAGTTATTTAAGAAACCCCAACAATAAAAAAAGACACGTAATTACTGTGGGTTTAAATGATATTTTTTCCATGATATAGGTCGAACTCGGCACTCACTCACCCTGTTATTTACTTTAAATAAGGCCAATTATTTTACCTGCCGTGCTCCGAGAGGGAAGCAATAATAAAAAACCATCCCAAGTTTCTGTCTGCAGACAGACAGAAAGGTTAATTTCTGCAGGAAAAAAAAAAATAAAGATAAAGATGGAAATAGTCAAAAGACAGCGAATGACATCAATCTCTGCCTGTGGGTCCAAAAAGCAAATCCATCTGCTCTTGTTCCTTCAAGATGTCTCCTGCTGCACGTTAAATCCCAAAGTTCCTCTGGAGGATGGCATCCATCTGTCAGTCTGCACTTCTCCTGGATGTGGGAGCTGTGATTTGGGAATGGGCTTGGGAGAATTCCAGAGGGATATTATCAGGGAAATAAATCCACCAATAAATCCACCACCCTCTGGGCTGTGTTTCAGACACTGTTAAATACAGACTCTGCCTGGGCGAGGAAGAGACTCTGGGGCAGGAGCTGTAAATGTTAAAATCCATTTTTTCACAGAAGTGACACATTCCCATCTCCTGCAAGGATGGCATTTCCAGTGGGAGTGTGATCACAGCTCCCAGGCTGCTGGAGAAGCTCCAGTGCTGCTGTCACCGTGGGGAGGGGAAGGAGACCACGGTGAGAAGTGGAGCAACAACAACCGTCTCCTTTTTCTTCTGCTCTTCCCTCTCCTCCTCCTCCTCCTCTGTCTCCTCTTTCTCCTTCTCCCTCTCCTTCTTCTCCTCTTCTCCTTCACCGTCTCCTTCTCCTCTTCCTCCCTCACCTTCGCCTTCCTCCTCCTTCTTCTCCTTCTCCTCCTTCTTCTTCTTCCTCTCCTTCTCCTCCTCCTTCTTCTCCTTCTCTTCCTCCTTCTCTTCTCCTTCTTCCTCTCCTTCTCCTCCTCTTCCTCCCTCTCCTTCTCCTCCTTCTCCTTTTCCTCCTCCTGTCTTCTCCTTCTCCCACTCCTTCCTTCTCTTCTTCTCCGTCTCCTTCTCCTTTTCCTCCTCTCCTCTGTCTCCTCCTTCTCCCACTCCTTCCTTTTCTCCCCTTCTCCTTCTCCTCTTCCTCCCTCTCCTTTTCCTCCTCCTTTGTCCTCTCCTTCTTCCTCTCCTTCCTTCTCCTTCTTCTCCTTCTCCCCTCTTCTCCTCCTCTTCCTCCCTCACCTTCGCCTTCCTCCTCCTTCTTCTCCTTCTCCCTCTCCTTCTTCTCCTCCTCTTCCTCCTCCTTCTTCTCCTTCCTTCACTCCTCCTCCTTCTCCTCCTCCTTCTACTCCTTCTCTTCCTCCTTCTCTTCTCCTTCTCTTCTCCTTCTTCCTCTCCTTCTCTTCCTCTTCCTCCCTCTCCTTCTCCTCCTTCTCCTTTTCCTCCTCCTGTCTTCTTCTCCCACTCCTTCCTTCTTCTCCTCTTCTTCTCCGTCTCCTTCTCCTTTTCCTCCTCTCCTGTCTCCTCCTTCTCCCACTCCTTTTCTCCCCTTCTCCTTCTCCTCTTCCTCCCTCTCATTTTCCTCCTCTTTTGTCTTCTCCTTCTTCCTCTCCTTCCTTCTCCTTCTTCTCTCTCCTTCTCCTCTTCCTCCCTCACCTTCACCTTCCTCCTCCTTCTTCTCCTTCTCCCTCTCCTTCTTCTCCTCCTCTTCCTCCTCCTTCTTCTCCTTCCTTCTCCTCCTTCTCCTTCTCTTCCTCCTTCTCTTCTCCTTCCTCTCCTTCTCCTCCTCCTTCTACTCCTTCTCTTCCTCCTTCTCTTCTCCTTCTTCCTCTCCTTCTCCTCCTCTTCCTCCCTCTCCTTCTCCTCCTTCTCCTTTTCCTCCTCCTCTCTTCTCCTTCTCCCACTCCTTCCTTCTTCTCCTCTTCTCCTTCTCCGTCTCCTTCTCCTTTTCCTCTTCTCCTCTGTCTCCTCCTTCTCCCACTCCTTCCTTTTCTCCCCTTCTCCTTCTCCTCTTCCTCCCTCTCCTTCTCCTTTTCCTCCTCCTGTCTTCTCCTTCTCCCACTCCTTCCTTCTTCTCCTCTTCTCCTCTTCCTCCCTCTCCTTTTCCTCCTCCTTTGTCTTCTCCTTCTTCCTCTCCTTCCTTCTCCTTCTTCTCCTTCTCCCCTCTCCTTCTCCTCTTCCTCCCTCACCTTCGCCTTCCTCCTCCTTCTTCTCCTTCTCCCTCTCCTTCTTCTCCTCCTCTTCCTCCTCCTTCTTCTCCTTCTCCCTCTCCTTCTTCTCCTCCTCTTCCTCCTCCTTCTTCTCCTTCCTTCTCCTCCTCCACCTTCTCCTCCTCCTTCTACTCCTTCTCTTCCTCCTTCTCTTCTCCTTCTTCCTCTCCTTCTCTTCCTCTTCCTCCCTCTCCTTCTCCTCCTTCTCCTTTTCCTCCTCCTGTCTTCTTCTCCCACTCCTTCCTTCTTCTCTTCTTCTCCGTCTCCTTCTCCTTTTCCTCCTCTCCTGTCTCCTCCTTCTCCCACTCCTTTTCTCCCCTTGTCCTTCTCCTCTTCCTCCCTCTCCTTTTCCTCCTCCTTTGTCTTCTCCTTCTTCCTCTCCTTCCTTCTCCTTCTTCTCCTTCTCCTCCTCTTCCTCCCTCGCCTTCACCTTCCTCCTCCTTCTCCTTCTCCCCTCTCTTTCTCCTCTTCCTCCCTCGCCTTCACCTTCCTCCTCCTTCTTCTCCTTCTCCCTCTCCTTCTTCTCCTCCTCCTCTTTCTCTTCTCCTTCTTCCTCTCCTTCTCCTCCTTCTTCTTCTCCTTCTCTTCCTCCTTCTCTTCTCCTTCTTCCTCTCCTTCTCCTCCTCTTCCTCCCTCTCCTTCTCCTCCTTCTCCTTTTCCTCCTCTCCTGTCTCCTCCTTCTCCCACTCCTTCCTTTTCTCCCCTTCTCCTTCTCCTCTTCCTCCCTCTCCTTTTCCTCCTCCTTTGTCTTCACCTTCTTCCTCTCCTTCCTTCTCCTTCTTCTCCTTCTCCCCCTCTTTCTCCTCTTCCTCCCTCGCCTTCACCTTCCTCCTCCTTCTTCTCCTTCTCCCTCTCCTTCTTCTCCTCCTCTTCCTCCTCCTTCTTCTCCTTCCTTCTCCTCCTCCTCCTTCTCCTCCTCCTTCTACTCCTTCTCTTCCTCCTTCTCTTCTCCTTCTCCCCTCTCCTTCTCCTCTTCCTCCCTCGCCTTTGCCTTCCTCCTCCTTCTTCTCCTTCTCCCTCTTCTTCTCCTCCTCCTCCTCCTTCTTCTCCTCCTCCTCTTTCTCTTCTCCTTCCTCTCCTTCTCCTCCTCCTCCTCCTTCTCCTTCCTTCTCCTCCTCCTTCTCCTTCCCCTTCTCCTTTTCTTCCTCCTGCTCCTCCTCCTCCTATTTAAACGCAGACATTTATTTATAGTGCTGAGGTAAAAAAGTCTCATTTTTTCCCTTCCCAGCCCCTGAAGCAGTGCAGTGTCAGTCTAATCCTCACTGCCACCAGGATTTTTCCAGCTGCCAACAACAAACCCCTGCAGAACACAACCAGACCAGCTGAATTCCCAAATTTTGGAAACACTGAAGAGAATTTCCCTTTTATTCTCAAAGGCTTCTCCAGCTCCACGTGTGACTTGGCTGTGCCAGTGCAGACTATTCCATCTCTATTTTGGCTGTGCCAGCACAGACTATTCCATCTCTATTTTTCACCGGGATGAGGATGGCAGAAATTTCCTGAATTTTGTCATTCAAGCCCAAATATTTCCCGGCAGAACAAACCAGGGGGACCTGCAGGGTTCTGACTGCCTTAATGTCAACTTTGTCATCATCAAACGGCCACAAAAGGAGGGCAAATCCCATCTGTCACCTCCACAAGGGGCAGAAGTTTATTTATCCTCTTCCTCTGCCGCCCTGACTTGGATTTAAAATAAATTAAAGCCCCACAGCACAGCAGACAAACCCTTTTTGCATGGCAGAGAAGAGGCACGAGGCTGTTGGAGCAGGATTTCGGCAGGAGGCTGAGAAATCCTGGAGCAGAACTTTTGGCAGGCAGAAAGGCTGTGAGTGACAATCCATCCAGGCTGGAGAAATTCGGGAAGCTTTGCTTGCCACTCCCTTGGAATTCTGGAATAAACCCACTCATGCCTGAGCTGGGAATGTTGGAGATTGTTTTCCAGGAAGGAATCACCATCCTGTCTTCCCTGGCTACAAATAACGAGCAGCAACTCTCAGGAATTGGATAAATGAGTGAATTTTGCTGAATTTTGCTCCTGTGAAAAGAAATCTCACCTAAATCCTTCAAGGAATGAATCTGCAATATCCACAAAGTTTCTGCCCCAAATTAAACCCCAGAATACTCAGGGGATAAAATAAAATGATGCATCTCCATGGAAAAGTCTCCAAAAAAGGGTTTTTTGGTGTTGGGAAGGAGCAGAGCACAGCCCTGATCCGCTGCAGCAACATCCATAAATAATATGATGCCAATTAAAGACATAATCTGTTGGATTAAAGTTACACAAACGACTCTGGATAAGGAACAAAACGTGTCTGCAATGTGAATTCTGACATTTTAACAGCTGTGCCTCAATCTAACGCTGCAGACCATCTGTCAAATCTGTACCCCAGCAAAACCACACACACACAACGGATGGGAAAGAGAATTTCCATCTCTGGGCCTCAAAATCAAGGATATTCCACAGAGAAATAATGAAATGCATTGTTTGGAATAATTCTAATAAAATATCATGTTTTTTTTCCCTCGTGGTGGCTCTCCAGGCAGGCTGCACTGCCAGTCCAGGACGCTGAGCTGTCTTTTGGTGGAATTAATTCAAAAATCAGCAGGTTGCTCCATGTGCAGAAATAATTCAGGAGGGTTTTCCTCCTCTGTTCTCCACAAACTCTGCAGCCCCCTGAATTATGGAATCACAGGATCATGGAATGGTTTGGGTTGGAAGGGACCTTAAAGCTCATCCAGGTCTGTCGTGGTTTGACACAGAAAAAGAATTTTTCCAGAAGGAAGAAGTCAATTTGGACATTGACCAATTGAAGGTGGACACGGCTCTGAGAACACAGAGGGGTTAAAAGCAGAATTCCCAGGGGAACTCGCTTTTTTTGGGTTCCAGTCAGCGGTCAGTGCAGGACTCTCCCTAACCCTTCCTGAGAAATGAAAGCTTTGTGACATTTTTCTCCTCCTTGGTTTGAAAAGAGAGGAAGAGAGACAGCCTGAAACCTGAGATGTTAGAAAGAGAAATTCTAGGTGGGAGGAGATGATGGAGTGGCTTTTGGCTGGACTTTTTCTTGGTAGCCACAGACTGAACTGATCTTCTCCTCCAAAGAGAAACTGTATTTTGGGAAGATGCTGGTGAGCCAAAGAGACCTGCTTCAGCTGGGAAAAGACAGAAGTGGAGCGAACAGGGAAAAGTTAAGGTTTGTGGTAGTGTCCCCTGTCTTCAGAGAGGAAGAAGAGAAGAAGATCTCTGTTCGTGGATCCTCGGCCCCAGGGGAAAATGGGGGGGACTGTTGGTCCCAAAAATGAAAAACTGAACTGTTGTTTTTCCCCTCTTGGCAGGGCATCCTTGAAAGGAAATATCCTAAAAGCAGTCTGTCCATCCATGCATTGGTGGTGAGAGCACTGTGCATGGAAAGGAGAGGGTCACCACTGGCAAACTTTTTTTCTCCGGGCGGTGCCATGTGGTGACATGGAAGCACAGGGTGTGGCAGCTGTGTTTTTGGGGGTCTGTGGCACAGGAGAGACTCCTCTCTCCCTGCAGATGGACTGGGTGTTGATTATCTGTCAATGGGCTGGGTATTGATTATCTGTCAGTGGGCTGGGTGTTGATTATCTGTCAGTGGACTGGGTGTTGATTATCTGTCGATGGGCTGGGTGGTGATTATCTGTCAATGGGCTGGGTATTGATTATCTGTCGATGGGCTGGGTGTTGATTATCTGTCAATGGACTGGGTGTTGATTATCTGTCGATGGGCTGGGTGGTGATTATCTGTCAATGGGCTGGGTATTGATTATCTGTCGATGGACTGGGTGTTGATTATCTGGAGGGTGGAAACCTGATTGGGGTCCAGATTGTGTCTCACTGTGGTTTGTTGGAGTTGGGTGGTGGGAGGAGAAATGCTTTGGAAGGTTTTCATTTCGAATTGTGTGTGTTTTCTTTCTTCTTTTTTTTTCCCTCTTTTATAGTAGCATAGTGGTAATAGTTTAATAAAGTTTTTTTCTCTTGTTATTAAGCTTGGGCCTGCTTTGCTGTGTTCTCAATCACATTTCACAGCATTCAGTTGAGAGATTTTCATGGGGCAATGGCATTGTGCCCGTGTCAAACCATGACAAGGTCCAACCCTCCCACTGCCCCCAGTTCCTCCGACCCTTCCAGGGATGGAGCAGCCAGGAATTCTCTGGGAATTTCTTCCAAAATTTCTCTGCACTTCCTGGGGTTGGATCCATCCAAACCAAGCAGCTCCACCTCCCATTTCATTCTGTGCTCACTCCACCACAGCTTCTCTCCTTCCTTCCCCAAGAACTGGTATTTATTTCACACTTTTCCACTCCAGACTGTTTTTTTGTGAGGATTCTCGGGGTTTGGAGGTTATTTCAGCCCATTTCCAACAGCAGAAAAGTAAAGTTGCAGCACTCATCACCCTTCCCATGCATTAATTAGGAAAACGTGGCCAGATGATGACATAATCCAGATTTTACTGAGGAAAAGCTGTAAATTTACCTGAAAGTCTGGGTGAAAAACCCCTGGGGCTCCACACAAAATCATCCTGTACTGTGAGCAAGCCACTGCAGAAATTCAAGGTGAGCTTTAGCTGATCCTCAGGAACAACTTCCCATATTTTGGTGTCAGCCACGGAATTCTTCCAACAACGGGCACAAACAACGAGGAAGCGAAGTGGCTTTGGGGGAAATCTTCACTTTTTAGAAAGAAATTTTCCTTTTCTTTCATGATTGTAATTCTACAGCGATCCTGTAGGCTCTGAGCAAACACTGGCTGAATTTATTGGTTTTTTATTTTTATTTTTCAAAGAAATCGTCCGTCCCGATATCAATTTCTTGTACCCAGTCAAGGAATTACAAACAGGCCTCTCTATTCATCAGACAACAATACAGAACAGAAAATTTAAGACTGAGAATGCCTCAATTTACTCCAGCGGATTAAATGAAAATTAATTTATGCTTCTAAATAGAGGAATTAGGATAATTAGTGGGCGACTTCAATTTTTAACCATTCTTAACCTAGAAAACATGTGTGAACACAGCAGCTGTAAATTAAAATTTCAGATTCATCAGGCAACAGTCTCCCTTCCATTCAGTGCTGAGTTAATGAGGTCACAGCTGAACGCTACAGGGGAGGACAGGGGCAAAGAAATAATTAAAAATAATTGCAATTGTATCCCACTTTTCCACTGGCCAGACAGCTGTTATCCACTTCTGAGCAACCAATCCCGAAATCCTCACCAAAACCATCAAACTGAGCACAAACCCAAGCCCCTGAGTTGATTTTTCAGTTAATAATTCACCAGATAAACACTTGACAGGAACTCCCCCAGTGCCCCCACTTATTTGTTTCTGCGGCGCCCTAAAAGGGTTTTTTAGTGCTCTCAAAATAGATTCATGAATATTTTGCCCTCAAAATCCAGGATTTTATCCCTGTTGAGGCTGGGGGTTTGTTCCCAGCTCTCTCCTGTAGCACAGACAGAGTTTTGGGGAAAATCTCTGGAACATTCCCAAGCAGGATGAAGCCAAACAATTAATAAGAGAGAGGGGACAGGGGTGAGGGAAACCAGGGAAGACAAAAAGATTATGCAACTGCTCTGCAGAGGCTCATTCCAAATTCTTTCCCATTTAAACAGAATAAAGAAAAGCAAATATCTGTGGATGCTGTGGAAGAACCCCTTTGAAACTTTAAAATGACCTAAAAATGTCAGGATGTGGGTGGGATATCCCGCAGGTGAGTCTGGAAGGGGGAATCGGTGGGATCAGGCTGCAAAAGCAGGAAAGGCTGCGCTGAATTCCTTTAAGGGAGATGGGAAAGGCAAGAGCAGCGTGTTTTCCCACTGAAAACACCAAAAAATCCCTTTGATGTGTGGATAAAAGTGTCCAAAAGGCTGGAAAATACAGCGGGATGGGGCAGCAGAGTGGGGAGGAGTGTCTGTTCATCCCTTAATGATGAGCTCAGCTCTTCCCTCTCTTCCCAAGGATCAGCACCGGAACCCAGAGATCAAAAAATTCTCCTTTCTGATGGATCAGCTCCCTCCACAGGGCTTTTTTCCATCCCAAAAAAGCCACGGAGCCCACCCGCGGCTCCCCCGAGTCCCCTCCGTGACCCCGGAACCTTCAGGGCTGCAAAGGGGAAATTTGAAAAGTCTGGAAGTTTGTAATTCCCAGACAAAAGCGGCCTGCCTCCCGTGGTGCCGGGAAAAGAAGCGGTGGATCTGGAGAATTGTCCTTTTTTGTGATGAAGGTTATCGTGAGGAACGATTTGCAAAGGAAGAGGAAAGAAGTCGGTGTTTTAGCCACGAGATTTGGAGGATGGATTCCCAAATAACTCAATTTTTCTTGGGTGTGAGGTAAAGAATTGGATAATCTGTCCTTCAAAAAGCCACGGAGAAAAACCCGGAGGCAAAGTTTAACACATTGATATCAAACCTTATAATTTAACACATTTGCAAAACACTCAGATAAGAGCATCCCACAATATTTTTGTTTCCTTGCCTATTTTTTTTTCCTTCATTATTGACAACAAGCAGCAAACCTGAAATCCAAGGTCAAAGTTTATAAACTCATTATCCTCTGCAGTTAAATCCCCGTGTTGCACCTGCACTGTGAGGGTTAAAATGTGGAATGTAAGGAGGGGAAAATGAATTCTCAGGAGGAGGGATTCAGCACTGGCTCTGCTCAAGGACACACAATTTACCCACTCCCTCACAAAGACAGAATGCGGATAATTGACAATCTGATTGAGTCCTTATGGGGTGGAAAATATGTAATAAACGTGAGTTTTCAGCAAGAAATGATAAAAACGTGAGTGATGTTTTCGGAGCTGCGAAGGGGAGAGGAAAACGAGTGGCTGAGCAGAGCTGTTCCCCTGAATTTATAAATTTATAAATTTATAAAGATGTTTCTCCTCGCTCAGCGCCACGGACGTGACAACTTTTGTCCTACAGATCAAGAAACGAGGAACATGAACAAGTTTACAAATTGAAAGCAACTTTCAGAAGGTAAATTTCGGGGTTTCCACGCCGCACAGAGAAGAACTACAAGGAGCCTTCCTCCCCTTGTTCAAATCCAAATTAATCAGCCCTTTGTGCTTCTCTTTTCACATTTCCATCCCCGTTTCCATGGGAACCCCCGGGCTGACAGGCCTGGATGGAGCAGGAGGCCGAGCTCAGCGAGGGGGGTGGGAAGGGGAGGGAGTCAAAGGGCAGAATTTGGCTCGGGAGGACCCAGATGCCAACTTTTGTCCCCCCACAAAGAGGGGGTAACCATAGGAACAACTCCGTGGGGCACGGGAGGAGCCGATCCCGGCCAAAATCACCAAACTGGAGGAAAATGGGAACAAAATTGGAAGGAAATGGTAAAGGTGTTGTCTTTCTCAAGTCTTAAAAATAAACCAAAATGAAAGAAAACTCGAAGGGTTGAGCATCCAACTTCGTGCTGGTTCTGTGTGCAGTTAATAGGAGATCACAGAGAAACTGGGAAGAAGTGATTCCTCAAATCCAACAGGAGAATTTAATATTGTCCTGTGAAGATGTTGAATAATCCCCCTGGGCTGAAGGGCTCTGGAGGTGTTTTGTCAGTCAGCCTCATCCATCTGCTCCATAAAACCAGAAATAGCTGCTCCATAAAAACAGAAATATGGCACGTTCTGGTTATTGCACCTCATAAAACAGACAGCGGGAGGATAAAACCACTAACCACACAGAAAGGAAAACTTGTTGTGTCTTCATAAAAGCAGCAGGTGGTTTATTGAAGATTTAAAAAAAAACCCGAAACAAACCAAAGAAACAACAGCCGGTGATTTGTGTGGATGTTCATTTGGGGAGAAAATGGATAAATTTGGGGAATATCATAAATATATCGCTGAACTGAGCGTGGTTCTGGTGCTCCCAGAGTGAGGAGGACGTGGAATTCCCTGGATTCCCTGGATCCCTGCAAGTGTCCAAGGAAAGGCTGGAGCAACCTGGGATAGTGGGAGGTGTCCCAAATCCATAAAAACCACCTGAACTTCCTCTAAACTCACCAAAACAAAGGAGGAAATTGCAGCCACCCCAGCAAGACAAATGGTGCTGAAGTTATTCCAGATTTATTCCTTGTCTTCTCCCTCTGGTGTGGTTTTCCCTCTGGATCCATCCTGTTACTGGAACCACCATCAGGCACCAGAAAAAGCATGGAAAAGCCAATTTCCAGCACAAAAAGCACATCCCAGCCAAGCCACCCTGCTTTTAAGCAGCCAAACATTATTTATTGCCTATTTTCTGCACAAAAAGATGGGAAGGAATACCTGTGACCCCTCAATGAGAGCGGTAAAAGCCAAAACAAACATTCCCACAACGCTCCAGCAGCACGACATTCTCCAAATTTACATTTGCCAAGCTACAACAAACAGACTGTGCAGCGCTCGGTTATTTAACTATTCCAAACAAATCCGTGCCTGTTCCACCTTTCCTAATAATTCCTCCTCGAGGCTCCACCAGCTGCTGCAGAAGGAGCCACAAGGCAGAGCCATCTGCCTCCTGACCCCAAAAACATCCCCCTGGGAGTACATCTTGATTAAGATGTGCAGCCTTGACTTTCAGCTGAATCTTTACATAAAAGTGGTTTTTTTTTTTTTCCCTGTGTTTGCATTAAGCCATTAAGGTTTAACTTGGTTCTCCCATTTCAGCTCGGATCAGAATTAATCTGGGATTCAAGCAAGTGTGGATGTGGTGACAGAGTACAGTTTGCACTGGTTTATCATTTTAACAACACCCCAAAACCTTTAATCTATTCTTTTTTCCTCTCACCGCCACAGTCAGCATGTTAAAAATACTCACCTGGCATCTTGTTCTCATTAACAAACACAAAACACTAAAAATCAGGATTTCCTGACTTATTTTTCGGGGAACATGTGTTAAGAAAGAGGAAAAAAATTCAGGGTTTGCTTTAATATTTGGGCACTGGGGATGTCCAGGCAGGAGTTTGACTCCTTGTGTGTTTTGTGTTTGTTTTAGAAGGAAATCTGGTTTTGGCGCTGTGCAGCTCAGCCCTGGGCTGCCCTTCCCTGGTTTCCTGGAGTGCAGGGATTGAAGGAACTTTATTTTATGCTGCATTTCAACCAGACCGGCCCCAGAAATTCCTCGAGCTGCAATTCCTGAGGATTTTATCAGGAATTCTAGAGCAGCAATTCCTGAGGATTTTGTCAGGAATTCCTCCAGCAGCAATTCCCGAGGATATTACCAGGAATTCCTAGAGCAGCAATTCCTGAGGACATTACCAGGAATTCCAGAGCAACAATTACTGAGGATTTTATCAGGAATTCCAAGAACTGCAATTCCTGAGGACATTACCAGGAATTCCTAGAGCTGCAATTCCCGAGGACATTACAGGAATTCCAAGAGCTGCAATTCCTGAGGACATTACCAGGAATTCCTAGAGCTGCAATTCCTGAGGATTTTATCAGGAATTCCTAGAGCAGCAATTCCTGAGGACATTACCAGGAATTCCTCCAGCAGCAATTCCTGAGGATTTTATCAGGAATTCCTAGAGCTGCAATTCCTGAGGACATCACCAGGAATTCCTAGAGCTGCAATTCCCGAGGATTTTATCAGGAATTCCTAGAGCTGCAATTCCTGAGGACATTACCAGGAATTCCTAGAGCAGCAATTCCCGAGGACATCATCAGGAATTCTAGAGCAGTAATTCCCGAGGACATCATCAGGAATTCTAGAGCAGCAATTCCCCAGGAATTCCTGGGCTCTGCCTGATTCCAAAGCTTTGCTTTCACAATAAAACAAATCCCAGAGCTTCACGTGGCTGTTTCCAAGGTAAGAAATTCCATCTGGAGGTGAGAGAATATAAAATGAATTAATTGCAAGGCTTTAATCAGCTGTAGCCCTGTGATCCCCACAGCTCCATTGTTCTGAGGGGATCTCTGAGCTAACGAGAAAATTAATCCTGGCTGCAAATTAGTGCCTGAAACAAACCAGCAGCTGATTAAATCCCCCTTTTCCATCATCTCCATGTGCCTGTGCTTCCAGGAGTTTGGCAGGCAGGGCTGAGGAGCTCAGAAAGCCAAGGAGAAGTGTGGAATTTGGGATATGGTGAACAGGGAAGGCAGAAAAAGAAGAAAAGGAATAAAGGTGGAATTAAAGGGTAAGAAATTAAGGATTTCCCACTCTACATCCTTATTAGGTGATTATTAGGAAAGAAACACCTCTAAATGAGCCACTTAATACCTGACCTACCCCTGCTGGAAAAATTCCTCTTATCCCAGATGTTGAGACTGGGCTGGGAATAAATACAGCCATGCCTTCTGTTGGTTATTTTAAACACGCTCCGGTTCTTTCCTAATTAAAAAAAAGGTGACAAAATGGACTAAGACTCCAAAAGTGACAAAAACGGGGCTGGCAGGGGCACACAGACCTTGTGCAATTGTCCTCTGTGAGCACCAAAACACACAAGAAACCACTAAATTCAAAATATCAAATGTCCTCACATCTGTAGTTGGATATTCTGCGACGAGTTAATTCCTAAATATTCCAAAAATCTGTGATTGGGGGGGATTATTTAAATCAGTGTCCTGGTTCCCTGGAGGGATCAGCACACGAGTGGAATTTGTGCTTTTCCATTTTTTTCCCTCATGGTGCAAACCCCGAATTTCAGGATAACCTAATTCCTCCATTCCCCCTTTTCCATCTCCTGGCCAACCCAGCTGCATCCCTAAATCCCAACTGCTGCTGGTTTTTTATAGGGAAAATGGGAATGGAAGGCAGAGGAAAAGCCATTATCTCCCCAGAAAAAGAAAAATAAGTGGTGGCAGATTATTGGATTCAAAAAGCTTGGCCATCATCAAATTAAAACTGATTTTCTTTATTTGTGACCAAAGCTGTGGCTTTGGCTCCAACAGGCCACCAAACCTCACCTTTTTCTGACCAAAATATTTGCCAAAAAAACTGGATTTAGGCTGAAAAACCCCACGTGTCAGCAAATCCTTCAAGGCTGAAGGAATTGTGAAGTGGATGGAGAAGGGACAGGAGATAATAATAATAATTAATAATCCAAAAGGAGTAATAATAATCAAAAGAGATGGGAAAACAAGGTCAGCTCCCTTGGGGGGGAGAGGGATAATTTGACTTTTCCACCAGCTCAGGATTTATGGAACACACGGAGCTGTGGGAGCAGCATCCTCAGGAGGGAATATTTGGGAAGGGAATATTTGGGAGGGAATATCTGGGAGGGAATATCTGGGGAAGGAATATCTGGGAGGGAATATCTGGGAGGGAATATTTGGGGAGGGAATATCTGGGAATATCTGGGGAGGGAATATCTGGGAGGGAATATCTGGGAGGGAATATCTGGGAGGAAATATCTGGGAGGGAATATTTGGGAGGGAATATCTGGGAAGGAATAACTGGGAGGGAATATCTGGGAGGGAATATCTGGGAAGGGAATATCTGGGAGGGAATATCTGGGAAGGAATATCTGGGAAGGGAATATCTGAGGAGGGAATATCTGGGAATATCTGGGGAGGGAATATTTGGGAAGGGAATATCTGGGGAGGGAATATCTGGGAGGGAATATCTGGGAGGGAATATTTAGGAGGGAATATCTGGGGAGGGAATATCTGGGAAGGGAATATCTGGGGAGGGAATATCTGGGAAGGAATAACTGGGAGGGAATATCTGGGAAGGAATATCTGGGAGGGAATAACTGGGAGGGAATATCTGGGAATATCTGGGAGGGAATATCTGGGGAGGGAATATCTGGGAGGGAATATCTGGGAGGGAATATCTGGGAATATCTGGGAGGGAATATCTGGGAGGGAATATCTGGGAGGGAATATCTGGAAAGGGAAATTCCAGAGGAAATTCCTGCCCTGGACAGCAGCTCCTCCTCACTGGGGACTCACCACTCCTTTATTGCTGCTTTTAGAACAGCAGAGGCAAAATAAAATCTCATTTATTTCACTCTCTGTCACAGCCAGGCTGGATTGGTGTTTGTCCTCTGCCAAAAGCACCGAGATCCTTATGGATATTTGGGAATAAAATAATGCTCCAAGGAGCAAAACAACGCTCTCCAATCCTCCTGGATGAAAGCACAGAGCTGAAGGAATTCAGGAGCAGGAGCTGAGGGACTCTGGTGGAATATTCCATATTCAAGAGGCTGAAAAAAGGGAGATTTAGAGGGGATGGTGGGAAAAAATCCTTCCCTGGGAAGAGAATTCCCAGAGGATTCGTGGCTGTCCCATCCCTGGAAGTGCCCAAGGCCAGGCTGGAGCAACTTGGGGTAGTGGGAGGTGGGAACTGGATGAGCTTTAATGTTTCCTTTATCCCAAACCTTTCTGGGATTCCCTGATTTTGCTGATTCTCCGACCTGAATATGTCACTTTAATATAATTATGGAGGAATTACATCAGCCTAAAGTCTCAAAAAAGCAACTTAACTGATTTTTAAATAAGTTTTTAAGCAATCAGCAGTACTGGAAGAGAAATCCACCGAATTTATTAATGGCAAAGCAATGTCTTAACAATAATTCTCATTTTTGCTTCACCTCCACTCTGTTTTATTGCACACTTTTCAGTACAAACCAGCTGATTTTTTAATTTTTTAATTTTTTTTAAATCAGGAACTGCTGTGAAAAAGAGGTTCTGAAAACCTCTTTACAATCCCCGTGATTCTGTTTTTTCATTAATTTATGCTCACAGCAACCAGGGAGGGCACTTGGAGGCCAGAGATGTTCCCAGAAAATGCCACAATGCCACGTGAATATTTAACAGCACAGAGCCAAATAATAAAAATATTCCCTCTTATTAAGTCTATATTAAAGTGCAAACTAAGTTAATGCAAGGAATGGGAACATATTTTAGGATTTTCAGTCCTTTTTTTGCTTCCCAAATCTCAGAATTGGGAGAATTGAATCTTGATGAAGCTTTGTTTTCCTCACAGCATCCACCTTCACTCAGAATCGGCCCATAATTCCTCCCCAGCCTGGAATTACCGCCTCAAAACCTGATTTTTTTTGGCAAAAAGGGGGTGTTAAACACACCCACGGTTCAGAATGGCTTTGGTGTGAATTGCAGCCTTTTGTGCCAGGTAATTTCTGCTTTTAAATCGAGTTTTTGCACCGCAGAAACCACTTTCCGTGGCAAAAAGCTCCCACAAAAATCGGGATAATTGCACCGGCATCGTTCTGGCTCAGGCTGGGGCTCCACGGAATTTATTCCTTTCAGCAAATGGGTTTTAAATAAAAATTATGTTTCTGACAGGTGGCTAAAAGCAACAAAAAGGCTGAAAAATGAGCAGGATGTTGGCTGTTCTCAGGGAAAAAAATGGGATTTTAAATCATTAATGGTGCGATGCGCCCTGGAC
Source organism: Taeniopygia guttata (assembly GCF_048771995.1). Classification (NCBI taxonomy): domain Eukaryota; kingdom Metazoa; phylum Chordata; class Aves; order Passeriformes; family Estrildidae; genus Taeniopygia; species Taeniopygia guttata. Next base: position 2,198,928 of record NC_133027.1, on the reverse strand, counting down.
AAGGACAAGGTGGGAAAAAATAAAAAAAGGGAGAGGGGAAGGGAATTTAAATTATCCCAGGAATGAAGCAGCAGAATTGCAGGAAGGAAAGGCACTGCAGGGAGAGCTGGAATGATTCCATCACAATCCAAGGGAAACTGAAGGAAAGCAGCAAAAAAAAAAATGGTTTTAAATAGGTTGGGAATAAATAAATAAATGAAATTTTTGAATTGCAGCATGGTTTGGGTGGGAAGGGTCCATAAATCCCAATGGCCCAGGAGCTCCAGCCCCTCCTGGGACACTCCCAGAGCCTCTGGGAATTCTGCTCCAGGATTTGCCAGTCTACAATAAAATTCACTCCTTTTGCTGTTTTACAATAAAATCGCTAATTTTGCTCGATTTCACCACAAAATTCACTCATTTTGCCTGATTTCACCACAAAATTCACTCATTTTGCCTGATTTCACCACAAAATTCACTCCTTTTGTTTGATTTCACCACAAAATTCACTCCTTTTGCTCGATATCCCCACAAAATTGGCTCCTTTTGCTCGATTTCACCACAAAATTCACTCCTTTTGCCTGATTTCACCACAAAATTCACTAATTTTGCTTGATATCCCCACAAAATTCACTCCTTTTGCCCGATTTCACCTCAAAATTCACTCATTTTGCTCGATTTCACCACAAAATTCACTCATTTTGCTTGATATCCCCACAAAATTTACTCCTTTTCCTTGATATCCCCACAAAATTCACTCATTTTGCTCGATTTTACAATAAATTTCACTCCTTATGCTCAGTTTTACCACAAAATTCACTCCTTTTGCTCGATTTCACCACAAAATTCATTCCTTTTGCTTGATATCCCCACAAAATTCATTCCTTTTGCCCAATTTCACCACAACATTCACTCCTTTTGTCAGATTTCACCACAAAATTCACTCCTTTCACTGTTTTACAATAAAATCACTCCTTTTGCCTGATTTCACCTCAAAATTCACTCCTTTTGCTCAATTTCACCACAAAATTCACTCATTTTGCTCGATTTCACCACACAATTAATTCCTTTGGCCCAATTTCACCTCAAAATTCACTCCTTTTGCCCGATTTCACCAAAAAATTCACTCCTTTTGCTTGATATCCCCACAGAATTCACTCCTTTTGCTCGATTTCACCACAAAATTCCCTCCTTTTGTTCCATTTCACCACAAAATTCACTCCTTTTGTTCCATTTCACCACAAAATTCACTCCTTTTGCCCGATTTCAACACAAATTTCACTCTTTTTGCTCGATTTCACCACAAAATTCACTCATTTTTCTTGATATCCCCACAAAATTCACTCATTTTGCTCAATTTCACCACAAAATTCACTCCTTTCCCTCTGTTTTACAAAAAAATTCACTCCTTTTGCTTGATATCCCCACAAAATTCACTCATTTTGCTCGATTTTACAATAAAATTCACTCCTTCTGCCCAGTTTTACAACAAAATTCACTCCTTTTGCTTGATATCCCCACAAAATTCACTCATTTTTCTTGATTTCACCATGAAATTCACTCTTTTTGCTTGATATCCCCACAAAATTCACTCATTTTTCTTGATTTCACCACAAAATTCACTCTTAGCTCTGTTTCTCAATAAAGTTCACTCATTTTGCCGTTCTACAACAAAATTCACTCATTTTGCTCTATTTCACAACAAAAAACACTGATTTTGCTCTGTTTCTCAATAAAATTCACTCTTTTTGCTCTATTTTACAACAAAATTCACTCCTTTTGCTCTGTTTTACAACGAAATTCCAAAATTCACTCATTTTCTTGATTTTACCACAAAATTCACACCTTTTGCTCGATTTCACCACAAAATTCATCAATTTTGCTCAATTTCACAATAATATTCACTCCTTTGGCCCTGTTTCACCACAAAATTCACATCTTCTACTCTGTTTTAACACATAATTCACTCTTTTTGCTCTATTTCACCACAAAATTCACTCCTCTTGCTCTGTTTTACAACAAAATTCCAAAATTCACTATTTTTTCTGAATATTCTGAATTTCCATTCTTTTTAGTCCTATCAAAGGATATCTTAATATTCTGAATTTCCATTCTTTTTAGTCTCATCACAGAAATCTTAATATTCTGAATTTCCATTTTGTTTTAGTTTTATCACAGGACACTTTAATATTCTGAATTTCCATTCTTTTTAGTCTCATCACAGAAATCTTAATATTCTGAATTTCCATTTTGTTTTATTTGGGGTTATATTTGAATTATTCATTACCTTGTTTTGTTTTTTTTTCCTCCCCTTTTGGATTCTGTTATCAATTACTGGTGAAATCATTGATATTATCATCATTAAAGGCCGAAATTCAATATATCAAAATATATTTATGAAAATAACAAATATATATTAATAAAAATAGAATTTCCTTTTTTTTTTTTTTTTTAGTTGTATCACAGGATACTTTAATATTCTGAATTCCCTTTTTTTTTTTTAGTTTTATCACAGGATACTTTAATATTCTGAATTTCCATTCTTTTTAGTCTCATCAAGTGAGGAAACTCCTTGGGTAGGATGGAAAATAGACTGAAAAAATCTTGTATAAATCAGACTTTAGGTATTTAAAATAAGCATCCCCCACTCAGTGATACTCAATTAGGCAGCACCTGTAGTCATGGAATATTTTGACTATTAAAATATGATATTTGGGGTTATATTTGAATTATTCATGACCTTGTTTATTTTTTTCCCCTCCCTTTTCGGATTCTGTTATCAATTATTGGCGAAATCATTGATATTATTATCACTAAAGGCCGAAATTCAATATATAAAGATATATTTATGAAAATAACAAATACATATGAATAAAAACAGACTATAAGGGAATATTAATGAAAATAAATATATTTTTAAGGGAAAAAAGCCAGGTTTACCTCCATGGCCAGAGCTGCGGTTTGCTGGTCGTAGTGGTTGAGGAGGTTGGGCATGAAGGTGGTGTTGTAGGGCAGGTCCTGGCACATCCTGAGCATGATGGGCTCGCAGGAGAAGAGGCTGTGCCCCACTGCGGGGGTCACCCAGCCCCCCAAAACCCACAGCGAGCAGAGCAGCCACCCCACAGCCATCCTCGATCCCGAATTTTCACCGGAATTCCGTCAGCTCCACGCTCCTCACAGCTGTGCTCAGCATCCTCAGCTCGATCCGGGCACGTTCCAGATGAATTTTCCCCCTTTTTTTTTCTTTTTTGCCCCTTCTCAGTCCTCTGTGGCATGAATTAAATCCTGAGATCTCACCCACATTCCCACACTGTGGAGCCCATGGTGACAGGGCAGCGCTCCAGGGGTTTCCTGATTTTTTCTGTTTTTCCTGGAAAACCTGGAGCACAAAACACAGCAGAGAGAACACACTGAGAAACGTGGGAATCCATGAAAATACAAAAATATTTTATATTTTACCTCTCAGTGCCTAAGCTGGCAGACAAACTGCTTCAATTTTCCTACAAGGTCCTTCTGCGGGTTTTAATCCTGATTTTTTAAAAATTTCTGGAAGGAAACGAACGGAAGGCAGAAAAATTAAATGGAAGAAAAGCACCCAAAAATGGTGAAAAAGTGGGAATTAGAGTGATTAGGATATTTTTAGCAAGGCCCACACTGAAACCAGGCTGTTTGTGACTCACTCACCCCGATAGCATCTCCTGAGGAATAATTATAAAACAAAAACACAAATCCAGTCACCAGCACCACCAACCCCACAAGTCCCAGCTCGCCCCACTGGCCTGCCCAGGGAGGTTTGTGCCATTTTAATCTGCTTTTTTTTGGTGGTGTTGTTGTGCCAAACCCATTTTAATTGCACACTTCCATCCTCCTCTCCATTCACAGAGCCCCAAGAGTGCAAAAAAAAGCACATTTTTAACAGTAATTTTGTCTTGCAATGGTAAAATTTGCAAAATCCAGTCTCTAAGTAGATGCTTTAAAGTGAATTGTTGTTAAAGAAGTAACAGAAATTTAGAAAACCCCAAATATTCCATCAATATTCCCAAAAGCAAGCAACCACAGATCTGAAGAGATTCCCAATTTTGAGAGAACAGAGTTTTTCCTTGGAAAAAGTTTTTCCTTTCTGCCTATAGTGAGAGAGAGGAAGAATTTAATTTCCAGACATGCACATTTTTATTTACACAGGCCCATCTCATGGTCAGAAAAATGAAGGTTTTAAACCCTCAGCGCAGTTTGTGGGTTGGACTGGATAATTTCGAGGGGTTCCTTCCAACCTAAACAATTCTGGGTTTTTCTGTGAGGGGAAAGGGTTTGGCTGGAGCTTTTTGGAGACAGGCTGGTTAAAAACAAACATGAAAAAAAGAGGGAAAAAAATAAAAAAAAAAAAGACCAAGCTGCTAAAGATAACCACGTTAAATTCAGTTTATTGACAGCTTTGCTTCTTCCTCTCACAGGGGAGGTCGTGGCTGAGGCAGCACTGAAATAAGGGGAAAAATAGAAATAGGAGAAGCTCCAAAGACAGGAAAAACAAACCATGAGCAAAAAAAAAGAATAAAAAAAGGGAAAAAGAGAACTACCTACACACCTGGAGAGGCAGAAGCAGCAGAGCTCAAATCTCAGCTCCTATTCTGAAGGAATTTAACAAATGTTCTGAGTAACCAGCCCTGGTTTTAGGCCAGTTTCAAGATGATATGAGCTTGTGAGGGAAAAAATGTTAATTTTTCAGGTGGATTTTACAGCAATTTGGCAGCTCTGAGAAGAAAGGAGGAGCTGAACTTCCCCACCTGCCAGGGAGCATCACCAGCCTGGAGCTTTCCTGACATCCCCAACTCCTGAGCAGGAATTAGAGACAGATAAAAGCAATTCCTGCTCTGTTTTGGGAAGTTCCCTGGCAGAAAATTTGGGAAGAAGTGGTCCCTTCCAACCCAAACCAGTCTGGGATCCCATGTGGGACAAGCTGCTTGATCCCCCTTGGAATCCATTCCCTTGGGTTTAACAACAGCCCCCCAAACTCCAAAAGAAAATTAAAAAAGAGCTTTTTGAGTTTGTTGGCATCTCTAGAACTCTGGAATCACAATTTCACAATTTTCCTTTTGTTTCTCCTGAATTAACTCCAAAGGATTCTAAATATATTTCTATTTGAGGGAGGTCACCTTGCAGAGCAGATGAGAAATTCTCATGAGAAATTCTCTAATTGAGGTGTGATCACAGTGATCTGTAAAAAAAAATCCCAAAAAAAGGTTCAGAAGCAACCTAAAACGAACTGTGCTCGCACCACTTAAAGTCTGCACCACAAAAACTGGGTAAATCCAGGTCAGGATGTGGAGTTTTGGGAAAAAGTCCAAGAATGCTCCATGGAAATCATATTAATGACACAAACAGCAGGATCCCAACACATCCACCTCTCCTCTGCCTTCCCCACAGCCTCAAGCTGAAGAAATCATGCAAAAACAAAGATTTAAAGAGCCACAAAGGGAAAAAAAAAGTTTTAACTATGCAAAAAGCAGATAAAATATCGTATTTAAGATAACCATTTGAGTATCATAAATAAAATGAAGAATGTGTTTAGGAGGAGGGGAAGCACAGCAAAATGGACAACGTGGCCCTGGGAAAACTGAAATAATTCCGGGTGAAACGAAGCAAAAAGAGAAGGATTCCATTGCGAAAGGAGCCCCGGCAGCCCATGGGTGATGCGTTAATTGGTGTGTAATCAGCAGCCCTCAGTGTCAGGAGAGCTCCTCACCACAGATCCAGTTTGTGCACTCTTTGTTAAGCCTCTGCAGAGGAGAGTTTGTGTTATTTTTGTATGCACAGAAAAACAAAAACACTTTCGATGACACCACGGCTGAAAGGAGGAGGAGAGCACTGGAAATAAAACGCAGGCAAAAGGAGCAGTTTGTTCCTGTGGTTGTGGGTTTTTACATTATTTATCAGCAGGAGAAGCCCATCCCATTCTTGCTGGAAAGGATTAATTAAGACATGCACAGACAATTATTATAAAGAGTGAAAATCATGAGGAGAAAGAGGGTTGATTCCCACAAGGAGTTTTCTTTTTTTTCCCCAAAAACTAAATTTCAAAGTCCCTCAGGGAGCAATCAGGAAAAAGAAAAGCTCATCAGGCTTTAGAATGAAAGGATGGGATTAATTCCCAGTTGTCTATCCCAGAGAAAAGGGGAGATAAAACAACAAACCAGAGGAAAATGTCCTCTCAGCCATTCCCCACCCAGTTCTGACCCTGGAGAAAGAGAGGAACTCATCCATTGCACTTCCCCAACCCTTTCCCACCCACAAAAGGAGAATAAATTCATTCTCCCAACTCCATTCTAATGAATTACTCAGTGGGAAAGCAGCCCCAGCGCTATTCCGCTCCTGAGCCACACCGTAATCCCCCACATCCCTTATTTCAATGAGGAGCACAGAGGGAGGATGGAAAGGCAGAAACAACCCAATCCTTTCCCAGGTTTGTCACGGAATCCAAGGAAAGGCAGAAACAACCCAATCCTTTTCCAGGTTTGTCACAGAATCCAAGGAAAGGCAGAAACAACCCAATCCTTTCCCATGTTTGTCAGGGAATCCAAGGAAAGGCAGAAACAACCCAATCCTTTTTCAGGTTTGTCACGGAATCCATGGAAAGGCAGAAACAACCCAATCCTTTCCCAGGTTTGTCACGGAATCCAAGGAAAGGCAGAAACAACCTAGTCCTTTCCTATGTTTGTCACAGAATCCATGGAAAGGCAGAAACAACCCAATCCTTTCCCATGTTTGTGACGGAATCGTGAGGGGACTTGGAAGCTCCTCTAATCCCAAACCCCGCAGCACGGGCAGGGATGGAGAGACCCGGGGAGCGCAGGGACAGCTCCGGTACCCCCGAGCCCTCAGTGAGGCCCCGGTACCTCCGAGCCCTCAGCGAAGGGCGGTGAGGCTCCGGTACCCCCGAGCCCTCAGCGAAGGGCGGTGAGGCTCCGCCATCCCCCGAGCCCTCAGCGAGGTTCCGGTACCCCCGAGCCCTCAGCGAAGGGCGGTGAGGCTCCGCCATCCCCCGAGCCCTCAGCCAAGGGCGGTGAGGCTCCGCCATCCCCCGAGCCCTCAGCCAAGGGCGGTGAGGCTCCGGCACTCCCCGAGCCCTCAGCGAGGCTCCTGTACCCCCCGAGCCCTCAGCGAGGGGCGGTGAAGCTCCGCCATCCCCCGAGCCCTCAGGGAGGTTCCGGTACCCCCGAGCCCTCAGCCAAGGGCGGTGAGGCTCCGGTACCCCCGAGCCCTCAGCGAGGCCCCGGTACCCCCGAGCCCTCAGCGAAGGGCGGTGAAGCTCCGCCATCCCCCGAGCCCTCAGCGAGGTTCCGGCACCCCCCGAGCCCTCAGCGAGGTTCCGGTACCCCCGAGCCCTCAGCGAGGGGCGGTGAGGCTTCGCCATCCCCGGAGCCCTCTGTAAGCGGCGGTGAGGCTCCGCCATCCCCAGAGCCCTCAGCGAAGCTCCAGCACCCCCGAGCCCTCAGCGAGGGGCGGTGAGGCTCCGGCACCCCCGAGCCCTCAGCCAAGGGCGGTGAGGCTCCGGTACCCCCGAGCCCTCAGCGAGGCTCCGGCATCCCCGAGCCCTCAGTGAGGGGCGGTGAGGCTCCGCCATCCCCCGAGCCCTCAGAGAGGTTCCGGCACCCCCGAGCCCTCAGCAAAGGGCGGTGAGGCTCCGCCATCCCCGAGCCCTCAGCGAGGCTCCGGCACCCCCGAGCCCTCAGCCAAGGGCGGTGAGGCTCCGGCACCCCCGAGCCCTCAGAGAAGGGCGGTGAGGCTCCGGCAGCCCCCGGGAGGGCGGTGAAGCTCCGGTACCCAGGAGCCCTCAGCCAAGGGCGGCGAGGCTCCGCCATCCCCCGAGCCCTCAGCAAAGGGCGGCGAGGCTCCGGTACCCCCGAGCCCTCAGCGAAGCTCCGGTACCCCCGAGCCCTCAGCGAGGTTTCGGCACCCCCGAGCCCTCAGTGAGGGGCGGTGACGCTCCGCCATCCCCCGAGCCCTCAGCGAGGTTTCGGCACCCCCGAGCCCTCAGCCAAGGGCGGTGAGGCTCCGGCACTCCCCGGGAGGGCGGTGAAGCTCCGGTACCGCCGAGCCCCTAGCCAAAGGCGGTGAGGCTCCGGTATCCCCGAGCCCTCAGCGAAGGGCGATGAGGCTCCGCCATCCCCCGAGCCCTCAGCGAGGTTCCGGCACCCCCCGAGCCCTCAGTGAGTGGCGGTGAGGCTCCGGCACCCCCGAGCCCTCAGCGAAGGGCGGTGAGGCTCCGGTACCCCCGAGCCCTCAGCCAAGGGCGGTGAGGCTCCGGTACCCCCGAGCCCTCAGCCAGGGGCGGTGAGGCTCCGGCACCCCCGAGCCCTCAGCGAAGGGCGGTGAGGCTCCGCCATCCCCAGAGCCCTCTGTAAGCAGCAGTGAGGCTCCCGCATTCCCTCCCTGGGCCGCCGCTCGCACTGCGGCACGGGGAGCCCTCACCGCCAGCATCTCCGGCCTCACGGGGAGCGGATCCGGCCCGTTCCCGGCGCTCAGGGCCGTCATCGCCCCGAGTCCTCCGCCCGCCCGCCCGCCCGCCGAGCGCCGCACCGGCATCCCCCCGGGTGCGCTGCCGGCCGCAGGGCGCTGCGTGGCCCCGCCGTTTCCCCATTATTACCTGCCCAGCCCCTCCATGTCCCCGTTATTACCTGCCCGGCCCCGCCGTGTCCCCGTTATTACCGGCGCGGCTCCCGCCGCCCGCACGGTCCCGCGCACGCTCCTCGGGCGGCGGCGGCGGCGGCAGCACCGGCCACGCCCCTCACTAAGCCACGCCCTCCGCGCCACCACGCCCCGCCCACTCCTCACCACCCAGCCAATCAGAGCGCGCGGGGCTGGTTGCTAGGTAGATCGCAACCCCCGGCCGCTCTAACCCCGCTGGGGCGCTCTGATTGGCTGGCGCCCCCCGGCGTTGCCATAGCGACGGGATGCGGACGGGCGGGAGGAGGAGGCGGACGCTGATTGGCTGGCGCGGGGGGTTGCCATGGCGACGGGATGCGGAAGTGGCGGGGAGGAGGAAGAGGAGGAGGCGGCGGCCGCAGGCGGGAGGAGGAAGGTGAGAGGACACGGGGGGACACGGGGGGACACGGGGGGACACGGGGGGAATTTGGAAATTGATGATTTTTAAACTCCTTTCCCACCCAAACCATTCCAGGAACGAGCTCCTAAGTGAGTCCCAGGTGTGCAGCTTTGAGGAATTTCAGGAAAATCTCAAATATCCGCTCCTGAATCCTGAATTTTCAGACACATTTTTCCCAAATCCTGAATTTTCAGACACATTTTTCCCAAATCTTGAAGTTTCAGATAGACTTTCCCCTGATCCTGCAGTTTCAGAATTTTCCCTGATCCTGAAGTTTCAGAATTTTCCCAGATCTGAAGTTCCAGACAGAATTTCCAGATCCTGAATTTTCAGACACATTTTTCCCAAATCCTGAAGTTTCAGACAGATTTCCCAGATCCTGAATTTTGAGACTAATTTTTCCCAAATCCTGAAGTTTCAGACTTTTCTCAAATCCTGAACTTTCAGACAGACTTTTCCCAAATCCTGAAGTTTCACATTTTTCCCAAATCCTGAAATTTCAGACACAATTTTCCCAAATCCTGTAATTTCAGACAGATTTCCCAAATCCTGAATTTTCAGACACATTTTTCCCAAATCCTGAAGGTTTCAGTCACATTTTCCCCAAATCCTGAAAGGTTTCAGACAGACTTTTCCCATATTCTGAATATTCAAACAGACTTTTCCCAATTCCTGAATTTTCAGACGGACTTTTCCCAAATCCTGAAGGTTTCTGATTAAACTTTCCCAAATCCTGAAGGTTCCAGAAAGACTTTTCCCAGATCCCGAGGATTCAGAATTTTCCCAAATCCACCCCAAAATCCACCCCCAAATCCACCCCCAAATCCACCCCAAAATCCGTCCCAAAATCCGTCCCAAAATCAACTCAAAATCCACCCCAAAATTCGTCCCAAATCCACCCCAAAATCCACCTCAAAATCCATCCTGAAATCCACCCCAAAATCTGCCCAAAATCAGCCCCAAAATCCACCCCAAATCCACCCAAAATACGCCCCAAAATCCACCCCAAATCCACCCCAAAATCCGCCCCAAAATCCACCCCAAAATCCACCCCAAAATCCACCCCAAAATACGCCCCAAAATCCACCCCAAAATCCGCCCCAAAATCCACCCCAAATCCACCCCAAATTCCACCCCAAATCCACCCCAAAATCCGCCCCAAAATTCACCCCAAATCCGTCCCAAATCCACCCCAAAATCCACCCCAAAATCCACCCCAAAATATGCCCCAAAATCCACCTCAAAATCTGCCCCAAAATCCACCCAAAATCCACCCCAAAATCCGCCCCAAAATCCACCCAAAATCTGCCCCAAAATCCACCCCAAAATCCACCTCAAAATCCACCCCAAATTACGCCCCAAATCCGCCCCAAATCCGCCCCAAATCCACCCCAAAATCCACCCCAAAATCTGCCCCAAATCCACCACAAATTCCACCCCAAATCCACCCCAAAATCCGCCCCTAAATCCACCCCAAATCCACCCCAAAATCCGCCCCAAAATCCACCCAAAATCCACCCCAAAATCCACCCAAAATCCACCTCAAAATCCACCCAAAATCCGCCCCAAAATCCACCCAAAATCCACAAAAATCCACCTCAAAATCCACCCCAAATCCACCCCAAAATCCAACCCAAATCTACCCAAAATACGCCCCAAAATCCACCCTAAAATCCACCCCAAAATCCACCTCAAAATCCGCCCCAAATCCGCCCCAAATCCACCCCAAAATCCACCCCAAAATCTGCCCCAAATCCACCACAAATTCCACCCCAAATCCACCCCAAAATCCACCCCAAATCCACCCCAAAATCCACCCAAAATCCACCCCAAAATCCACCCCAAAATCCACCCCAAAATCCGCCCCAAATCCATCCCAAAATCCACCCCAAAATCTGCCCCAAATCCACCACAAATTCCACCCCAAATCCACCCCAAAATCCGCCCCAAAATCCACCCCAAAATCCGCCCCAAATCCGCCCCAAAATCCACCCCAAAATCCGCCCCAAAATCCGCCCCAAAATCCACCCCAGAATTCACCCCAAATCCACCCCAAAATCCGCCCCAAAATCCACCTCAAAATTCGCCCCAAAATTCGCCCCAAAATCACCTCAAAATCCACCCCAAAATCCACCCCAAAATCCACCCCAAAATCCGCCCCAAAATCCGCCCCAAAATCCACCCCAAAATCCGCCCCAAAATCCACCCAAAATCCACCCAAAATCCACCCCAAATCCACCCCAAAATCCACCCCATAATCTGCCCCAAAATCCACCCCAAATCCACCCAACATCCACCCTAAAATCCACCTCAAATCCCCCCAAAATCCACCCCAAAATCCGCCCCAAATCCACCCCAAAATCCGCCCCAGAATCCACCCCACAATTCACCCCAAAATCCACCCCAAAATCCACCCCAAAATCCACCCCAAAATCCACCTCAAAATCCACCTCAAAATCCACCCCAAAATCCATCCCAAATCCACCCCAAATCTACCCAAAATCCACCCCAAAATCCACTCCAAAATCCACCCAAAATCTGCCCCAAATCCACCCCAAAATCCGCCCCAAAATCTGCCCCAAAATCCACCCCAAAATCCACCCCAAAATCCATTCCAAAATCCGCTCCAAAATCCACCCCAAAATCGGCCCCAAATCCACCCCAAAATCCATCCCAAATCCACCCCAAAATCCACCCCAAATCCGCCCCAAAATCCATCCCAAAATCTGCCCCAAAATCCACCCCAAATCCACCCAAAATCCATCCCAAAATCCACCCCTAATTCTGCCCCAAAATCCACCATAAAATCCACCCCAAAATCCACCCAAAATCCATCCAAAATCCGCCCCAAAATCTGCCCCAAAATCCACACCAAATCCACCCCAAATCCACCCCAAATCCACCCCAAAATCCACCCCAAATCCGCCCCAAAATCCATCCCAAATCCACCCCAAAATCCACCCCAAAATCCGCCCCAAATCCACCCAAAATCCACCCCAAAATCCACCCAAAATCCGCCCCAAAATCCATCTCCAAATCCACCCCAAATCCACCCCAAAATCCGCCCCAAATTCTGCCCCAAAATCCACCCCAAAATCCACCCCAAAATCCACCCAAAAATCCACCCCAAAATCCACCCCAAAATCCACCTCAAAATCCACCCTAAAATCCACCTCAAAATCCACCCCAAATTCCACCCCAAATCCACCCCAAAATCCGCTCCAAAATCCACCCCAAAATCCACTGAAAATCCGCCCTAAAATACGCCCCAAAATCCACAAAAATCCACCTCAAAATCCACCCCAAAATCCACCCAAAATCCACCCCAAATCCACCCCAAATCCACACAAAATCCGCCCCAAAATGCACCCCAAAATCCCTAAAACCCGCCCCGTCTTTTCCTCATTTTTTGTGTTTTTTGTTGTTTGTTGTTCATTATTTTTTAATATATTTTATGTATATTTTAATATATCTATTATAATATATATTTTTAATATCTATAATATAATACAGCATATATATTTTAAATTTATTTTATTGACTCCACAATAACTTAAGAGATGAAGGGAAAAAAAAAAAATCCCTTTTTTAAAATTTGTGCGGGGATTTATGGAGAAATTACTTTGAACAAAATTCAGACTTTCCGTGTCCCAAAAAAGGGGAGATTTTGGTAAATTCTGATTTTTGGGAGATGTCCGATACCTCCATATTCCTGGAGATTTTGGTAAATATCTGATTTACTGGATGGGGAAATTTCTGCAAAAATCACGGAGTTTTTAAGGGTGGAAAAATCCTTTTTCCTGCAAAAATTACAGAGTTTTTAAGGGTGGAAAATTCATTTTTCCTGCAAAAATCACAGAGTCATTAAAGAGTGGGAAAATTTAAGACCTGCTTAATAATTATTTTTAAATTATTTTAAATTATTTCATAATTATTTTATATTTGTTTATTTATTATTATTTTTTATGTATTTATGTATTTATGTATGTATGTATGTATGTATTTATTTATTTATTTATTTATTTATTTATTTATTTATTTATTTATTATTAATTATTTATTAATTATTTATTAGTGCACTGAGGTTCCAGTGGAAAATCCCAGAATTCCAGGCTGGTTTGGGGTTGGAAAAGAATTTCCCACTTGTTCTTGAGCAATTCCAAGATTTTCATCTCACAAAATAAAAAAGCCTCATCCCACCTTAATTTCAAATTATTTCTCCATTTTGTGTCATTTAGGTGCTATAAAATCATTGGATTTTTTTGTTAATTTTTTTCTATGGAAATGAAGGAATGGCACAGGGATATCGCCCATCTTTTTTCCATTGGATTTCTCGTTAAAATTCTGGTTTTTTCCCATAAAAATGAAGGAATGGCACAGGGATAACGCCCATTGGATCCCTCATTAAAATTCTATTTTTTCCCATGAAAACGAAGGAATTGGCATGGAGATAACGCCCATTTTTGTTCCATTGGATTCCTTCTTAAAATTTTAATTTTTTCCATGAAAATGAAGGAATAGTACAGGGATAACGCCCACTTTTCTTCCATTGGATTCCTTATTAAAATTAAGAATTTTTCCATGAAAATGAAGGAATGGCACAGGGATAATTCCCATTTTTGTTCCACTGGGTTCCTCCTTAAAATTCTATTTTTTCCCATAAAAATGAAGGAATGGCACAGGGATAACGCCCATCTTTGTTCTATTGGATTCTTACTTAAAATTCTCTTTTTTCCCATAAAAATGAAGGAATGGCACAGGGATAATGCCCATCTTTGTTCCATTGGATTCCTTCTTAAAATTCAATTTTTTCCATGAAAAAGAAGGAATGGCACAGGATAATGTTGATGTTTCTTCAATGAAATCATTGGATTCCTTGTTAAAATTCTATTTTTCCCATAAAAATGAAGGAACGGCACTGGGAAAACACCCACCTTTGTTCCATTGGATCCCTTGTTAAAATTAAGAATTTTTCCATAAAAACGAAGGAATGACACAGGGATAAATTCCGCCTTTCTTCCATCGGATCCCTCATTAAAATTCTATTTTTTCCCATAAAATCGAAGGAATGGCATGGAGATAACGCCCATTTTTGTTCCATTGGATTCCTTCTTAAAATTTTAATTTTTTCCATAAAAACGAAGGAATGGCACAGGGATAAATTCCATCTTTCTTCCATTGGATCCCTCATTAAAATTCAATTTTTTCCCATAAAAATGAAAGAACGGCACAGGGATAATGCCCATTGGATCCCTCATTAAAATTGTATTTTTTCCCATAAAAACGAAGGAACAGCTCAGGGATAAATTCCGCCTTTCTTCCATTGGATCCCTCATTAAAATTCAAGTTTTTCCCATGAAAATGAAGGAATGGCACTGGGATAATTTCCATCTTTCTTCCATTGGATCCCTCATTAAAATTCAATTTTTTCCCATAAAAACGAAGGAATTGGGATGGAGATAACGCCCATTTTTGTTCCATTGGATTCCTTCTTAAAATTCTGTTTTTTTCCATGAAAATGAAGGAATGTCACAGGGATAACGCCCATTTTTGGTCCATTTGGTTCCTTGTTAAAATTCTATTTTTTCCCATAAAAATGAAGGAATGGCACAGGGATAATTCCCATCTTTCTTCCATTGGATCCCTCATTAAAATTCAATTTTTTCCCATAAAAATGAAAGAACGGCACAGGGATAACGCCCATTGGATCCCTCATTAAAATTGTATTTTTTCCCATAAAAACGAAGGAACGGCTCAGGGATAAATTCCACCTTTCTTCCATTGGATCCCTCATTAAAATCCCATTTTTTCCCATTTTTTCCCGTTTTTAGCCACCTCCCCATGGCGTTTGCAGCTCCCAAAATCCCGGATGGCTCCGAGCTCCGACTCCACCTCAGCTCCTGGACTCCCCTGAACCACCAGCGCATCAACGACAAGGCAAGTTCCCAAAAAAACCCCAAAAATTTGGGAATTTTGGAATTCCGGAACACCCGGAGCTCCTCCAGCCCCGCCCCTCCAGGATTTGTTCGGTTCGGAATTGCCTCAAAATCCCAAATTTTGCTGATTCCCAAGCCTGGAAAAAATTTAATTTGTTGGATTTTTCCTTGTGGAAGTCATTGGAAATGGAATAAGAATATGGAGATATGTGATATATACAGATATAAAAAAAAAATCTAAAATAAAATATATATAAAACCTTTATGATATATAAATATCCATAAAATCAAACATCAAAAGATGGAAAATTCTGATTTACCTATTTAAAGCAAACAAGTGTTTTGATTTAAATATCGCTATTTTGCTAAATAATTTCCTTTTTTTTTTAAATTTGGTTTATTTTTGCTGAAAGTAGCAAAATGATGCTTTTTTTTTGCACCAAAAACCTCCAGTTTCACCCCAGAGTGTGTGTCAAAAATGGTCATGGGAAATGGAATTTTGTTCCCTGTTAAAAGTATGGAGATATATGATATTTTTATAAATTTATATAAATTTATATAAATTTATATAAATTTATATATATATTGTATATTATATATTATATATTATATATTATATATTATATATTATATATTATATATTATATATTATATATTATATATTATATATTATATATTATATATTATATATTATATATATAATATATTATATATATAGTATATATAATTTATTATATATATTATATATTATATATATTATTTATATTATTTATATTATATATGTGTCTTTATAAATATATAAAAATTCTAAAATAAAAATTATTTTAAAATCTAAAATCTAAAATAAATCAAAAATCTATATAAAATCTTTATGATGTATAAATATACATAAAATCTAACCTCAAAAGATGGAAAATTCTGATTTACATATTTAAAGCAAACAAGTGTTTGAGTTAAAAACCGCAATTTTGCCAAATAATTTGATTTTTTTTTTTAAAAAAAGGGGATTTTTTTTTTGGCTGAAAGTCACAAAATTTAGAATTTTTTTTTGCACCAAAACCCTCCAATTTCACCCCAGAATGTGAGTCCAAGGTGGTCACGGGAAACGGAATCAGATACACAAACTCCTCATGATGTATAAACATATATAAAATATATATTTTTTTACTTTCAAAAATTTAAATAAAAATAAAAAATCTAATATAAAAAGATAGAAAATCCTCATTTACCTATTTAAAGCAAAAAAAAATTTGATTTAAACACTGCTATTTTGCCAAATTAATATCTTTAAAAAAAAAAAAAGTGGATTTTTTTTTTTGCCCAAAAATCACAAAATGCAATTTTTTTTTTGTAGGGGGGCAGGTGGAGGACTATTATTCCTTAAAAAATTAAAATTAATAAAAAAATTAATAATTTTCTCACGATAAATCCCTTCTACCATAAAAAGACGAAGCATTTCCTCCTGCCTGGATACCTCTAAAATTAAAATTAATTTAATTTTTAATTAAACTCCTCCGTATCCAGCACTTTTCAAGCCAAAACTTGAATTTATTTTATTTCTGATAAACTGAAGCGATTGAGCTCTTTGAAGTCTTTTCAATCTGGCAAATTTTCCTTTGAATAATTTTGATTTTTCCTGCAGATACGCGTCACTGTGCAATAAATCATGACCTCACCAGAAATTAAAAAAATACATTTTTCCCACTTTTTCTTCTTTATTTTTTAATTTTTACTCCTCTGCTCCTTAGGCAGCAAAATTTTTAGGGATGGAATTCATGGATGGAATTTATAGATGGAATTCATGGATAGAATTTATAGATGGAATTTATAGATGGAATTTGAATTTATAGATGGAATTCATGGATGGAATTCATGGATGGAATTCATGGATGGAATTTATGGATGGAATTTATAGACGGAATTTATAGACGGAATTTATAGATGGAATTCATGGATGGAATTCATGGATGGAATTTATAGATGGAATTCATGGATGGAATTTATAGATGGAATTTATAGATGGAATTCATGGATGGAATTCATGGATGGAATTTATAGATGGAATTCATGGATGGAATTCATGGATGGAATTTATAGATGGAATTTATAGATGGAATTTATAGATGGAATTCATGGATGGAATTCATGGATGGAATTTATAGATGGAATTCATGGATGGAATTTATAGATGGAATTTATAGATGGAATTCATGGATGGAATTCATGGATGGAATTTATAGATGGAATTCATGGATGGAATTTATAGATGGAATTTATAGATGAAATTTGAATTTATAGATGGAATTTGAATTTATAGATGAAATTTGAATTTATGGATGGAATTTGAATTTATAGATGGAATTTGAATTTATAGATGGAATTTGAATTTATAGATGGAATTTGAATTGATAGATGAATTCATGGATGGAATTCATGGATGGAATTTATAGATGGAATTTGAATTTATAGATGGAATTTGAATTTATAGATGGAATTTGAATTTATAGATGGAATTTATAGATGGAATTCATGGATGGAATTCATGGATGGGATTCATGGATGGAATTCATGGATGGAATTTATAGATGGAATTTATAGATGGAATTTATGGATGGAATTTATAGATGGAATTCATGGATGGAATTTATGGATGGAATTTATAGATGGAATTCATAGATGGAATTCATGGATGGAATTTATAGATGGAATTTATAGATGGAATTCATGGATGGAATTTATAGATGGAATTTATGGATGGAATTTATAGATGGAATTCATGGATGGAATTTATAGATGGAATTTATAGATGGAATTCATGGATGGAATTAATGGATGGAATTTATAGATGGAATTCATGGATGGAATTTATAGATGGAATTAATGGATGGAATTTATAGATGAATTCATATATGGAATTCATGGATGGAATTTGAATTTATCGATGGAATTTGAATTTATAGATGGAATTCATGGATGGAATTTATAGATGGAATTTATAGATGGAATTTATAGATGGAATTTATAGATGGAATTCATGGATGGAATTCATGGATGGAATTCATGGATGGAATTTATAGATGGAATTCATGGATGGAATTCATGGATGGAATTCATAGATGGAATTTATAGATTGAATTCATAGATGGAATTTATAGATGGAATTCATGGATGGAATTTATAGATGGAATTTATAGATGGAATTTATAGATGAAATTTGAATTTATAGATGGAATTTGAATTTATAGATGGAATTTGAATTTATAGATGGAATTCATGGATGGAATTTATGGATGGAATTCATGGATGGAATTTATAGACGGAATTTATAGATGGAATTTATAGATGAAATTTGAATTTATAGATGGAATTTGAATTTATAGATGGAATTCATAGATGGAATTCATGGATAGAATTTATAGACGGAATTTATAGATGGAATTTATAGATGAAATTTGAATTTATAGATGGAATTTTAATTTATAGATGGAATTTGAATTTATAGATGGAATTTATGGATGGAATTCATGGATGGAATTTATAGATGGAATTTGTAGATGGAATTCATGGATGGAATTTATAGATGGAATTCATGGATGGAATTTATAGATGGAATTTGAATTTATGGATGGAATTTGAATTTATAGATGGAATTTATAGATGGAATTCATGGATGGAATTTATAGATGGAATTTATAGATGGAATTTATAGATGGAATTTGAATTTATAGATGAAATTTGAATTTATAGATGGAATTTGAATTTATAGATGGAATTTGAATTTATAGATGGAATTTATAGATGGAATTTATAGATGAAATTTGAATTTATAGATGGAATTTGAATTTATAGATGGAATTTGAATTTATAGATGGAATTCATGGATGGAATTCATGGATGGAATTTATAGACGGAATTCATGGATGGAATTTATAGATGGAATTTATAGATGGAATTCATAGATGGAATTCATGGATGGAATTTATAGATGGAATTTATAGATGGAATTTATAGATGGAATTCATGGATGGAATTTATAGATGGAATTTATAGATGGAATTCATGGATGGAATTCATGGATGGAATTCATGGATGGAATTCATGGATGGAATTCATGGATGGAATTTATAGATGGAATTTATAGATGGAATTCATGGATGGAATTCATGGATGGAATTCATGGATGGAATTTATAGATGGAATTCATGGCTGGAATTTATAGATTGAATTAATGGATGGAATTCATAGATGGAATTCGTGGATGGAATTCATGGATGGGATTTATAGATGGAATTCATGGATAGAATTTATAGATTGTGAGGACAGAGCAGCGGCAGGAGATGGAAGGGCTGGAACTCGGGAGAGGATTTGGGCAGGAATTCAGCTCGGAGGAAGAATATCTTCCAGTGGCTTTTGCAGCGAAATCCCAAATCGTTCCCGGCCACAAACCCAGGGATGAAATCCCAAACGCTCCAGGGTGGTGAGGACGGAGCAGCGGCAGGAGATGGAAGGGCTGGAATTCAGGAGAGGATTTGGGCAGGAATTCATCTCTGAGGAAGAAGATCCTCCAGTGACGTTTCCAGCGAAATCCCAAATCCTTCACGGCCACAAAACCCGGGATGAAATCCCAAACGCTCCAGGGTGGTGAGGACGGAGCAGCGGCAGGAGATGGAAGGGCTGGAATTCAGGAGAGGATTTGGGCAGGAATTCAGCTCCGAAGCAGAAGATCCTCCAGTGGCATTTCCAGCGAAATCCCAAATTGTTCCCGGCCACAAACCCAGGGATGAAATCCCAAATTCTCCAGGGTGGTGAGGATGGAGCAGTGGCAGGAGATGGAAGGGCTGGAATTCGGGAGAGGATTTGGGCAGGAATTCAGCTCTGAGGCAGAAGATCCCAAATCGTTCCCGGCCACAAACCCAGGGATGAAATCCCAAACGCTCCAGGGTGGTGAGGACGGAGCAGCGGCAGGAGGTGGAAGGGCTGAAATTCAGGAGAGGATTTGGGCAGGAATTCAGCTCTGAAGCAGAAGATCCCAAATCATTCATGGCCACAAACCCGGGATGAAATCCCAAACGCTCCAGGGTGGTGAGGACGGAGCAGCGGCAGGAGATGGAAGGACTGGAATTTGGGAGAGGATTTTGGCAGGAATTCATCTCCGAGGCAGAAGATCCTCCAGTGGCATTTGAGTGAAATCCCAAATCGTTCATGGCCACAAAACCAGGGATGAAATCCCAAACGCTCCAGGGTGGTGAGGACGGAGCAGTGGCAGGAGATGGAGAACCCTGCAGGCTCCATCCTGGGAAGGGCTGGAATTCGGGAGAGGATTTGGGCAGGAATTCAGCTCTGAGGCAGAAGATCCTCCAGTGACGTTTCCAGCGAAATCCCAAATCGTTCACGGCCATAAAACGAGGAATGAAATCCCAAACGCTCCAGGGTGGTGCTGCAGGTGAAGACGGAGCAGCGGCAGGAGATGGAGCACCCTGGGAAGGGCTGGAATTCCGGAGAGGATTTGGGCAGGAATTCAGCTCTGAGGCAGAAGATCCCAAATCATTCACGGCCACAAACCCATGGATGAAATCCCAAACGCTCCAGGGTGGTGAGGATGGAGCAGCTGCAGGAGATGGAAGGAGCTCTGAGGCAGAAGATCCTCCAGTGGCATCTCCAGCGAAGGTTGGAGGGATTTTCCAGCCGCTTGAGCACCTCCAAACCCCCTGGAGATGTGGATGTGAGACAGCAGATCCCAAAATCCTCCCGGAGCACTCCACAGCTGCAGAGGACACGGGTTTGATTATTAACCCAAATTTGGGCCATTCTAATTAATTAATTAACTAATTAACCCCGCCAAGTGCCTGGAGGGGCAGAACTGGGAATGTTCACCTGGAGAAGGGAAGAACCCTCAGAGCCCTTCTAGGACCTGGGAATGTTCACCTGGAGAAGAGAAGGATCCAGGGACACCTCAGAGCTGGGAATGTTCTCCTGGAGAAGAGAAGGATCCAGGAACTCCTCAGAGCTGGGAATGTTCTCCTGGAGAAGAGAAGGACCCTCAGAGCCCTTCCAGGACCTGGGAATGTTCTCCTGGAGAAGAGAAGGACCCTCGGAGCCATTCCAGGAGATGGAAATGTTGTTCTGGAGAAGAGAAGGACCCTCAGAGCCCTTCCAGGACCTGGGAATGTTCACCTGGAGAAGAGAAGAACCCTCAGAGCCCTTCCAGGAGTTGGGAACGTTCTCCTGGAGAAGGGAAGGACCCTCAGAGCCCTTCCAGGACCTGGGAATGTTCTCCTGGAGAAGAGAAGGATCCAGGAACTCCTCAGAGCCCTTCTAGGAGTTGGGAATGTTCTCCTGGAGAAGGGAAGGATCCAGGGAGAGCTCAGAGCCCTTCTAGGACCTGGGAATGTTCTCCTGGAGAAGAGAAGGACCCTCAGAGTCCTTCCAGGACCTGGAAATGTTCTCCTGGAGAAGAGAAGGATCCAGGGACACCTCGGAGCCCTTCCAAGACCTGGGAATGTTCTCCTGGAGAAGAGAAGGACGCTCAGAGCCCTTCCAGGACCTGGGAATGTTCTCCTGGAGAAGAGAAGGACCCTCAGAGCCCTTCCAGGACCTGGGAATGTTCTCCTGGAGAAGAGAAGGACCCTCAGAGCCCTTCCAGGACCTGGGAATGTTCACCTGGAGAAGGACCCTCAGAGCCCTTCTAGGACCTGGGAATGTTCTCCTGGAGAAGGACCCTCAGAGCCCTTCCAGGACCTGGGAATGTTCTCCTGGAGAAGAGAAGGATCCAGGGACACCTCAGAGCTGGGAATATTCACCTGGAGAAGAGAAGGATCCTCAGAGCCCTTCCAGGACCTGGGAATGTTTTCCTGGAGAAGAGAAGGATCCAGGGACACCTCAGAGCTGGGAATGTTCACCTGGAGAAGAGAAGGACCCTCAGAGCCCTTCCAGGACCTGGGAATGTTCACCTGGAGAAGAGAAGGACCCTCAGAGCCCTTCCAGGACCTGGGAATGTTCTCCTGGAGAAGAGAAGGATCCAGGGACACCTCAGAGTTGGTGTTGGTGGCAGGAGAAGGGATGTGGATTCTTTCCCTCTCCGCAGGAAAGTTTGGGAATTCTGGGTCCATTTCTGGGCTCCCCAGTACGAGAAATTCCCGAATTTATGGAATAAATTTGGGATTTGGGAATGATTAAAGGAGCGGAGAACCTGATGTTTGGAGAGGTTCTGTAATCTCCATCCAATAAAATCCCCAAAACTCATGGACATGTCTGAGCTCCCCCTTGAGCTGATCCTCTCAGGGAGTTTGGATTAAAGGATCTCCATAATTTTTTCCAAAATCATCCATTGATATTTCACGGATTGTTTTTCAAGCTGCATTTTTCTCAGCACGTACCAAATCCCCTCTAAATATTCAATTTTCTGTTTTTTTTGTGTGTGTGTTTTGTAGGTATTTGAAGAAAGAAGAGCCCTGCTTGTAAAATGGGTAAATTTTCTCTTTAAATCAATATTTTGGAAGTGATCAGGAGTTTATCTCATTGGAATGTAGAATTTCTCCTCTTTGGAAAAAAGGGATTTGCTTCCCTGCTCTGCTTTTGAGGAGAGTAAAGGTGTTACAAACATTATATACCAAAAACCACATGTGCTATATTTACAATAATGCACCAATGTAACATTATATATCACAAACTACCTGTGCTATATTTACAATAACGCACCAGTGTAACACCCCTCAGTGGGATGTTACAAACATTAAATGCCACAAACTACCTGTGCTATATTTACAATACATTTAATATATATGTATTTAAATATATATATTTACATACATTTAAATAGATTTAATATATTACAATAACGTGCCAATATCTGTCACCTACATTGAACAGTGTGTCCCCAGCCTGAACCAGTCCCCAGTTTCTGGTATATAATGTTACAAATATTATATACCACAAACTACCTGTGCTATATTTACAATAATGCACCAATGTAACACCCCTCAGTGGGACATTACAAACATTAAATACCACAAACTACCTGTGCTATATTTACAATATATTTAATATATATATATTTAAATATATATATTTACATATATTTAAATATATTTAATATATTACAATAACGTGCCAATATCTGTCACCTACGTTGAACAGTTTGTCCCCAGCCTGAACCCAGTCCCCAGTTTCTGGTACATGTTACAAACATTATATCCCACAAACTATGTGTGCTATATTTACAATAACGTGCCAATGTAACACCCCTCCGTGGGCTGTTACAAACATTATATACCATAAACTACCTGTGCTATATTTACAGTAATGTGCCAATGTAACATTATATACCACAAACTACCTGTGCTATATTTACAATAACGCACCAGTGTAACACCCCTCAGTGGGATGTTACAAACATTAAATACCACAAACTACCTGTGCTATATTTACAATATATTTTATATATATGTATTTAAATATATATATTTACATATATTTAAATATATTTAATATATTACAATAACGTGCCAATATCTGTCACCTACATTGAACAGTGTGTCCCCAGCCTAAACCCAGTCCCCAGTTTCTGGTATATAATGTTACAAATATTATACACCACAAACTACCTGTGCTATATTTACAATAATGCACCGATGTAACACCCCTCAGTGGGATGTTACAAAAATTAAATACCAGAAACCACGTGTGCTATATTTACAGTAATGTGCCAATGTAACATTATATATCACAAACTACCTGTGCTATATTTACAATAACGCACCGATGTAACACCCCTCAGTGGGATGTTACAAACATTATATACCACAAACTACCTGTGCTGGATTTACAATATATTTAATATATATGTATTTAAATATATATTTAAATATATTTAATATATTACAATAACGTGCCAATATCTGTCACCTACATTGAACAGTGTGTCCCCAGCCTAAACCCAGTCCCCAGTTTCTGGTATATAATGTTACAAATATTATATACCACAAACTACCTGTGCTATATTTACAATAACGCACCAATGTAACACCCCTCAGTGGGATGTTACAAACATTATTATATACCAGAAACCACGTGTGCTATATTTACAATAATGCACCAATGTAACATTAAATACCACAAACTACCTGTGCTATATTTACAATAACGTGCCGATGTTATGGTAAATATAAAATATTTATAAATATAAAATATAAAAATGCCAACACCACAGTGAAACATGGAGGGCATGAAGAAGGAGAAAAAGGACAAGACACACCCAATTTCCTCCATCTTGTCCCCTTTGAACCCCTAATCTAGAATCTTAAAATTTTATTTTTGCACCCGTGCCACAGTTAATTATTACTGATATCAAACACTCAGAGCTGGTAATTCATCCTGTAAGATTGAAAACTCTTTTCCATGGGCAGAGATCAGCAAAACCAGCAGGAGCAGAGGGGCCTCTCCGGCTCTCCTGGATGGTTATTTGTGTGTGTGCACTCATGGGTTAATTAATTAATTGCAAATTGATCTGTCAGCGTTCAGGAACACACAAAATCACGGGATATAATTCCGTGCAGGTGCTTTTATTGAGAGCTTTGGGAATCAGAAGTGCCACAGACCCAAATCTGACTCCGACACGGCTTTGGAGCTGAACGTATTTTATATTCTATCCTTATATAACTCACATATTAATTATTAAACTTATATTGTTCTAGTGTATACATTGACATGAGTTTCTCATGATTATTCTTACAATTAAACAGCAATTATATTTAATTACGGAACAATCATCACATCTAACAATTATATCATTTATCACGTACCAGCTCCAGCAAGGTACAAAGCCTTTATGTATTTAAAGTATTTATTTTCTTTATTTTCCTTTTAAGGGGAGAGGGAAGGAGAAGCCCGGGGAATCCAGTCCGACCTGTCTGGCGGCTGAAATCCCATCCAAGGGCAGACAAAAGTGGGATCAGGGACTCGTTAATTCCGAAAAAAAACCCAAATCCTGCCAATTTAACCCCTTGGCTGCCGCACCAGTTGTTGAAATTCAGTTTAAATTCAGTTTAAATTCAGTTTAAATTCAGTTTAAAGGATGACAGAAGGAATTCCCCCAGTGGGAATTTCCCAGGGTGGGAAGGGTTAAAAAGGAGCAGCTTTTCCCTCTGCTGGGAAGTGAAGTTGGATTTGTTTTGACTGGTTCATTTAATCTCTTGATGTGGAAGAGACTGAGCCAGCTACTCACACCGAAATTTAGCAGCACAAATTGGGATTGTGACAGAAAAAAAATATTTATTTCAAGCCTTTATATTCAGAAATTTAGCAGCGCAAATTGGGATTGTGACAGAAAAAAATTTGTATTTCAAGCCCTTATATTCAGAAATTTATCTGCACAAATTGGGATTGTGACAGAAAAAAATATTTATTTCAAGCCCTTATATTCAGAAATTTCGCAGCGCAAATTGGGATTGTGACAGAAAAAAAAATAAATTTATTTCAAGCCCTTATATTCAGAAATTTAGCAGCGCAAATTGGGATTGTGACGGAAAAATAAATTTTATTTCAAGCCCTTATATTCAGAAATTTATCAGCGTAAATTGGGATTGTGATAGAAAAAACTAAAATTATTTCAAGTCTTTATATTCGGAAATTTAGCAGCGCAAATTGGGATTGTGACAGAAAAAAAAAATTATTTCAAGCTCTTATATTCAGAAATTTAGCAGCGCAAATTGGGATTGTGACAGAAAAAAAATTTTTATTTCAAGTCTTTATATTCGGAAATTTAGCAGCGCAAATTGGGATTGTGACAGAAAAAATAATTTTTATTTCAAGTCTTTATATACGGAAATTTAGCAGCGCAAATTGGGATTGTGACAGAAAAAAAATAAATTTATTTCAAGCCCTTATATTCAGAAATTTAGCAGCGCAAATTGGGATTGTGACAGAAAAAAAAATAAATTTATTTCAAGCCCTTATATTCAGAAATTTAGCAGCGCAAATTGGGATTGTGACAGAAAAAAAATAAATTTATTTCAAGCCCTTATATTCAGAAATTTAGCAGCGCAAATTGGGATTGTGACAGAAAAAAAATAAATTTATTTCAAGCCCTTATATTCAGAAATTTAGCAGCGCAAATTGGGATTGTGACAGAAAAATAAATTAAAAAACCATCAGGAAAGAAAATGTTTCTCGATCACCTCCATCTGACATTTTAAACTCCTCCCTTTGAACAGAGATTTGGGCGGGGAGGAAGCAGAGGAAAAGAAAAAAATCCGCATTTCTAATCTGAATTTCGGATTCTGTTTCTAATTTAATTCTGACAGGGAAAAGAAGGGACGATGGGCATTAAACTATTTATTTATCCGTTATAATTAAAAAAAAATTAATTTTTAAAAAATTTTTTTCGGGAGGATTTTTTTCCTTATTTTTCAAAATAGCTATCTAAATCTATGTCTATATCTATGTCTATGTTTATATCTATATCTATATCTATATCTATATCTTCATCTATATCTATATCTACATCTATATCTATATCTATACCTACATCTATATCTATATCTATATCTACATCTATATATATGTCTATATCTATGTCTATGTCTATGTCTATGTCTATATCTATATCTATATCTATATCTATATCTATATCTATATCTATATCTATATCTATATCTATATCTATATCTATATCTAATCTATATCTATATCTATGTCTATATCTATATCTATATCTATATCTATATCTATATCTATATCTTTGTGGTTATAGTATATAATTATATGGTTATATACTATAGATATAGTTATATATGTATATATATATATAGTTATAGTTATTTATAAATTTTATAGTTATATAAATTTTTTAGTTATATAAAATGTATATATCTATGTCTATATCTATATCTATATCTATATCTATATCTATATATTTGTAGTTATAGTATATAATTATATGGTTATATACTATAGATATAGTTATATATATATATAGTTAGAGTTATTTATAAATTTTATAGTTATATGAATTTTATAGTTATATAAAATGTCTATATCTATGTCTATATCTATCTATATCTATATCTATATCTATATCTATATCTATATCTATATCTAATCTATATCTATATATCTATATCTATATCTATATCTATATCTATATCTATATCTATATATTTGTAGTTATAGTATATAATTATATGGTTATATACTATAGATATAGTTATATATATATATATAGTTAGAGTTATTTATAAATTTTATAGTTATATACATTTTATAGTTATATAAAATGTCTATATCTATGTCTGTATCTATCTATATCTATATCTATATCTATATCTATATCTATATCTATATCTATATATTTGTAGTTATAGTATATAATTATATGGTTATATACTATAGATATGGTTATATATATATATAATTATAGTTATTTATAAATTTTATAGTTATATAAATTTTATAGTTATATAAAATGTCTATATCTACATCTATATCTATATCTATATCTACATCTACATCTATATCTATATCTATATCTATATCTATATCTATATCTATATCTATATCTATATATCTATATCTATATTTATATCTATATCTATCTATATCTATATCTATATATTTGTAGTTATAGTATATAATTATATGGTTATATACTATAGATATAGTTATATCTATATATATATAGTTATTTATAAATTTTATAGTTATAAAAATTTTATAGTTATATAAAATGTCTATATCTATATCTCTATCTCTATCTCTATCTCTATCTATATCTATATCTATGTCTATGTCTATGTCTATGTCTATGTCTATATCTATATCTATATCTATATCTATATCTATATCTATATCTATATCTACATCTATATCTATAAATTGTGATGCACTGGGCGATGGCAGAGCTGGGGGTGTGGAAGTGTCAGGGGAGGAGGGATCAGCAATGAATTCACCACTGGGGCTGCTCAGATGGGGAAAATCCCACTTTTCCATGAGGGAAGCCATGTCTTGGAACTGGTCCCAGGAGCCTATACAATGCCTATTACCTATATTAAATGGTGATTTTTTATCTTTTATATGTACATTACGTGTTACATGTTACAGTTTTTCCCCAATGCCTATTACCTATATTAAATGGTGCTTTTCTATCTGTTATATGATACATTACATATTAAATGTTTATATTTTTTCCCCAATGCCTATCACCTATATTGAATGGTGCTTTTTTATCTTTTATATGATACATTACATATTAAATGTTTATATTTTTTCCCCAATGCCCATTACCTATATTAAATGGTGCTCTTCTATCTTTTATATGGTACATCACATATTAAATGTTTATATTTTTTCCCCAATGTCTATTACCTATATTAAATGGTGCCTTTCTATCTATTATATGATACATCACATATTAAATGTTTATATTTTTTCCCCAATGCCTATTACCTATATTAAATGGTGCTTTTCTATCTGTTATATGATACATTACATATTAAATGTTTATATTTTTTCCCCAATGCCTATTACCTATATTCAATGGTGCCTTTGTATCTTTTATATGATACATCATGTATTAAATGTTTATATTTTTTTCCCCAATGCCTATTACCTATATTAAATGGTGCTTTTCTATCTGTTATATGCTACATTACATATTAAATGTTTATATTTTTTCCCCAATACCTATTACCTATATTAAATGGTGCCTTTCTATCTGTTATACGATACATAACATATTAAATGTTTATATTTTTTCCCCAATACCTATTACCTATATTAAATGGTGCCTTTCTACCTTTTATATGATACATCACGTATTAAATGTTTATAATTTTTCCCCAATACCTATTACCTATATTAAATGGTGCCTTTGTATCTTTTATATGATACATCACGTATTAAATGTTTATAATTTTTCCCCAATACCTATTACCTATATTCAATGGCGCCTTTCTACCTTTTATATGATACATTACATGTTAAATGTTTATATTTTTTCCCCAATGCCTATTACCTATATTAAATGGTGATTTTCTATCTTTTATATGGTACATAACATATTAAATGTTTATATTTTTTCCCCAATGTCCATTGCCTATATTAAATGGTGCCTTTCTATCTGTTATATGATACATAACATATTAAATGTTTATATTTTTTCCCCAATGCCCATTACCTATATTAAATGGTGCCTTTCTATCTTTCATATGATACATTACATATTAAATGTTTATATTTTTTCCCCAATGCCTATTACCTATATTAAATGGTGCCTTTCTATCTTTTATATGGTACATTACGTGTTACATGTTTGCAGTTTTTACCCCAATGCCCATTACCTATATTAAATGGTGATTTTCTATCTTTCATATGATACATAACATATTAAATATTTATATTTTTTCCCCAATGCCCATTACCTACATTAAATGCTGCTTTTTTATTTTTTATATGTACATTACGTGTTACATGTTTACAGTTTTTCCCAATGCCTGTTACCTATATTAAATGGTGCCTTTCTATCTGTTATATGATACATCACATATTAAATGTTTATATTTTTTCCCCAGTGCCTATTACCTATATTAAATGGTGCTTTTTAATCTTTTATATGTACATTACGTGTTAAATGTTTATATTTTTTCCCCAATGCCCATTACCTATATTAAATGGTGCCTTTCTATCTGTCATATGATACATTACCTATGAAATGTTTATATTTTTTCCCCAATGCCTATTACCTATATTAAATGGTGCTTTTTAATCTTTTATATGATACATTACATATTAAATGTTTATATTTTTCCCCAATGCCCATTACCTATATTAAATGATATTAAATGGTGCTTTTCTACTCTAAACCAATCTGTGAGTACCAACATCACCCAAAAACTTCGAGGTGAGGAAGAAAAAAGAGGAAGGACAGGACAGGCCCAAATCCTCCATCTTAAAACTTCTGACCCCCATGTACAAAACCAAAGCACTCAAAAATTCTTCCCTTTATTTTGTGACTACTTCTATAATATCTAAATTTTGTGGCTTTTTGTTCTTCCTGCAAGGTTGGTAAATCATTCCATGTTTCAAACCCAAAATCAGAGCTGTTTCCAGCTGCTGCCAGGGTCTCAAATGCTTCTGACCTGGAACATCCAAAAATGTCTGAGGGACGTTTTGAGTTCCAATATTTGGTTTCCCTCATGGAAAAGTGTTGGAACTCAAAATGTCCCTCAGACAGACGTAGCCTGGGCTGTCCTGGATATTTTGAGGGTTAGAAATAATTTTGTGGTTTCAGATTTTCCTTTCAATCAGCCTCTCCATTCATTCCCAGCGCTCTGCTCCTGTGCTTTCCCTCACCTCATTTTATTTTAAGATGAATCTCCGCTTTCTCTACACCAGAA
Organism: Taeniopygia guttata; assembly: GCF_048771995.1. Classification (NCBI taxonomy): domain Eukaryota; kingdom Metazoa; phylum Chordata; class Aves; order Passeriformes; family Estrildidae; genus Taeniopygia; species Taeniopygia guttata. The sequence continues at coordinate 2,168,524 of NC_133027.1, read as the reverse complement.
ACTCCTTTTTTTAATTTTTTTAAAATTTTTTAATTTTATTTTTTCAGTTTGACAAATGGACAGACAGCCAGAGGAGGAGGATCCTGCTGGATTTGCTGGAACGCTGCTCCTTGTCCCAACAGAAATTTTGTGCCCAGCAGCTCCAGGCCCGGGTCCCCACCGAGGCCGTGGATTTTACCACCAGGATCCCTCGAGTCCTGTCCTTGTACATCTTTTCCTTCCTGGACCCACGGAGCCTCTGCAGATGCGCACAGGTAAAATAATTCACCACCTGCCTGGGGTTCACAAAGCCAGGACAAAGCAGTTTAAAATAAAAAAAAATACAAATAAAAAAGGAAAAAACTGATTTTTGAAGGTTTAGGTGAATGCTTAGCGATGCTCGTTCCTCGGAGCTTAAATTGAGACAGATTGGCCAAAATTCGTGGAATTGATAAATAATTTTAAATGCTCTAAAGCTTTTTAAAAGTGGCATTTTCACAGCTGGCTATTCCCAGAAAGGAAACCTCCTAAAAATCACATTGTGTGCAGAGCCCTTAATTCTTTGAGAGATATTGATTTGTGCTTTTGCAAAGAACAACACTCGATTCTGTAAGGAAAACAGAGACTTTAAAATGCCCAAAAGTCGAGTGTTGGATGTGGAGAAGCAGAAAATGACAGATGGGAGTTGGAGCAAAATGATTAAGTCTCCAAAAATCTGTTTGCATCCCATAAAATGCTGTGAGCTTAATTTAAAACCACTGCCCAAAGTGGTTTTAAATTAATAAATTCGTTTTCAGTGGCATTATTACTGTGCTAATGTAATACTCCATGTTATTTAAGAATATAGAATAATCTCATCCTGGCTGAGCCTTGCTTTAGTAATTTTATTATTTAAGAATATAGAATAATCTCAGCTTGGCTAAACCTTGCTTTAGTAACTTCTATTATTTAAGAATATAGAATAATCTCATCTTGGCTGAGCCTTGCTTTAGTAATTTTATTATTTAAGAATATATCATAATCTCAATTTGGCCGAGCCTTGCTTTAGTAATTTTATTATTTAAGAATATAGAATAATCTCATCTTGGCTAAGCCTTGCTTTAGTAACTTTTATTATTTAAGAATATAGAATAATCTCAGTTTGGCTAAGCCTTGCTTTAGTAACTTTTATTATTTAAGAATATAGAATAATCTCAGTTTGGCTAAGCCTTGCTTTAGTAATTTTATTATTTAAGAATATAGAATAATCTCATTTTGGCTGAGCCTTGCTTTAGTAATTTTATTATTTAAGAATACAGAAGAATCTCAGATTGGTTAAACCTTGCTTTAGTAATTTTATTATTTAAGAATATAGAATAATCTCATCTTGGCTGAGCCTTGCTTTACTAACTTTTATTATTAAAGAATATAGAATAATCTCAATTTGGCTAAACCTTGCTTTACTAATTTATATTATTTAAGAATATAGAATAATCTCATTTTGGCTGAGCCTTGCTTTAGTAACTTTTATTATTTAAGAATATAGAATAATCTCAGATTGGTTAAACCTTGCTTTAGTAATTTTATTATTTAAGAATATATCATAATCTCATCTTGGTTGAGCCTTGCTTTAGTAATTTTATTATTTAAGAATATAGAATAATCTCATCTTGTCTGAGCCTTGCTTTAGTAATTTTATTATTTAAGAATATAGAATAATTTCATCTTGGCTGAACCTTGCTTTAGTAATTTTATTATTTAAGAATATATCATAATCTCATTTTTGCTAAGCCTCGCTTTAGTAACTTTTATTATTTAAGAATATAGAATAATCTTAGCTTGGCTAAGCCCTGTTTTAGTAACTTTTATTATTTAAGAATACAGAATAATCTCATTTTGGCTGAGCCTTGCTTTAGTAATTTTATTATTTAAGAACATAGAATAATCTCAGTTTGGCTGAGCCCTGTTTTAGTAACTTTTTCCAGCATTTCATGTGGATGCAGCTCAAACTCTCCACGACAACAGGTTAGAAAATCCCGTAGGATCACAGAATATCTTGAATTGGAAGGGCCCCACATCACGAAGGCCTTGGAAGGTCTCAATGCTTTAATCAAAGGTTTAAATGGAGAACAAACAGCGCAGAATTAAATTAATTTACGCATTTGTGAGAATTACACCCCCAGCACAGAAATCCCAACCCCCGGCCGCTGGAAAGGCCGAGTTCTTCCCGCGGCTGGGAATTCCCAGGTGAGCTGGCACTGGAAGAACCTGTCGGAGCTGGACCAGCTGTGGATGCTCAAGTGCCTTCGTTTCGGGTGGCGCCTCCGTTCCTGCCCCTCGCCCTTGGAGCAGGGAGCCTGGAAGCAGCTCTACATCCAGATGGTGCGCGAGCTGCGCCTCAGCCGGCCCAAGGTATGCCGCAGTCCCCCAGATTCCAGCTTTTCCAGCTTTTCCACCTTTTCCACGTTGTGGGAATCTGTGCTATTGATGATTCCGAGATTGTAGAAAGTCTCCAAGAAGAAGCCATAATTCATCTGTGCTGTTTCAAGGTTGTTTATTCTGTTTATCTCCAACATGTTCTGCTGCCCTGCCGCAGCTCTGTCCTGCAGGGCAGCGTGTGGGGCTCTGCCCTCAGTGGGATGTTACAAACATTAAATACCACAAACTACCTGTGCTATATTTACAATATATTTAATATATATGTATTTAAATATATATATTTACATATATTTAAATATATTTAATATATTCCAATAACATGCCAATATCTGTCACCTATGTTGAACAGTGTGTCCCCAGCCTAAACCCAGTCCCCAATTTCTGGTATATAATGTTACAAACATTATATAATATTACAAACATTATACACCACAAACTACCCGTGCTATATTTACAATAACGCACCAATGTAACACCCCTCAGTGGGATGTTACAAACATTATACACCACAAACTACCCGTGCTATATTTACAATAACGCACCAATGTAACACCCCTCAGTGGGATGTTACAAACATTATACACCACAAACTACCCGTGCTATATTTACAATAACGCACCAATGTAACACCCCTCAGTGGGATGTTACAAACATTAAATACCACAAACTACCTGTGCTATATTTACAATAACGTGCCAATGTAACACCCCTCAGTGGGATGTTACAAACATTAAATACCACAAACTACCTGTGCTGGATTTACAATAACGCACCAATGTAACACCCCTCAGTGGGATGTTATAAATATTACTATATTCATTGATATTACTTTATTCATAGATATTATTATATTAATATGATATTACTATATTCACAAATATTACTGTATTCATAGGATATTACTACATTTATAGATGTTACTGTATTCATATGACATTACTATATTCGTAGATATTAATGTATTCATAGATATTACTATATTCATAGATATTACTGTATTCATATGAATTATTCATATGAAAATACTGTATTCATACATCTACATTCATAGATATTACTATATTAATATATATTACTATATTCATAGATATTACTATATTCATATGACATTACTACATTCATATATATGACTATATTCATATATTACTATATTCATATGATATTACAATATTCATAGATATTACTGTATTAATATTACTATATTCATAGATATTACTCTATTAATATTACTATATTCATAGATATTACTATATTAAAATTACTGAATTCATAGATATTACTGTATTCTAAACCCTTAAACTCTGAGTTTCCCACCATGTGACATTCCACACTTCCACTCAAACCCCACACCCACAATCCCAGTTCTACCCTTCAATTTTGGGAGGTTTCTCCACGGTCTCAGGTCAAACAAATTGTTCTCTTGTGGGTCTGTGCCTTTCAGCAGGGAAATTAAATTTAATTAATTAATTAATTAAATTAAAATTCCCGGCAGTGTTTACCTCAATGTTAGCAAGTTCTCCTCACAGCTCAGTCAGACAAAACAATTTTTTTCCAGCTTCAGGCCCCAAAAAGTTTAAACAACATCAAAGTGATGGGAGCAAACTGGGAGGATGGGACTTCGTTAGCTGAAGCTGTGATTGAATAATTAACCCCCAATATGCAAATGGCCCGAAACTTTTATAAAAGTTTATGAAAACTCGCGACCTGTGGGAAATGGATTTGTAGAGAATCCTCCAAGCCTGACAGAAGGTTCACATCGTCTGCATCCGTATGCAAACCTGGAGATAAAAAACCGGTGATTTAGAAATGCCATTTCTAAATTCTAAATTTCTAAACGGCATTTGGAATAGGACAGGTATGGCTGAGAGAGAAATGGAGCTAGAAACAAATTTCAGAGGATGGCCTTGCAAATGAGGCTGGAAATAAAACTACGAAAGAAAGAAAATTACCACGAAGGGTAATTTTAGATGATTGGTTTTGAGGTATTTATGGTATAATAAACGTTGATAGGTCAAGAAATGCTTATAATGCATTTTAATTAGGAAATAGTTGGTTTCTGATTGTGATGGTGTGAATTATCACATCTGGATTGTCATGGTGTGAATTATAACATCTGTATTGTCCCCCGCCCCGGTCACACGAGACTGAAAATGGAATAAAAGTTTTTACAACGCCTCTCCTTGCCCCGTTTCTGGGTCAGAAAAAGGCTCAATCCAACAGCGACCCATGGTCCATCCTGGGCGTAGCCTTGGCCAGGCCCTCGTGTTTATAGTCATCTTTCTTAGGTCCATGACCACAGTTTCACATGATTATTCTTTCTGATTAAACAATAATTATATTTAATTACTAAACAGACCTCACATCTAACAGTTATATCAATTATCATGTACCAGCTACACAGCACAGTACTATTTCTCCATGTGCTAAAGGTATTTATCTTTCCAAGGCTTATTTTTCCCGTTAACCCTAAATCTCATGATTTTAAAACAATTTTACAATTATTTTCAGTGTGGATTACAGGGCTTGGGTGGTGACAGCGCTGCCAAGGTGCCTCACTGACCCTCATGGAGCCCGCAGAGACCAATTTGGAGTTCATCCCCAATTATTATAATCAGGCCAACCTGATTTTCCTCACGGGCTAAAACTCATTTCCTTCTTTCCGCCTCCCCGATCAGACTCCGTCCAAGGCCGAGTTCATCGTTATTGATGTGCAGCCGGTGAAAAGCCACGTTCCGGAGGGCAAACGTCCCACAGCAGGGCTGGGGACAGCCCGGGGGAAAAAGGAGCTCCCTCCTTGGCGTTCATCCGACAGGAACCCCACGGACACCGTCCGCTACAACTACCTGGACAACCACGACCCCATCGAGCAGGCCAGGCAGGCGTAAGAGCTTTTCCCCTCTTTTCCTTTTGGCACGAGATTTTCCACGTCCCTCTGCCTGTCCTGGTTGCAAACCCATTTTCCTGCTCTTTTTGGCTTTTCTTTTTGATCAGTTTTGGCCCAAAGCTGGCGCTGCTTTGTGTCCTTTCTGCACAAATCTCCTGGGGGATGTTACGGAGCTGGAACGGGAGGAATCAGGCCAGGGGATTGTCAGAGAGATTTTTTTACATCGAGCTGCCAGGCTGAGAGGAATGTGTGGGTTTGGCAGGGGCAGAGGAAGAACGAATTAATTGTGATGAAATGTAATTCTATCTCACGGAGGATCTCCTGGCTGAGAGGAGGTTGGGATGATTGAATTGCAGGGCAGGTGTACGAGGATGTCAGAGCATGGCAGTGATGAATGGTATTTGTGTCTGCTCTGCCTGGATCTGTCGCTTCCTGGGCTCCCAGGATTATCCACATGGGAAAAAAAAAAGCCATTTCCCTCCCAAAGCAGAGTTTTGCTCGTGGATCTCTGCTAGAACTGCCTCACGTTTTCCTTGGTCACCTCTGGCATCAGCAATTTTCCAAATCCTAGATCCAGGTCAGTTTTCTGTGCGTTATTTCATTTCCAAATTTTAGATCCAGGTCAGTTTTCTGTGCGTTATTCCCAAATCTTAGATCCAGGTCAGTTTTCTGTGCGTTATTTCCAAACCTTAGATCCAGGTCAGTTTTCTGGGCGTTATTTCATTTCCAAATCTTAGATCCAGGTCAGTTTTCTGTGCGTTATTTCCAAATCTTAGATCCAGGTCAGTTTTCTGTGCGTTATTTCCAAATCTTAGATCCAGGTCAGTTTTCTGTGTGTTATTTCATTTCCAAATCTTAGCTCCAGATCAATTTTCTGTGCGTTATTCCCAAATTTTAGATCCAGGTCAGTTTTCTGTGCGTTATTTCCAAATCTTAGATCCAGGTCAGTTTTCTGTGCGTTATTTCCAAATCTTAGATCCAGGTCAGTTTTCTGTGCATTATTTCATTTCCAAATCTTAGATCCAGGTCAGTTTTCTGTGCGTTATTTCCAAATCTTAGATCCAGGTCAGTTTTCTGTGCGTTATTTCCAAATCTTAGATCCAGGTCAGTTTTCTGTGCGTTATTTCATTTCCAAATCTTAGATCCAGGTCAGTTTTCTGTGCATTATTTCATTTCCAAATCTTAGATCCAGGTCAGTTTTCTCGGCGTTATTTCCAAATCTTAGATCCAGGTCAGTTTTCTGGGCGTTATTATTTCCAAATCTTAGATCCAGGTCAGCTTTCTGTGCGTTATTTCATTTCCAAATCTTAGATCCAGGTCAGTTTTCTGTGCGTTATTTAATTTCCAAATCTTAGATCCAGGTCAGTTTTCTGTGCGTTATTTCATTTCCAAATCTTAGATCCAGGTCAGTTTTCTGTGCATTATTTGCAAATCTTAGATCCAGGTCAGTTTTCTGTGTGTTATTTCCAAATCTTAGATCCAGGTCAGTTTTCTGTGCGTTATTTCCAAATTTTAGATCCAGGTCAGTTTTCTGTGCGTTATTTCATTTCCAAATCTTAGATCCAGGTCAGTTTTCTGTGCGTTATTTCATTTCCAAATCTTAGATCCAGGTCAGTTTTCTGTGCATTTTTTCATTACCAAATCTTAGATCCAGGTCAGTTTTCTGTGCGTTATTCCCAAACCTTAGATCCAGGTCAGTTTTCTGTGCGTTATTTCATCTCCAAACCTTAGATCCAGGTCAGTTTTCTGTGTGTTATTTCCAAATCTTCGATCCAGGTCAGTTTTCTGTGCGTTATTTCCAAATTTTAGATCCAGGTCAGTTTTCTGGGCGTTATTTCCAAATCTTAGATCCAGGTCAGTTTTCTGTGCGTTATTTCCAAATCTTAGATCCAGGTCAGTTTTCTGTGCGTTATTTCATTTCCAAATCTTAGATCCAGGTCAGTTTTCTGTGCGTTATTTCCAAATCTTAGATCCAGGTCAGTTTTCTGTGCGTTATTTCCAAATCTTAGATCCAGGTCAGTTTTCTGTGCGTTATTTAATTTCCAAATCTTAGATCCAGGTCAGTTTTCTGTGCGTTATTTCATTTCCATATCTTAGATCCAAGTCAGTTTTCTGTGCGTTATTTCCAAATCTTAGATCCAGGTCAGTTTTCTGTGCGTTATTTCATTTCCAAATCTTAGATCCAGGTCAGTTTTCTGTGCATTATTTCCAAATCTTAGCTCCAGGTCAGTTTTCTGTGTGTTATTTCCAAATCTTAGATCCGGGTCAGTTTTCTGTGCGTTATTTCCAAATCTTAGCTCCAGGTCAGTTTTCTGTGTGTTATTTCCAAATCTTAGATCCGGGTCAGTTTTCTGTGCGTTATTTCCAAATCTTAGATCCAGGTCAGTTTTCTGTGCGTTATTTCATTTCCAAATCTTAGATCCAGGTCAGTTTTCTGTGCGTTATTTCATTTCCAAATCTTAGACCCAGGTCAGTTTTCTGTGCGTTATTTCCGAATTTTAGGTCCAGGTCAGTTTTCTGTGCGTTATTTCCAAATCTTAGATCCAGGTCAGTTTTCTGTGCGTTATTTCATTTCCAAATCTTAGATCCAGGTCAGTTTTCTGTGCATTATTTCCAAATCTTAGATCCAGGTCAGTTTTCTGTGCATTATTTCCAAACCTTCAATCCAGGTCAGTTTTCTGTGCGTTATTTCATTTCCAAATCTTAGATCCAGGTCATTTTTCTGCGCGTTATTTCCAAATCTTAGATCCAGGTCAGTTTTCTGTGCGTTATTTCCAAATCTTAGATCCAGGTCAGTTTTCTGTGCATTATTTCCAAATCTTAGATCCAGGTCAGTTTTCTGTGCGTTATTTCATTTCCAAATCTTAGATCCAGGTCAGTTTTCTGTGCGTTATTTCATTTCCTAATCTCAGATCCAGGTCAGTTTTCTGTGCATTATTTCCAAACCTTAGATCCAGGTCAGTTTTCTGTGCGTTATTTCATTTCCAAACCTTAGATCCGGGTCAGTTTTCTGTGCGTTATTTCCAAATTTTAGATCCAGGTCAGTTTTCTGTGCGTTATTTCATTTCCAAATCTTAGATCCAGGTCAGTTTTCTGTGCGTTATTTCATTTCCAAATCTTAGATCCAGGTCAGTTTTCTGGGCGTTATTTCATTTCCAAATCTTAGATCCAGGTCAGTTTTCTGTGCATTATTTGCAAATCTTAGATCCAGGTCAGTTTTCTGTGTGTTATTTCCAAATTTTAGATCCAGGTCAGTTTTCTGTGCGTTATTTCCAAATCTTTGATCCAGGACAGTTTTCTGTGCATTATTTCATTTCCAAATCTTAGATCCAGGTCAGTTTTCTGTGCATTATTTCCAAATTTTAGATCCAGGTCAGTTTTCTGTGCGTTATTTCCAAATCTTAGATCCAGGTCAGTTTTCTGTGCGTTATTTCCTTTCCAAATCTTAGATCCAGGTCAGTTTTCTGTGCGTTATTTCATTTCCAAATTTTAGATCCAGGTCAGTTTTCTGTGGGTTATTTCCAAATCTTAGATCCAGGTCAGTTTTCTGTGCGTTATTTCCAAACCTTAGATCCAGGTCAGTTTTCTGTGCGTTATTTCCAAATCTTAGATCCAGGTCAGTTTTCTGTGCGTTATTTCCAAATCTTAGATCCAGGTCAGTTTTCTGTGCGTTATTTCATTTCCAAATCTTAGATCCAGGTCAGTTTTCTGTGGGTTATTTCCAAATCTTAGATCCCGGTCAGTTTTCTGTGCGTTATTTCCAAATCTTAGATCCAGGTCAGTTTTCTGTGCGTTATTTCATTTCCAAATCTTCGATCCAGGTCAGTTTTCTGTGCGTTATTTCATTTCCAAATCTTCGATCCAGGTCAGTTTTCTGTGCGTTATTTCATTTCCAAATCTTAGATCCAGGTCAGTTTTCTCTGCGTTATTTCACTTCCAAATCTTAGATCCAGGTCAGTTTTCTGTGCGTTATTTCATTTATAATTTTAGATCCAGGTCAGTTTTCTGTGCGTTATTTCCAAATCTTAGATCCGGGTCAGTTTTCTGTGCGTTATTTCCAAACCATAGATCCAGGTCAGTTTTCTGTGCGTTATTTCATTTCCAAATCTTAGATCCAGGTCAGTTTTCTGTGCGTTATTTCCAAATCTTAGATCCAGGTCAGTTTTCTGTGCGTTATTTCCAAATCTTAGATCCAGGTCAGTTTTCTGTGCGTTATTTCCAAATCTTAGATCCAGGTCAGTTTTCTGTGTGTTATTTCCAAATCTTAGATCCAGGTCAGTTTTCTGGGTGTTGTTTCACTTCCAAATCTTAGATCCAGGTCAGTTTTCTGTGCGTTATTTCTAAATCTTAGATCCAGGTCAGTTTTCTGTGCGTTATTTCCAAATCTTAGATCCAGGTCAGTTTTCTGTGCGTTATTTCCAAATCTTAGATCCAGGTCAGTTTTCTGTGCGTTATTTCCAAATCTTAGATCCAGGTCAGTTTTCTGTGTGTTATTTCCAAATCTTAGATCCAGGTCAGTTTTCTGGGTGTTGTTTCACTTCCAAATCTTAGATCCAGGTCAGTTTTCTGTGCGTTATTTCTAAATCTTAGATCCAGGTCAGTTTTCTGTGCGTTATTTCCAAATCTTAGATCCAGGTCAGTTTTCTGTGCGTTATTTCCAAATCTTAGATCCAGGTCAGTTTTCTGTGCGTTATTTCATTTCCAAATCTTAGATCCAGGTCTGTTTTCTGTGCATTATTTCCAAATCTTAGATCCAGGTCAGTTTTCTGTGCGTTATTTCCAAATCTTAGATCCAGGTCAGTTTTCTGTGCGTTATTTCCAAATCTTAGATCCAGGTCAGTTTTCTGTGCGTTATTTCCAAATCTTAGATCCAGGTCAGTTTTCTGTGCATTATTTCCAAATTTTAGCTCCAGGTCAGTTTTCTGTGCGTTATTTCCACGTTTTAGATCCAGGTCAGTTTTCTGTGCGTTATTTCCAAATCTTAGATCCAGGTCAGTTTTCTGTGCGTTATTTCCTTTCCAAATCTTAGATCCAGGTCAGTTTTCTGTGCGTTATTTCATTTCCAAATTTTAGATCCAGGTCAGTTTTCTGTGGGTTATTTCCAAATCTTAGATCCAGGTCAGTTTTCTGTGCGTTATTTCCAAACCTTAGATCCAGGTCAGTTTTCTGTGCGTTATTTCCAAATCTTAGATCCAGGTCAGTTTTCTGTGCGTTATTTCCAAATCTTAGATCCAGGTCAGTTTTCTGTGCGTTATTTCATTTCCAAATCTTAGATCCAGGTCAGTTTTCTGTGGGTTATTTCCAAATCTTAGATCCCGGTCAGTTTTCTGTGCGTTATTTCCAAATCTTAGATCCAGGTCAGTTTTCTGTGCGTTATTTCATTTCCAAATCTTCGATCCAGGTCAGTTTTCTGTGCGTTATTTCATTTCCAAATCTTCGATCCAGGTCAGTTTTCTGTGCGTTATTTCATTTCCAAATCTTAGATCCAGGTCAGTTTTCTCTGCGTTATTTCACTTCCAAATCTTAGATCCAGGTCAGTTTTCTGTGCGTTATTTCATTTATAATTTTAGATCCAGGTCAGTTTTCTGTGCGTTATTTCCAAATCTTAGATCCGGGTCAGTTTTCTGTGCGTTATTTCCAAACCATAGATCCAGGTCAGTTTTCTGTGCGTTATTTCATTTCCAAATCTTAGATCCAGGTCAGTTTTCTGTGCGTTATTTCCAAATCTTAGATCCAGGTCAGTTTTCTGTGCGTTATTTCCAAATCTTAGATCCAGGTCAGTTTTCTGTGCGTTATTTCCAAATCTTAGATCCAGGTCAGTTTTCTGTGTGTTATTTCCAAATCTTAGATCCAGGTCAGTTTTCTGGGTGTTGTTTCACTTCCAAATCTTAGATCCAGGTCAGTTTTCTGTGCGTTATTTCTAAATCTTAGATCCAGGTCAGTTTTCTGTGCGTTATTTCCAAATCTTAGATCCAGGTCAGTTTTCTGTGCGTTATTTCCAAATCTTAGATCCAGGTCAGTTTTCTGTGCGTTATTTCATTTCCAAATCTTAGATCCAGGTCTGTTTTCTGTGCATTATTTCCAAATCTTAGATCCAGGTCAGTTTTCTGTGCGTTATTTCCAAATCTTAGATCCAGGTCAGTTTTCTGTGCGTTATTTCCAAATCTTAGATCCAGGTCAGTTTTCTGTGCGTTATTTCCAAATCTTAGATCCAGGTCAGTTTTCTGTGCATTATTTCCAAATTTTAGCTCCAGGTCAGTTTTCTGTGCGTTATTTCCACGTTTTAGATCCAGGTCAGTTTTCTGTGCGTTATTTCCAAATCTTAGATCCAGGTCAGTTTTCTGTGCGTTATTTCCTTTCCAAATCTTAGATCCAGGTCAGTTTTCTGTGCGTTATTTCATTTCCAAATTTTAGATCCAGGTCAGTTTTCTGTGGGTTATTTCCAAATCTTAGATCCAGGTCAGTTTTCTGTGCGTTATTTCCAAACCTTAGATCCAGGTCAGTTTTCTGTGCGTTATTTCCAAATCTTAGATCCAGGTCAGTTTTCTGTGCGTTATTTCCAAATCTTAGATCCAGGTCAGTTTTCTGTGCGTTATTTCATTTCCAAATCTTAGATCCAGGTCAGTTTTCTGTGGGTTATTTCCAAATCTTAGATCCCGGTCAGTTTTCTGTGCGTTATTTCCAAATCTTAGATCCAGGTCAGTTTTCTGTGCGTTATTTCATTTCCAAATCTTAGATCCAGGTCAGTTTTCTGTGCGTTATTTCCAAATCTTAGATCCAGGTCAGTTTTCTGTGCGTTATTTTCGAATCTTAGATCCAGGTCAGTTTTCTGTGCATTATTTCATTTCCAAATCTTAGATCCAGGTCAGTTTTCTGTGCGTTATTTCCAAATCATAGATCCAGGTCAGTTTTCTGTGCGTTATTTCCAAATCTTAGATCCAGGTCAGTTTTCTGTGCGTTATTTCCAAATCTTAGATCCAGGTCAGTTTTCTGTGCGTTATTTCCAAATTTTAGATCCAGGTCAGTTTTCTGTGCGTTATTTCATTTTCAAATCTTAGATCCAGGTCAGTTTTCTGTGTGTTATTTCCAAATCTTAGATCCAGGTCAGTTTTCTGTGCGTTATTTCCAAATCTTCGATCCAGGTCAGTTTTCTTTGCGTTATTTCCAATTCTTAAGATCCTGGTCAGTTTTCTGTGTGTTATTTCATTTCCAAATCTTAGATCCAGGTCAGTTTTCTGTGCGTTATTTCATTTCCAAATCTTAGATCCAGGTCAGTTTTCTGTGCGTTATTTCCGAATCTTAGATCCAGGTCAGTTTTCTGTGCATTATTTCCAAATCTTAGATCCAGGTCAGTTTTCTGTGCATTATTTCCAAATCTTAGATCCGGGTCAGTTTTCTGTGCGTTATTTCATTTCCAAATCTTAGATCCAGGTCAGTTTTCTGTGCGTTATTTCATTTCCAAATCTTAGATCCAGGTCAGTTTTCTGTGCGTTATTTCCAAACCTTAGATCCAGGTCAGTTTTCTGTGCGTTATTTCCAAATCTTAGATCCAGGTCAGTTTTCTGGGCGTTATTTCCAAATCTTAGATCCAGGTCAGTTTTCTGTGCGTTATTTCATTTCCAAATCTTAGATCGAGGTCAGTTTTCTGTGCGTTATTTCCAAATCTTATATCCAGTTCAGTTTTCTGTGCGTTATTTCCAAATCTTAGATCCAGGTCAGTTTTCTGTGCGTTATTTCCAACCCTCAGATCCAGGTCAGTTTTCTGTGCGTTATTTCCAACCCTTAGATCCAGGTCAGTTTTCTGTGCATTATTTCATTTCCAAATCTTAGATCCAGGTCAGTTTTCTGTGCATTATTTCATTTCCAAATCTTATATCCAGGTCAGTTTTCTATGCGTTATTTCCAAGTCTTAGATCCAGGTCAGTTTTCTGTGCGTTATTTCCAAATCTTAGATCCAGGTCAGTTTTCTGTGCGTTATTTCATTTCCAAATCTTAGATCCAGGTCAGTTTTCCGAGTGTTATTTCCAAATCTTAGCTCCAGGTCAGTTTTCTGTGGGTTATTTCCAAATCTTAGATCCAGGTCAGTTTTCTGTGCGTTATTTCCAAATCTTAGATCCAGGTCAGTTTTCTGGGCGTTATTTCCAAATCTTAGATCCAGGTCAGTTTTCTGTGCATTATTTCCAAATCTTAGATCCAGGTCAGTTTTCTGTGCGTTTTTTCCGAATTTTAGATCCAGGTCAGTTTTCTGTGCGTTATTTCCAAATCTTAGATCCAGGTCAGTTTTCTGTGAGTTATTTCATTTCCAAATCTTAGATCCAGGTCAGTTTTCTGTGCGTTATTTCATTTCCAAATCTTAGATCCAGGTCAGTTTTCTGTGCGTTATTTCAGTTCCAAACCTTAGATCCAGGTCAGTTTTCTGTGCGTTATTTCCAAATCTTAGATCCAGGTCAGTTTTCTGTGCGTTATTTCCAAATCTTAGATCCAGGTCAGTTTTCTGTGCGTTATTTCCAAATCTTAGATCCAGGTCAGTTTTCTGTGCGTTATTTCATATCCAAATCATAGATCCAGGTCAGTTTTCTGTGTGTTATTTCCGAATCTTAGATCCAGGTCAGTTTTCTGTGCGTTATTTCCAAATCTTAGATCCAGGTTAGTTTTCTGTGCATTATTTCCGAATCTTAGATCCAGGTCAGTTTTCTGTGCGTTATTTCATTTCCCAATCTTAGATCCAGGTCAGTTTTCTGTGCGTTATTTGCAAATCTTAGATCCAGGTCAGTTTTCTGTGCGTTATTTCCAAATCGTAGATCCAGGTCAGTTTTCTGTGCGTTATTTTCAAATCTTAGATCCAGGTCAGTTTTCTGTGCGTTATTTCATTTCCAAATCTTAGATCCAGGTCAGTTTTCTGTGCGTTATTTCCAAATCTTAGATCCAGGTCAGTTTTCTGTGCGTTATTTCATTTCCAAATCTTAGATCCAGGTCAGTTTTCTGTGCGTTATTTCATTTCCAAATGAGGTGATGGATCCTCTCCACCGTTCCCCGGCTGCTGTGGGAATCCACGGTCTCACCAGGCCTGGCAGGCGATTCCTCCTCACCGTGCCAACAAAAACCTTGAGAAAAAAACCAACAAATCCACGTCGGGGCCGTGTTTAAACAAACACCCAGCAGAGCCAAGATTATCCCCGTGCCCGGGAACAATCAGCCCAGGAATTACCCCAGCCAGCGATTGTTTGGCCAAGTGCTTTTTCCCAACGCGATTAACTCCGCCGGACCCACCGCTGCTCCGGGGTGTTCCACGGAGCAAAAACCTTTTATGAATCACATTTTAATCCGCGTCCCCCGGTCCTTGGATGTTGCACTACTTCAAAGAGCTTCCCAGTTTCCACCTCGCCCTCTTTCTGTGGGATGTTTCCCAACTCCAGCACCACTTTTGGGTCGTGTTCTTTGAGGGTTTGAAGTGAAAATTTTCAGCGAACGCATCTTGCCACAAACAAATCTTTTCCAGCTGTTCTCGGCGGTTTCGTGCAGCAGCTCCCAGAGGTTTCTGTGAGGTTTAGGATTCTCTTGTGCCATTTCTGTGAGGTTTAGGATTCTCTTGTGCCATTTCTGTGAGGTTTAGGATTCTCTTGTGCCGTTTCTGTGAGGTTTAGGATTCTCTTGTGCCGTTTCTGTGAGGTTTAGGATTCTCTTGTGCCGTTTCTGTGAGGTTTAGGATTCTCTTGTGCCGTTTCTGTGAGGTTTAGGATTCTCTTGTGCCGTTTCTGTGAGGTTTAGGATTCTCTTGTGCCGTTTCTGTGAGGTTTAGGATTCTCTTGTGCCGTTTCTGTGAGGTTTAGGATTCTCTTGTGCCGTTTCTGTGAGGTTTAGGATTCTCTTGTGCCGTTTCTGTGAGGTTTAGGATTTTCCCCGTGCCACGAAAAAAGCAGGACAAGCCTCGTTTGAAGAGTTTAATTGTGAAAACAATTCACCTGAAATAATGAGAGAGTAAATAATAAACACACTCCCTGTTTGCCTCTCCCCAGTGGGATCCCAGCCTGTCTCCGTTCGTGGGGAATGTTTTAATGCCAAATGTTCCTGCAAATCTGCCATTTATCCTCAATTACAGAGGATTACTGTGAGGAATTCTGTGAGATTTGCCTGTTTATTGAGGATCTGCCTTTAATATCACTTAAGCTGCAGGTAATTGCTGCTGCTCGGGCTCATCTCTGCTGATTATTCAGCAGCACAGGTGCCACATTTCAGGTGCTGACCCAACCTCCCACTCCCACGGACACCTCGTTGTGCCTTCCCAAAAATCCTCCCACTGAGGCTCGGTGCAGCGGAGAATGTTTGGGAATGGGAATCCAGCTGGATCCCTGGAGCAGGGAGACACCACCCCGAGGTTTTGGTGGTCCTGGTGTCCCCTGTGGGATCCACCTCGGTGCAGGCAGATCTGTCGGAACTCAAAATGTCCCTCAGACATTTTTAGAGGTTCCAGGCCTTGGTCAGAAGCATTTTAGACCCTGGCAAGCAGCTGAAAACAGCTGTGATTTTGAGTTTGAACCATGGAATGAATTACCAACTTTGAGGGTGGAACAAGCGGTCACAGAGAGTTAGATGGTATAGTAAAAGTAGTCACAAATTAGAGGGTAAAATTTTTTAGTATTGTACAGGGGGGTTTAAACACCTGTACGGGGGGGGGGTTTTACTTTGTACAGGGGGGTCAGGAGTTCTAAGATGGAGGAAAGTGGACCTGATCCTGTTCTTCCTCCTTCTTCTTCCTTACCTCCATGTTCTTGGTGATGTTGGCATTTTTCTATTGGTTTAGGCTAGGGACACACTGTTCAATGTAGATGATAGATATTGGCACATTATTGTAAATATAGTGCACGTAATTTCTGGTATATAATGTTTATAACATCCCACTGGGGGCAGAGCCCCACACGCTGCCCTGCAGGACAGAGCTGCGGCAGGGCAGCAGAACATGTTATAGATAAGCAAAAATAAACAACCTTGAAACCAGCACAGACGAACTATGGCTTCTTCTTTGGCAACGGGGCAGAAAGACAGAGACTTTCTACAATGTCGGAATCACCAATACCCACAGATTCCGACACAGATCCTGCCCGAGCAGGGCTCAGCTTGGAAAGGCAGGAACAGAATCCCAAGATAAAAATCTCCGACCCCGCCGGCGATTCCAGGTTCTCCTGGAGCTCAAGGGCAGAACAACCTCTCCTGATGTAAAAGAGATGTCGGGAGGAAGGAGACGGGTGTAAAACCAGACGCTGCAACAACAGAAATGATTTACCCGATTTACCCGGGGTTTGCCACAGGGAATCCCAGAGGGAAAATGGCTTTTGCTGCAGCCTGGAAAGGAGCAGGGCTGGGGGTTTCCTTGAGGAGAAACCCAAAGTGATGGTGGGCAGAAAAGGCCTGGAGGGAGCTCTTCTAGCCCGGCAGTCCCTGAGCCAACAAAACCTTTTTTTCCCACTCGAGTGCTGAGGAAGCTGCGGAGAATTCCTTGTGAATAAAGAGGATCACATCAAAGGAATACCTGACGCCACCATCAAAGCCAGGTGTGAGACGAGTCGCTGGCTGCTGCCTTGACTCCGAATTAATCTCCCTAATTCCAGGTTGGATTTTGCACAATTTAAGATTTAATTGACCAAAAAGAAGTTTTTCCTAAGTCTTGGGCCTGGTTTAAATCTCCTCAGAGCCTGACCTCGCTCTGCAGTTTTTTCTGGTCCAAAGGAAGGGCAGGACTCTGCTGCTCATCACATCAAGGTGAAATGTTGGCATTTAAATGGCAGAGTTAATGGAATTCCAGAATGGTTTGGGTGGAAAAGGACATTAAAATTCATCCAGTTCCAACCTTGACACCTTCCACCATCCCAGGCTGCTCCAAGCCCTGTCCAACCTGACCTTGGACACTGCCAGGGATCCAGGGGCAGCCACAGCTTCTCTGGGAATTCCAGCCCAGCCCCTCCCCACCCTCACAGGGAAGGTTTTCACCCCAATATTTAATCTAAATATCTTTAAAACCGCTCGTGGAAAAAGTCACTTCTTGTCATCTGTGATGCTGAAGAGTTTTTGTCTGTTTCTTGCTTGGCCTTTTTGAGTCATCAGCTGCCTTCTCCCTTCCACAGCAGCACCAAAAAAACTGAGAATTATCTGAATTCTCTGCTGAGAATTCCTAGCAGAGAACTCATCCTTGTTCAGCCAAAAAAAAAAAAATGGAAATACAGGAAGCAGAACGAGCTGCAGTCAATTCCCAATTAGGCAGCACGCTGGAAATGGAGCACTCTAAGTGGAAATGCAAAACACATTTTGCAGCCTATCAGACCATAATTGGCTCTTTAGTTTAAAAACAGATCAATACATTTTACATTTCCAGACAGCAGCTGGGCAGTGCTCACTGGGGACAACAACAGGGAGTGCCCAAAAAACGGGGTTCATTTGCAACCTGGATGATCACTGACACCTATTTTGTGTTTTTGCTGGATTTCTTTGGTGGTTTGTACCCTAAAAACTGTGCCCAGGAGCTCAGTGAAACCCTCCAGAAGGAGGGAAGGAGATGGGACAGAGATCCCCCAGTAAGTTCCCTGAGAGGTTTTGTCGGAACTCAAAACGTCCCTCAGACATTTTTGGATGTTCCAGGCCCAGCTCAGAAGCATTTGAGACCCTGGCAGCAGCTGGAAACAGCTGTGATTTTGGGTTTGAACCATGGAATGATTTACCAACCTTGCAGGAAGAACAAAAAGTCACAAATTTTAGATATTAGAGTAGAAGTAGTCACAAAATAAAGGGAAGAATTTTTGAGTGCTTTGGTTTTGTACATGGGGCTCAGAAGATTTAAGATGGAGGATTTGGGTCTGTCCTGTCCTCCCTCTTTATTCTTCCTTACCTCAAAGTTTTTGGGTGATGTTGGCACTCACAGATTGGTTTAGAGTAGAAAAGCACCATTTAATATCATTTAATATAGGTAATAGGCATTGGGGAAAAAATATAAACATTTAATATGTTATGTATCATATAACAGATAGAAAAGCACCATTTAATATAGATAATAGGCATTGGGGCAAAACTATAAATATTTAATATGTAATGTACCATATAAAAGATAAAAAAGCACCATTTAATATAGGTAATAGGCATTGTGGAAAAACTGTAAACATTTAATATGTAATGTACCATATAAAAGATAGCAACCACCCCTGGGCGGGGAGAGAAGAAGCAGTCGGGAGTCAGAGAGGATGTCAGGGTGTGTGTGTGCCTCTGCCTGAGCTGTGAGCAAACTGAGCAGCTCAAGAAGAAAATCTTTTAGATAATTTGCAATAAATTACCTTGAGACCAAACAACAGAAAACTTCTGAGCCTTTTTTTTGGAAGCACGGGTTGGAGGAGAGATTTTCCACCACACAGAGCCACCCCCGACCCAGGGTGAGCTCCGTCAGTTTTGGGTTTAGTTCAGTGTGGGAAAAGCTTCCCAGTCGCTGAGCAGGAAAATTAAGAATAGCAAGGCTCAGACGTGCAGCCGAGGGAGTGGTGAGGTGATAAGAGATACAGACAGGCTTGGATGACAAATTGCCTGGGAGGGGTTATCAAAATCCCTCAATAAAATTATAGCTGTGACTATCGGTGTTGTAATTTATCACAGAGATGATTTCTGGTAGGTCTGGTTTGTTTTCTGCCTCAATTGTCCAAGCAGCTTTAAAAAAACAAAACAAATATCCTCCAGAGATCAGCAAGGATTTGCCTCTCTGGGCACAAAGAAAATATTGCATAGGGGAAGTGAAAGATTTTTATCAGAAGCGAGTTAGGAAATATTTCTGTGGGGCTCTGATCCGCCTCCAGAGGCCCAGGAGGGCGTTTCTGTCGGGCTCTGCGTGCACAGCTCTGAGTTCTGCTGGAAGGCATCTGCTGTTTGTGCTGCTGCTCGCCAATAAATCAACAGATTCGCCTCCCACTTGATCACGGATAACAAATTCCGATTCCGCCGCGCGCTGGAGCCGCGCCAAGGCCGCGGCCTTGCGCCTCAAGACAGAGCCCTGCTCCTTCTCACGGCCAAAAACTCCTTCCCCCATCCCCAGCCTGGGGTAATTTATGGCTCTAAAAACAGTTGGATATTGTCCTGAGGAAATAATTGCTGTCGGTAATTGCGCTGCAGCGGCGCGGGCCCCGCTCCGGACAAAGAGGGGCTCGCTGGCGTGAGAAGGACTCGCGGTGCTCCCGCGTCCCCTCGCTCCTCCCTCCCTTTCTGTGCTGCTCAAAACCAGCCTGAAGCTGTGCTGATGATGGTTCTGAGATTGTAGAAAATCTCTGTCAGCCCCACAGCCAAAGAAAAAATAATAAATTGTCTGTGCTGTTTTTGAGGTTGTTTGTTTTTGTTTATCTGTAACAGGTTCTGTGTGTCCTGCAGGGCTCTGCCCCTCAGTGAGATGATACAAACATTAAATACCACAAACTAATTAAATACCAGAAACTACCTGTGCTATATTTACAATAACGTGCTGATGTAACACCCCTCAGTGGGATGTTACAAACATTAAATACCACAAACTACCTGTGCTATATTTACAATAATGCACCAATGTAACACCCCTCAGTGGGATGTTACACACATTAAATACCAATAAATACCTGTGCTATATTTACAATAATGCACCAGTGTAACACCCCTCAGTGGGATGTTACACACATTAAATACCAATAAATACCTGTGCTATATTTACAATAATGCACCAATGTAACACCCCTCAGTGGGATGTTACAAACATTAAATACCACAAACTACCTGTGCTATATTTACAATAACGTGCCAATATCTGTCACCTACGTTGAACAGTGTGTCCCCAGCCTGAACCAACAGAAAAATGCCAACACCACAGTGAAACATGGAGGGCATGAAGAAGGAGAAAAAGGACAAGACACACCCAATTTCCTCCATCTTGTCCCCTTTGGACCCCTAATCTAGAATCCTAAAATTTTACTTTTGCACCCGTGTCACACTTAATTATTACTGATATCAAACACTCAGAGCTGGTAATTCATCCTGTAAGATTGAAAACTCATCTCCATGGACAGAGATCACAGCCAGTGTCTCTGGGGGCTCTGTCCAGGGGGGTTCCTGACCCCCTGAGACCTTCCAGGGCAGCCAGAGGGATGTCCTGGACTCCCACACCAACCCAGCTCCCTGTGGGAATGTGGAAATGGAAAATATTCCTTAAGGGAGGAAAACGGGGCAAAAAACATCAAATTCAGCACTGGGAGTCCTTCTTCCTTGTCCTCACTCCTCGCATTTTCCCAACCTGGAGCTGGGGTTGCGGGGGTGACCTGACACCACAATTTGGACACCAGAAGACAGCAGCAGATACCTAAATTTACAATAATAATTTACACTAATAATTCAGATGAATAATTTACACTAATAACTCACAATAATATTTTACAATAATATTTTACAGTAATATTTTACAACAATATTTACAGTCGCAAGGCCAGCGCTGATTTCTACCCAAAGGTCACATCGTCATTTTTAGGATGGAAAAACACCTTTAAGATGTCCAACCATAACCTGGGACAATGCCAGGGCCACCAAAATGACCAGTTCATTCCCAGCTGGAATATTTTAGAGGGAATTATCTCTCTTGGCTTTTTTTGGTTTATTAACAGGTTGTGGTTTTCTTCCGTTTCAAATGCTGGATTTGACTTTATGGCGCTGGACTGGGATGAGGGAATACTGGAGACGTGCTGGTGGTGTGATCCTGGTTTTTTAGAGGATAAAAGCTGATTTTAGAGTCCATTTGTGCCCTTTATATCCATGGTTTTGTATTCCTACTTTTTTAGCTGCTCAGAGACACTGGGAGAACCACTCAGAGCTTCTGCTTTAAATTCCCAGATTCCATATCCCGGAATTTGAATGTGGAATTAATGCCTCCGGATAATGAACCTGCCCGAGTGCTGAGAAATAACAATGCCTCAGAGTCTGGATTTTACTCCTGATATTGTAAAAAAAATGTGGCTACTGGCCATATTCCAGTGCAATTCACTTAATTTTCACACTCCGAAATATTCCTGTTCTGCCAGTTAATTGTGTTGAATTTAATAGCAGCTGCATATATTGCCAGAAATATGCAAATTTATGTATAAAATTATTTGACTACAAAAAACACTGAATAAACCTTGCTGGAGGGGCAGCCCCCAGCCTTTTTTACACTTCAGGTCACACAGA
The DNA here is from genome assembly GCF_048771995.1 of Taeniopygia guttata. Lineage (NCBI taxonomy): Eukaryota > Metazoa > Chordata > Aves > Passeriformes > Estrildidae > Taeniopygia > Taeniopygia guttata. The sequence continues at coordinate 2,147,040 of NC_133027.1, read as the reverse complement.
CTTCACTGAAAACTCCCAAATCGATTCAGCTCAACTTCTTTCCTGTGAATTTCCCCAAGGAGCTGTAACACCTTAGGCAGACTTAACTTAAATCACTGAGTCCTCAGCTTGTGTTTGAGTGCCAGAATTTATCACAACTTAAAAAACAAAACAAAACAAAAAAAAATGAAGTTCCCACCTTCCCCTGAGCCCCGGTGGCTGATTGTGCTCTTTGGGGCAAGATAAAAAATGTGTTATCTCAAGGCACGTCTTGAGAGAACACAAATCCCAAAGGATTTGACTTTTATCACCCCCAGGGCAGCAAGTGCATGGAATTTATTGGAATTATCGCGTTCTGCTCTGCAGGAGGAGCAAGGGAGGAGGCCACACCCCGGACCTGAGCAGGCAGGAGGCCGAGAGGAAGAAGAGAGCAGCTCGTGGACCCACTCCGCTCCGGGAGGTGAAATCCCCGGCAAGTGTCACCAGGGTGTGATTCCAGCTCCAGGGATGGTGGAGCTCGGAGTTGTTCCCTCAGGGAAAAACCTGGGCAGGAGGAGAACACCAAACTCTGAGGGAATCTCCCCGCTGCATCCCAGACATCGCCGTGGGTGGGGAAGGGACAGTTTCTTGGTTTGAAAAGAGAGGAGGCTGTGAAGGAAGGCAAAAGCCTCCTGTGAAATGGAAAATGTAAACCCCCTCCCGCCGAATTACCACAATTTAAAAAAAAAACTCTCAGGCAACAATATGGGAATGGGATAACAGTTCTTTACTAGGAGAAAAACTAAATAAAAATAATAATAATAAAAAAAATGTAATTAGTACAAATGATGGAGTCAGAAACCTGACACCTTGAGGAGTCAGGGTGTTGGTAGCAGTCCAGTTAAATGGTGGCTGCTCCTCCTGGAGCGGCAGATGAAATGCTGCTGACGCGGTGATCTCTAGAAGGGTGGAGTTTTCTCTGAAGGTCTGGTAGATGTTGGGCCTGGTCTTCCTCTGGGAATCCAGCAGAGAAGAAGCTGCTCCTCTGGGAATCCAGCGAAATGGCTGCCAGTGTCTCAAAAAGTGCTGATTTTATGCAGGTATGGCTGCTTGGCTCCTCCCTCTGGGCGGAGCATCTCACCATGGGATGATGTCACTTTTCCATCATGCAGTGAGTCATTAATGGCCCATTAACAGAAGATATCTCCCCGGTGGGATATTATTCTTGGGAGAGATGAAGAAACTGCCCAACCTCCTACAGATGGCAATAGAATCCATGCTGATCTTACAAGCCAGGACAGCAGCGCTGTCAGTGCAGAGAGTGACTCTGTTATTTATCCTCTCCTCTGCCCCAAAACCCCTTTTCATGCTTTTCACAAAGTGCTGCCATAGTTCTTCCACAACTCTTGTGCCTTTTCCCAAAATCTCACGCCTTCGGTGTCGGAATCTGTGGTGTTGATGATTCTGAGATTGTAGAAAATCTCTGCCAGCCCTGCAGCCAAAGAAAAAAATCATAAATTGTCTGTGCTGTTTTTGAGGTTGTTTATTTTTGTTTCTCTCTACCATGTTCTGCTGCCCTGCTGCAGCTCTGCCCTCAGTGGGATGTTACACACATTAAATACCACAAACTACCTGTGCTATATTTACAATAATGCACCAATGTAACACCCCTCGGTGGGATGTTACAAACATTAAATACCACAAACTCCCTGTGCTATATTTACAATAATGTGCCGATGTAACACCCCTCGGTGGGATGTTACAAACATTAAATACCAGAAACTACCTGTGCTATATTTACAATAACGTGCCAATGTAACACCCCTCAGTGGGATGTTACAAACATTAAATACCACAAACTACCTGTGCTATATTTACAATAATGCACCAATGTAACACCCCTCAGTGGGATGTTACACACATTAAATACCAATAAATACCTGTGCTATATTTACAATAATGCACCAGTGTAACACCCCTCAGTGGGATGTTACAAACATTAAATACCACAAACTACCTGTGCTATATTTACAATAACGTGCCAATATCTGTCACCTACGTTGAACAGTGTGTCCCCAGCCTGAACCAACAGAAAAATGCCAACACCACAGTGAAACATGGAGGGCATGAAGAAGGAGAAAAAGGACAAGACACGCCCAATTTCCTCCATCTTGTCCCCTTTGACCCCCTCATCTAGAATTTTAAAATTTCACTTTTGCACCTGTGCCACACTTAATTATTGCTCATATCAAACACTCAGAGCTTGTAATTCATCCTGTAAGATTGAAAACTCTTTTCCATGGACAGAGATCACAGCCAGTGTCTCTGGGGGCTCTGTCCAGGGGGGTTCTGACCCCTGCCAGGGCAGCCAGATGGAAGCTCTGGACTCCCACACTTCGATCACCGCGGTTCGACGTCGGTTGGTTCTGCGCACCCTGAGCCCGAGCGAAGCAGCCCCAAACCTCGGCACTGAGAGCTCTTTGTGCTCAGGGCTGCTCAAACAGGACATTCCCCCATGAAAGGAGCCCAGGGAAGTCATTCCAGAACATTCCACGGGGTTTTGTGGCTCTGGGAACAAAGGAGAGGCGGGAGGAGGCCGCGCTCAGCAGCGCGTCGCGGCTCCGGGAGCCGACCTGGCGCTCCCCGAGCGCGGAGGGCAGGGCACGCCTGGGACTTGTGCAAAAAAAGGGTGACAAAAAAGAGAGGCATTGTCTCCCAGCTGGGGAAGCATCCTCCTGACCCAGATACAGCCTTGCCTGCAAAGAAATGGATTCTGGCACAGAAAATGTCATTTTTCAGCCTCTGTCTTCGGCTTTGCACTCTCAGCAGATCAGCGTCCTCACACTTTTTAAATTCTTTTTGCTGTTAAATGCTCGAGATGGAATTTCTTGTTTGGACTCAGAGCTTCAATAGTTCTTATCTCTGTCGCAGTCTCACGAGCAGTGAGTTCTGTAGCACTTCACCCTAACAAACCAAAAATGGAGCTGCAGCCTGGAAAGGAACACGGTGTTCCCCACCTCTCCCTCTACAAAACCTTCTAAGGATAAAAGAATTAAAGAAAGAATAGAATAAAAGAATAGAATAAAAGTAAAGAATTATTTTTAATTTTAACCCAATAACCAGCCACCTGTGGCCTGCAATGTGGACTTTTTTATCCGATTACACAAAACCACCCAAACCCATGGAGAACAGGGTGAAGAAAACGGATCATCCTCTGCCCTAAAACCTCCACCTTGTTTATATTTATTACTATTTTCTAAAACCCCAAACTTGAAGTTTTCCACTTTGTGATATTACACATTTCTATTCAAACTCCATGCTTGTAATCCCAGTGCTATAATTTAATTTTGGAAGCTCAGGTCAAATTCAGAAAATCTAAAATTCTCAACATCCAGGGTTCCAATCCCTTCCCTTCCAACTTCCCAATTTCGAGTTGTTTTATTGCCAGGCCACAAGTGGGAGGATCTCATTTCCAAGTAAAAAAATGAGTGAATTTGATTTTCTTTACCTATATTTTAGGAAAGTTATGTGATCTTCAAGTTAATTAACCCGCAACTCCAATCAGGAAGCATTTAAGTGATAAAAAAAATCAGAGAATCGCGGAATTGTTGAAGTTCAAAAAGATCTTTAAGATAATCCAGCCCGATCATTCCCTGCCACCACTGATCCATGTCCCCAAGTGTCACTTCCAGAGGGATTTTTAATCCCTCCAGGGATGGGGCTCCACTGGAGCTCTGGGCAGCTGTTCCAGGGCTGGGCAGCCATAAATGAGCACTAAAAACAAATAAAACCCAGGTTAAACCAGGCTGATGCGTAAGAAAAAGTAAAAATAAACACAAATATAATTCTCTAGTAATAATCCCAAAATTAATTTCCATTTCTTATTAAAGGTAGCATCGGGAAACCTGAAATGAAAGGCCTTTGAAAAGGTTCTTATTTAATGAAGCCTAAATAAAGAGGCTTAATGTGGAAATCTTTCAGCAAACCCTTAGAAGAATGGGATGAAAGAATAAATGCCCAAGGCGAGCAAACAGCGAGTCAAATTAAGATGAAACCCTCAAATAAATCAATGATCCAAGTGCAGAGCGCAGGTGAAAATAAAGAATATTCCAGCCAACAATGAAGATGTAAAAAAGGGTTTTTAGATGGAGCTCCCAGCCCAGGAGGCTCAGCCAAAATAAGAATAAACACCTAATTAAGGGGACATCCAGTGGCTCCACGTTTCCCTGCGGTGAATGAGAAAACCTGGGAGGGTTTGGAGTTTGTTGCTAATCATGGAAATGTAAATTAACGTCCGAGGGCTCAATTAGAATAAAGGGTAAATTACAGCGAGTGGAGTTAATTAGGTTTGGAATGAAGGGTTCTGCACGTGGAGCTGTGCAGGGAATTCCTGCCCGTCTTTATCCAAGGAAAGGCTTTAAGGACACTCCAAGGGCGTCACTCTGACCTGGAAATTCCCAGGTTTTTCTGGGAAAAGGTAAAACTGGGTGGATCGATGGCAGCAACGCGGGGCTGGCTCTGCCTCACCCTCCCTGCTGCTCCCCAGTTCTTTTTAGCTTTCCAAAAATTATTTTTAGTCCTTAAATAAATTCTTTTTTGACAGGATCAGTCGTCCCTTCCTCCCTGCCTGCGTCCTGAGGTGATGAGGTTGTAGGATTTGAAGGCAGGAGTGGATTTTTTTCCATGGTGTTTTGATGGGGAATTGATGTTCCGAGTCAAAATTCCATTTCCAAGAAGTGGGAATAGCTGAGAGAAAAATCCACAATTCCCAGCACACAGTCCTGTGCAATGTGTATTTATATTTTATGAACCTTACTTTAAATTTTCTTCATTCGACACAATAATGTTTGTTCTCTATCCTTACCAAATAATTTGTATCAAAACCCACGAGCTGTTCTCCTCCAGAATCTGGGGGATTTTTTTTTTAAAGTTTTGGGATCTTCTCAAGGAATAAACTGGGTTATGAATATTTTTTTTGCTTAATTTTTATACTAAATAAAAGTTACACTTTTATTTGAGTCTTTGAACACTGACCAAGCCTGGGGACGTGCACAGGGGAGAATTTGGGCATTAACATATTAATTGGTATGGAGAATTAATTAATGTGGGTTTAGCTTTACTGGCACCAATTTCTAATTGGGTCCTTCTGTCCTTAAGGCACCGCAGCACAGCTCAAATAAAGCAGATTTTGGCTTTATTTTTTAGGAATATCATTAAGGGATGTAATTTAGGCATAAAATTGATAGAATCAATATTTATTGATTTTATTCTATAAAATCAATGGAATAGAATTTGGGAATGAAATTTATAGAATGTATAGAATTTCCCGGTGGATTCCAATGCTTTCAGTCCCTCTGAAGTTATTGGAGATGATGATTTCTCTCTTCTCTTCTCTTCTCTTCTCTTCTCTTCTCTTCTCTTCTCTTCTCTTCTCTTCTCTTCTCTTCTCTTCTCTTCTCTTCTCTTCTCTTCTCTTCTCTTCTCTTCTCTCTTCTCTTCTCTTCTCTTCTCTTCTCTTCTCTTCTCTTCTCTTCTCTTCTCTTCTCTTCTCTTCTCTTCTCTTCTCTTCTCTTCTCTTCTCTTCTCTTCTCTTCTCTTCTCTTCTCTTCTCTTCTCTTCTCTTCTCTTCTCTTCTCTTCTTCTCTCTTCCAAAATCCCTTCCCTTTTCCCTTCCCTTTTCCCTCTTCCCATTTCCCTTCCTTTTCCCTTTTCCCTTCCTGGAACTTCCCTTCTTGGAACATCCTTTCCCCTTTCCCTTTCCCCTTTCCCCTTTCCCTTTCCCCTTTCCCCTTTCCCTTCCCCTTTCCCTTTTCCCTTTTCCCCTTTCCCCTTTCCCTTTCCCCTTTCCCCTTTCCCCTTCCCCTTTCCCTTTTCCCCTTTCCCTTTTCCCTTTTCCCTTTCCTTTTCCCCTTTCCCCTTTCCCCTTTCCCTTTTCCCCTTTCCCTTTTCCCCTTTCCCTTCTCCCTTTCCTTTTCCCCTTTCCCTTTTCCCTTTTCCCTTTCCCCTTTTCCCTTTCCCCTTTCCCTTTCCCCTTTCCCTTTTCCCTTTTCCCCTTTCCCTTTCCCCTTTCCCCTTTCCCCTCTCCCCTTTCCCTTTCCCCTTTCCCCTTTCCCTTTCCCCTTTCCCTTTCCCCTTTCCCCTCTCCCCTTTCCTTTTCCCCTTTCCCTTTCCCCTTTCCCCTTTCCCTTTTCCCCTTTCCCCTTCCCCTTTCCCCTTTTCCCCTTTCCCTTTCCCCTTTCCCCTTTCCCTTTTCCCCTTTCCCCTTTCCTTTTCCCCTTTCCCATTTCCCCTTTCCCTTTTTCCCTTTCCCCTTTCCCTTTCCCCTTTCCTCTTTCCCTTTTCTCCTTTCCCCTTTCCCTTTCCCCTTTTCCCCTTTCCCTTTTCCCTTTCCCCTTTCCCCTTTCCCATTTCCCCTTTTTTCCTTTCCCCTTTCCCTTTCCCCTTTCCCCTTTCCCTTTCCCTTTCCCCTTTCCCTTTCCCATTTCCCATTCCCCATTTCCCATTTCCCATTTCCCATTTCCCATTTCCCATTCCCAGTTTTCCCTCCCTGCGGATCCCGATCCCATCCCAAAGCCCATCCCATCCCATCCGGGCCCGACCTCTCCACCCCGGGTCCGTGCCCGCCCGGAGCTCCCACCGGAACGCCGGGATCCGCCCGGGCCCTGTTCGAGCGCCGGAACCGCGGCACAGAGCAGCCGGAGATGCCACCAGGGTGGACACCGCGTCCCCACGTGAGTGTCCTGTCCTCGGGGAGCTGCTCTGGAGACAGCACCCACACCGCGGAATCGCGGAATCATGGAATGCTTTGGGTGGGAAGTGACCTCAAATCCCATCCAGTTCCACCTCCACCACCTTCTGCTGTCCCGCGGTGCTCCAAGCCCTGTCCAGCCTTTCCTTGGACACTCCCAGGGATCCAGGGGCAGCCACAGCTTCTCTGGGAATTCCAGGAGTTCCTTCCCTAATCCCACCCAAATCTCCTCTTTTCCACTTCCACAGCCATTCCCTGTGTCCTGGCGCTCCATCCCTCGTCCCAAGTTCCTCTTCAGCTCTCCTGGAGCTGCTCTTGGGGGCTGAGAACCCGGGGAACCCAGAATTCCCAAAAACGAGGAGGCAGAGCGACAGGATCCGATGCCGTTTCCATGGCCTTGGCTGTGGAAGCTCTTCCCGGTGCATCCCGAAGCTGCCCAGGGTCCGGAGCCGGCTGGAAAAGCCTTTTTGGGGTCTCTGGGAAGTCCTGGTGGTCCACCTGGTGGTTGTCACCCTGAGGAGTTCACTCTGTGACCGCTGGTGGGTTTTTGTGCAAAATCGGTGAAGAATGCAGAGGGAGCAAAGAAAAAGAGGATTTTGATGGAATGCTGTTGGGATTTTAGGAAAGACACCGGGGCGCAGTGATGGGAGATCCTACAGGTGAATAATTATCCGGTAATTATTGGTGATCCCATCTAGACAGGAGATGATGGAGCACATGGACACCTCCAGGATCCCTTTGGATCTCCCAAGCTTTGCCTTTTCAGCAGATCCATGGGTTCATCTCCACGAGGAGAATCCACAGTGCAAACCAGAGATCCCAAATCCCTGTGAGGAGAGAAAGGATCCAAGAAATAGATCAGGAAAGCTCCGGAATGCTTGGATTGGACCGGATTAGGGATTGGATTTAAATAGATTTTAGGAATATTTCCTTTGCTGGAAGGGTTGTCCAGCCCTGGCACGGCTGCCCCGGGGTGGAGTCCCCATCCCTGGAGGGATTTAAAATCCCTGTGGATGTGGCACTTGGGGACACGGATCCGTGGTGGACGTGGCAGTGGACTCCACGGTCTTGGAGAACTTTTCCAACCTCAACAATTCCACGAGTCCATGGATGATGCCGAAGGAAAACACAAGCAGGAAGCAGAACATCAACACATCCCGGCCATAAAACCACCAGGATCAGGCTGGAAAATCCCGTTCCCTCATGGGGCTGAAGCCATACGAGGTTTCCATAAAACAGGCCCCTGATCCTGGAATCCCGGATAAAACTGGGAATGGGGAGAAGGTGTTGGAGTCTCTCTGAGCTTTTCCATGAGGAGAATTCCAGTGCTGTCAGGATGTGGGAGAACTGGGAATTCCTGCAGGGAATGGGACATGGAGGGTTCCAGGACAGGCCGGGATGTGCCAAATCCCATCCCAAGCTGCATCCAGGAAAATTAAAAACTCTGGAAGAGGAAGGGGTTAGGAGGGGAAGAATCTACCCACACCACTGAGGAAATGATCCCTGAGGGGATTTGGGGCAGTTCTGCAAGGAAAAACTGTGTTTTGGGTTTTTTTGTGTCACAGAGACACAAATTCTCTCGTAATTCCTTCAGTGACCTCTCCCAGACCTGTGTGAGATCCGCCAGGCTCTTCCCAAATCAAACATCCCAATTTTGGATGGGCTTTTTTTTCCAGCTGGGATTTGCCAGGTTGTCAGGAGGGGACAGAAAAAGGGAAAATGTTCTGATTGATGATTATTTTTCCCTACAACGAGATCCCGAGTGGGAATAATCTTCCCACTCAATCCAGATTTGGAAATCTATTTGAGATATTAAATTCCACTAAAATCCCAAGGACTGACTGAGCACTTCAATACTTTTAGAACCCGAATGCTCTGAGTTAATCCGAATTTTCCAAGTCTGATTTTTATCTTTTTTCTCTCATGCAGCACCTCCTCCGTTTGAGGCTCAGCCCTGGCACGTTCCTTCATCCAACCACGGATCCGACACGGAGTAAGGGAGGATCCACAGCATCCTTCATCCAAAAGAACATTTGGGAAAACGGCAGGAAAGTTCCTGCTGGCTTTGGGATCTGAACCTGTTTTCCTGTGGCTGGTGCTACGTTCCTTTTCCCTCTGGGCACACCCGGAATTTCCGGAACTTTGTCCACGGAGAAGCTTCCTTAGATCCTTGCCTGAGCTGCTGGATCTCACGGGAGGTCGCCTGTGGATCATTTGGACATCCTGGGGCACATCCCATGGAAAAACCTGGAGACAGAATTCCCTTCTCACGTTAAAGCAATTCCATCTTTTCCCTTACGACGGCGAGAAGGAAATCAAATCCAACACTCTGGATTTGCACGTGGATCCACGAGGAGCTGGGATTTAAGAGATTGGGAATCCCGTGCTCGCTCTTCTCTTTCTCTTTCATTGGTCTTTTCTGCAATTTGGGAAATTCCCAGAAAATGAAACCAAGAGCAGTTTTTGAGGATATTCACCCGAGATCTGGGACGAAACGGAACCTTTCCACGCATCGGGAAAAATCACGGCAAGCGCAGGAATCCTCAGCGTTCATGGACAAAAATCACATTTCAGGGGAAATTCCAACCTCCAATCACAGAGTCACAGAGTTATTCAGGATGGAAAAGACCTTTTAGATCCCCAAATCTGCCCCCATCTTCCTTTAAACCGTGTCCACGGGTTTTCCGGACGCTCCCAGGAACGGGGATTCCATTCAGTGGGATGAAGATTCCATTCTTTCCGTGAAGAAATTGCTCCTGATGTCCAACCTCATCCTCCCCTGGTGCAACTCAAGGATGTTTCAACGTGGATCAGGAGGAAACTTCTGCTCTGGGAGCAGATTCATCTGTGTCCCCTCAGGGATTCCCAGATTTTGGGAACACCGCGGCATTCCACGGACACGGAGCATCCAAATCATTGATTTGAGAGCATCCAAATATTTAATTTTACAGTTCAGTGCAGTTCCCTCTCCCAGAATTTGGGGGTTTTTTTTCTGGTTTTCCTGTGTGCTTGGAAGGACAAGTTAATCCCAACCAACACAAAACCATAAAACCCGACAAATCTGAGCTGCCACCTCCCAAAAACTCAGCCAGGAACTTGCAGATGGGAATTATCTCCTGTATCCTCAGACCTGTTCATTATGCAGGAGAGAGACTGATGGATTTTGATGAAGAAAGTGAAATTTTGAGAATTTAAAGTGAGGTGGAACAAAGCAAAGCATTCACCAGCATCATTCCCTGGAATTTGGAATTGCAGATCTCTCCTCACCAGCCTTTTTTTTTTTTTACATAGGAAACCAAATTAAACCGATTTCTCCACAGGTTCTTCCTTGGCTTCCTAAATCCAAGATTTTTTATTTGTTTTGTTTCCATTAGGCAGCAGTTGAGGTCAGATCCACGTTCCAAAGATGGAAATTATGTCAGTGGTTTATCTTTCCCCATCAATATTCCCTGGAATTGTACAATTCCCGGGATCTGAGTGGTCTTGGACAGGCTCTGTCCATTTTAAAGCACATTTTAAAGCTTAAACCTTCCCTGATTTATAAATTTTTTGTACTTATTTTTGTACTTTATTTAAAAAAAAAGTTATTAAGAGAAGATCGAAGCTTTAAAATGATGCTTTAAAATAATAAACAGAACTGCCCAGGAGCGTGTTGAGCCAAGTCAATTATCCTCGGAATACCAGCAGAGCGACAGAAATTAATCAGAATAAAATCAGATGTACTTATGTTGTCTGTGGATGTTATGTGGATGGGGGCAGCAGGTGGGAGGATTTTTGGGAATGCCCGGCTCCCAAAATGGAATTTTCCTGAGGATTCTGAGCTAAAGAAGCAGAAATTTGGGGGTAGAAAAAAAAAATGTGGCTTATGTGGATGGGGGCAGCAGGTGGGAGGATTTTTGGGAATGCTCGGCTCCCAAAATGGAATTTTCCTGATGATTCCAAGCTAAAGAAGCAGAAATTTGGGGGAAGAAAAAATAAAAAGTGTGGCTTATGTGGATGGGGGCAGCAGGTGGGAGGATTTTTGGGAATGCCCGGCTCCCAAAATGGAATTTTCCTGATGATTCCGAGCTAAAGAAGCAGAAATTTGGGGGAAGAAAAAAATAAAAAGTGTGGCTTATGTGGATGGGGGCAGCAGGTGGGAGGATTTTTGGGAATGCTCGGCTCCCAAAATGGAATTTTCCTGAGGATTCTGAGCTAAAGAAGCAGAAATTTGGGGGAAGGAAAAAAAAAAAATAAAAAGTGTGGCTTATGTGGATGGGGGCAGCAGGTGGGAGGATTTTTGGGAATGCCCAGCTCCCAAAATGGAATTTTCCTGATGATTCCAAGCTAAAGAAGCAGAAATTTGGGGGAAGAAAAAATAAAAACTGTGGCTTATGTGGATGGGGGCAGCAGGTGGGAGGATTTTTGGGAATGCTCGGCTCCCAAAATGGAATTTTCCTGAGGATTCTGAGCTAAAGAAGCAGAAATTTGGGGGAAGAAAAAATAAAAAGTGTGGCTTATGTGGATGGGGGCAGCAGGTGGAAGGATTTTTGGGAATGTATGGCTCCCAAAATGGAAATTTCCTGTTGATTCCGAGCTAAAGAAGCAGAAATTTGGGGAAGGAAAAAATAAAAAGTGTGGCTTATGTGGATGGGGGCAGCAGGTGGGAGGATTTTTGGGAATGCCCGGCTCCCAAAATGGAATTTTCCTGATGATTCTGAGCTAAAGAAGCAGAAATTTGGGGGAAGAAAAAAAACAAAAAAAAGTGTGGCTTATGTGGATGGGGGCAGCAGGTGGGAGGATTTTTGGGAATGCTCGGCTCCCAAAATGGAATTTTCCTGATGATTCTAAGCTAAAGAAGCAGAAATTTGGGGAAAGGAAAAAAAAAACTGTGGCTTATGTGGATGGGGGCAGCAGGTGGGAGGATTTTTGGGAATGCCCGGCTCCCAAAATGGAATTTTCCTGATGATTCCGAGCTAAAGAAGTAGAAATTTGGGGGAAGAAAAAAATGTGGCTTATGTGGATGGGGGCAGCAGGTGGGAGGGTTTTTGGGAATGTATGGCCCCCAAAATGGAAATTTCCTGATGATTCTGAGCTAAAGAAGCAGAAATTTGGGGGAAGAAAAAATAAAAAGTGTGGCTTATGTGGATGGGGGCAGCAGGTGGGAGGATTTTTGGGAATGCCCGGCTCCCAAAATGGAATTTTCCTGATGATTCCGAGCTAAAGAAGCAGAAATTTGAGGGAAAAATAAATAAAAAGTGTGGCTTATGTGGATGGGGGCAGCAGGTGGGAGGATTTTTGGGAATGCTCGGCTCCCAAAATGGAATTTTCCTGATGATTCCGAGCTAAAGAAGCAGAAATTTGAGGGAAAAATAAATAAAAAGTGTGGCTTATGTGGATGGGGGCAGCAGGTGGGAGGATTTTTGGGAATGTATGGCTCCCAAAATGGAAATTTCCTGATGATTCCAAGCTAAAGAAGCAGAAATTTGGGGAAAGGGAAAAAAAAAATGTGGCTTATGTGGATGGGGGCAGCAGGTGGGAGGATTTTTGGGAATGTATGGCTCCCAAAATGGAATTTTCCTGAGGATTCTGAGCTAAAGAAGCAGAAATTTGGGGAAAAAAAAAAAAAAAGTGTGGCTTATGTGGATGGGGGCAGGAGGTGGGAGGATTTTTGGGAATGCCCGGCTCGTGTGGAGAGGTGGGAGATGAGGAAATGTGAGCCAGGGAAGTGGGAGCAGGAGGAGAAGAGCAAAGCCTCAGCAGAGCCACTGGGGCAGAAAGGGTTAATGGATGGTTCTGGAAAATCGTGGAGACCTCGTGGCAAAGGGAGAGCAGCCAAAGAGAGGAAATAAAAGCAAGATAAAAGTGCTGGAATCAGTGGATGAAGCTGATAAGGAGCAGGGGAGGAGATTTTAGTCCTCACTCAGGAATTTTTAGGGAATTTGGGAGCAAGACCCCGGGGAAAAACGGGATTTAACTGAAGAATAGCAGGATCTCATTAGTGAGAACTTCAGAAATTGTCCCTTTTTAGTTGGTTTGTTCCTCCTGAAGTCGATGTTTTTAGGGAGGCACACGGATGTGGGAATATTTGAAATCCCCCCAGGGCTGAGTGAGGAGTTGTTTTTAGGGAAGCACAAGGATATGGGAATATTTGAAATCCCCCCAGGGCTGAGTGAGGAGTTGTTTTTAGGGAGGCACAAGGATATGGGAATATTTGAAATCCCCCCAGGACTGAGTGAGGAATTGTTTTTAGGGAAGCACAAGGATATGGGAATATTTGAAATCCATCCCTTTGTGCCTGCTGGAGGATGATTTAAATCCTATTTCAGCCCGTTCCACCCCGGGATCTGATTTCCAAACGCCCTCATGCCAACCTCAGACACAGAGAAAGTCTTTTAAAATGTCCCACCCCATGGAAGAGCTCCTTCCTCGTGCCCTTTTCTGCCCCGCAGCCCCAGAAAAACTCACCACAGCCTCTGGATCTGGAGATCATCCAAGGAAGTTTTTGCCCATCCCACAAATCCTCACTGCCAGCATCTCCCCTCAGTCTCATCTGACATTTAGTGGGGTTTTCTCCTTGCTGCCTCTTCTCTGCTGCTCCCCACTCCTGGTTTTCCATCCACGCAGGTTCCTGAGCCACCAGGATCCAGGGATTGACCAGGGAGGAGATTTGGGAGCTGGTGGCACCAGCAACAACCTGGCTGAAGGTCCTTTCTAACGTGAAGGAATCTCTGTACGAAATCTAAACTTAAATCATGATTTTCCCAAGAAATAAATCCTCCAGGATCCCATTCAGATCCCGGGGACTGCTGAGCAGGGAAAACGCTCTCGGAACTCCTCCCGGCCTCTGCTGGAAGCGCTGAAGGAGCCGAATCCTCGCCACAAAAATAAATAAATTCAATTTTGAGTGTTTGGCTCAAGTGTCCCCGAGCATCCCAACCAACAACAGCCCAGCTCCAGGAGCACAAACAGCAAAAATTCCGCTTCATCTCCACCTCTCCAGCGTGCAGGAAATCCAACTCCAGGAACTCCCACAGAACTCCATTTTCCAAGCACTTAGCCTGAGCTTTATGGGTTTTTTTCATGCAGGCAGCATTTCCCCTCTGCTCACGGGCACGTTCCTGAGCCACCAGGATCCAGGGATTGACCAGGGAGGAGATTTGGGAGCTGGCGACAAACAGCAACAACCAAACAGTTTCCAATTCCCCAAACAAGAGCCGAGGAAATCCCTGTCTCCAGGAGCTCATGTGAGTTTTAGAAGTCGCTGGATGTTCACAGAAGAACCCCAAGCTGATTTTATAGGATTGATGCAGAATTTGGGATGCAATAGACTCCAGGAGACCTCTGGTCCAGCCTTCCTCTTTAAGCAGGGTCAGATCTGGGATCATCGCAGGCTGCTGAGGGCTTTAGGGCTTCCAAATCCTCCCAAAGAGGTGAGGGCACAACTACTGTGTGGGACATGGTGACATTTTGGGAATCACGGAAAATCCTGAGCCGGAAGAATCATCAAATCCAACTCTGGCCCTGCACAGACACCACAAAAATCCCTCCCTGAGAGCGTTGTCCTAGAGCCTTGGAAATGCCACCATTCCCTGGGGATCCTATTCAGTGCCCAACTCTTTAGTGAAGAACCTTTTCCCAAAAAATAAAGCTTTTTCCAATATCCAGCCTCGCCTCGGCTGGGCTGGGTTTGCTTCCAGGGACCCCCACAGCCTCTTCCCCCTTCAAACACGACATTCCTCTTCCCTGCTCCTCCTCCGTGCACTCCCCGGGAACCCGCGGGGCTCCAGGAGGGATTTTTCTCCTTTTGGCAGGAAAATTCAGTCGGTTTTTCCCTCCTGGAGTCGATGTTTTGCTACCACCGAGCGCTGAGTGGGCGCGGCCGCCTCAGCCCCGCGCGGTTCCCCTCAGGGCGGATCGCAGAACCGGCGGGAATTTGGAAACGAAATCCCGATGAAAATCCGATTTTTAACGGGGAAATAGCACGGTCCCATAATTGAGAAATTCAGAAATTGTCCCTTTTTAGTAGTTTTTTTCCTCCCGGAGTCGATGTTTTGCCACCACCCAGCGCTGAGGGGGCGCGGCCGCCTCAGCCCCGCGCGGTTCCCCTCAGGGCGGATCCCAGCACCGGCGGGAATTTGAAAACGAAATCCCGATGAAAATCCGATTTTTAACGGGGAAATAGCACGATCCCATAATTGAGAAATTCAGAAATTGTCCCTTTTTAGTCGGTTTTTCCCTCCTGGAGTTGGTGTTTTGCTACCGCCGAGCGCTGAGGGGGCGCGGCCGCCTCAGCCTCCCGTGGTTCCCCTCAGAGCGGATCCCAGCACCGGCGGGAATTTGGGAAGGAGTCCCCGGGAAAAACTGGATTTTAACGGTGAAACAGGATGATCCAACAAGTGGGAATTTCAGAAATTGTCCCGTTTTAGTCGGTTTTTTCCTCCTGGAGTCGGTGTTTTGCTACCACCGAGCGCTGAGGGGGCGCGGCCGCCTCAGCCCCGCGCGGTTCCCCTTAGGGCGGATCCCAGCATCGGCGGGAATTTGGAAACGAAATTCCGATGAAAAACCGATTTTTAACTGGGAAATAGCACGATCCCATAATTGAGAAATTCAGAAATTGACCCTTTTTAGTCGGTTTTTCCCTCCTGGAGTCGGTGTTTTGCTATCACCTAGTGCTGAGGGGGCGCTGATCCTCAGCCCCTCAGGGCGGATCCCAGCACCGGCGGGAATTTGGAAACGAAATCCCGATGAAAAACCGATTTTTAACGGGGAAATAGCACGATCCCATAATTGAGAAATTCAGAAATTGTCCCTTTTTTTTTGTCGTTTTTTCCCTCCTGGAGTCGGTGTTTTGCCACCACCGAGCGCTGAGGGGGCGCGGCCGCCTCAGCCCCGCGCGGTTCCCCTCAGGGCGGATCCCAGCACCGGCGGGAATTTAGGAAGGAGTCCCCGAGAAAAACTGGATTTAACGGTGAAATAGGATGATCCCACCTCTTGGAATTTGAGAAATTGTCCCTTTTTAGTCGGTTTTTCCCTCCTGTAGTCGGTGTTTTGCTACCACCGAGCGCTGAGGGGGCGCGGCCGCCTCAGCCCCGCGCGGTTCCCCTCAGGGCGGATCGCAGCACCGGCGGGAATTTGGAAACGAGATCCCAATGAAAAACCGATTTTTAACGGGGAAATAGCACGATCCCATTTTTGAGAATTTCAGAAATTGTCCCTTTTTAGTAGTTTTTTCCTTCCGGAGTCGATGTTTTGCTACCACCGAGCGCTGAGGGGGCGCGGCCGCCTCAGCCCCGCGCGGTTCCCCTCAGGGCGGATCCCAGCACCGGCGGGAATTTAGGAAGGAGTCCCCGGGAAAAACTGGATTTAACGGGGAAATAGGATGATCCCATTACTTGGAATTTGAGAAATTGTCCCTTTTTAGTCGGTTTTTCCCTCCTGTAGTCGATGTTTTGCTACCACCGAGCGCTGAGGGGGCGCGGCCGCCTCAGCCCCGCGCGGTTCTCCTCAGGGCGGATCCCAGCACCGGCGGGAATTTGGGAAGGAGTCCCCGGGAAAAACTGGATTTTAACGGTGAAACAGGATGATCCAACAAGTGGGAATTTCAGAAATTGTCCCGTTTTAGTCGGTTTTTCCCTCCTGGAGTCGATGTTTTGCTACCACCTAGTGCTGAGAGGGCGCTGATCCTCAGCCCATCAGGGAGGATCTCAGCACCGGCGGGAATTTAGGAAGGAGTCCCCGGGAAAAACTGGATTTTAACGGTGAAATAGGATGATCCCACTACTTGGAATTTGAGAAATTGTCCCTTTTTAGTCGGTTTTTCCCTCCTGTAGTCGATGTTTTGCTACCACCTAGTGCTGAGAGGGCGCTGATCCTCAGCCCATCAGAGCGGATCCCAGCACCGGCGGGAATTTGGGAACAATCCCGATGAAAAACCGATTTTTAACGGGGAAATAGCACGATCCTATAATTGAAAAATTCAGAAATTGTCCCTTTTTAGTCGGTTATTCCTTGATTGATTTCCTGAGTGATTCCTTGAGTGATTCCTTGATTTATTCCTTGATTGAGTCCTTGATCAATTCCTTGGTTGATTCCTTGGTCAATTCCTTGGCTGATTCCTGGATTGATTCTTTGATTGACTCCTTGATTGATTCCTTGGTTGATTCCCTGATTGATTCCTTGGTTGATTCCTGGATTGATTCCTTGATTGATTCCTTGGTTGATTCCTTGATTGATTCATTGATAGAGTCCTTGTTGATTCCCTGATTTATTCCTGGATTGATTCCTTGATTGATTCCTGGATTGATTCCGTGTTTGATTCCTTGATTGATTCCTTGGTTGATTCATTGACTGATTCCTTGATTGATTCCTTGGTTGATTCATTGATTGATTCCCTGATTGATTCCTTGGCTGATTCCTTGATTGATTCCCTGATTGATTCCTTGACTGATTCCTTGATTTATTCCTAGATTGATTCCTTGATTGATTCCTGGATTGATTCCTTGATTGTTTCCTTGATTGATTCCTGGATTGATTCCTTGTTTGATTCCTTGATTGATTCCTTGGTTGATTCATTGACTAATTCCTTGATTGATTCCTTGGTTGATTCCTTGATTGATTCCCTGATTGATTCCTTGATTGATTCCTTGTTTGATTCCTTGATTGATTCCTTGGTTGATTCATTGACTAATTCCTTGATCGATTCCTTGATTGATTCCCTGGTTGATTCCTTGATTGATTCCTTGGCTGATTCCTGGATTGATTCCTTGATCGATTCCTTGATCGATTCCTTGATCGATTCCTTGGTTGATTCCCTGATTGATTCCTTAATTGATTCCTTGGTTGATTCCTTGGTTGATTCCCTGATCGATCCCTTGATCGATTCCTTGATTGATTCCCTGATTCCTTGATTGATTCCCTGATCGATTCCTTGACCGATCCCTTGATCGATTCTCTGATCGATTCCCTGATCGATTCCTTGATTGATTCCCTGATCGATTCCCTGATCGATTCCCTGATCGATTCCCTGATCGATTCGCGGTGCGCTCCGGGCTTCCCCTGCCGGTTGCTATGGGAACCACACCCCATGTGCCGCACGACACTTTACGCCTCTTTCGCGACGGCGCGCGGCGGCGTTGCTTTACGGCAGCGCGGCGGCCTAGGCCGCGGGACCCGGCGGGATGAAGCAGAAACGGAAAAACGGAAAAGGTAAAAAATAAAAATAAAAATAAAAATAAAAATAAAAATAAAAATAAAAATAAAATTAAATAACGAGACCGGAGGGGCTGGAGCGGCTCCGGGGCGGCGGCGGCTGTGGGGGCTGAGGGGGCTCGGCCTGGAGGAAAGGAGGCTCGGGGGGAACCGGGATGGGATGAGGGGAAACGGCTTCAAATTGTGTGAGGGCGGGTAAAGGGAGCGATTTATTCCCTATAACCTGAGGGATTTATTCCATAAAAAGGGGGGGATTTATTCCATAAAAGGGGGGCATTTATTCCATTAAAAGGGGTCATTTATTCCCTATAACGGGGGGGATTTATTCCCTATAACGGGGGCATTTATTCCCTATAACCTGAGGGATTTATTCCCTAAAACGGGGGAATTTATTCCCTATAACCTGATGGATTTATTCCCTAAAACGGGGGGATTTATTCCATATAACTTGAGGGATTTATTCCCTATAACCTGAGGGATTTATTCCCTAAAACGGGAGGGATTTATTCCCTAAAACGGGGGGATTTATTCCCTATAACTTGAGGGATTTATTCCCTAAAACGGGGGAATTTATTCCCTATAACGGGAGCGATTTATTCCCTAAAACGGGGGGATTTATTCCTTATAATCGGAGAGATTTATTCCCTAAAATGAGGGGATTTATTCCCTATAATGGGAGGAATTTATTCCCTATAATAGGAGAGATTTCTGTCCTATAACGTGTGGGGGATTTTCTCATTTTTTCCCGTTTTCCACCAATATTTCCCCATTTTCCCCCATTTATTGCTAATTTTCCACGTTTTTGCCCATTTTCCCCCATTTTCCCCCATTTTTTGCCATTTTCCCCCCAATTTTCCCCATTTTTCCCCCGTTTTTTCCCCATTTTTCCCAATTTTACCCATTTTTTGCCCATTTCTGCCCGTTTTTTCCCCATTTTTCCCCATTTTCCCCGTTTTTCCCCATTTTTACCCATTTTTAACCATTTTTGCCCGTTTTCACCCCATTTTTTCAGGAGATGACCGGAGCCAGGCGGAGCTGATGGTGATGGCCATCGCTGACATCATCCAGCAGCAGCGAAATCTCTGATTTTGCCCCTTTTTTCCCCATTTTTTCCCCGTTTTTCCCCATTTTTTCGCCGTTTTTTCCCATTTTTTTTGCATTTTTAACCATTTTTCCCCTTTTTCACCCCATTTTTTCCGCAGGTGAGCGGAGCCAGGCGGAGCTGATGGTGATGGCCATCGCTGACATCATCCAGCAGCAGGAAAATCTCTCATTTTCCCCCATTTTTTCCCCGTTTTTTGCCAATTTTTCCCCATTTTTCCCCATTTCACCCATTTTTTCCCCATTTTTAACCATTTTTGCCCTTTTTCACCCCATTTTTTCCGCAGGGGAGCGGAGCCAGGCGGAGCTGATGGTGATGGCCATCGCTGACATCATCCAGGAGCAGCCAAATCTCTGATTTTCCCCCGTTTTTTCCCCATTTTTTCCCCATTTTTTCCCCGTTTTTCCCCATTTTTTCGCCGTTTTTTCCCATTTTTTTTGCATTTTTAACCATTTTTGCCCTTTTTCACCCCATTTTTTCAGGAGGGGAGCAGAGCCAGGCGGAGCTGATGGTGATGGCCATCGCTGACATCATCCAGGAGTTGGTGGCCGCGCAGCAGACGGGGAAGGACGTGGACGTGAACCGGTGGGTGAACCCCAAACTCCCGTTTTTGGTCATTTTCACCCCAATTCCTGAGCCCAAACCCACCCAAAATCCCCAAATTTGGGCTGGTTTCTGCTGATTCAGCGGTTTTTTTTGCTGATTTTGGGAAGGTTTTTTTGGTGATTTGTGTGTTTTTTTTTTGTGATCTGGGTTTTTTTTCCGGATTTGGAGAATTTTTTTGGTGATTTGGGTGTTTTTTTTGGTGATTTGGGGAAGTTTTTGTTGAATTTGGGTGGTTTTTTTGGTGATTTGGGGAGGTTTTTGTGGTGATTTTGGGCGTTTTTTTTGGTGATTTGGGGCGTTTTTTGGTGATTTTGGGTGTGTTTTTGGTGATTTGAGGAGGATTTTTTGTGATCTGGGTTTTTTTTGGTGATTTGGAGAATTTTTTTGGTGTGATTTTGGGGGTGTTTTTGGTGATTTTGGGTGTTTTTTTGGTGATTTGGGGAGGTGAATTGGGTGGTTTTTTTTGTGATCTGGGTTTTTTTGGTGATTTTGGGTGTTTTTTTGCAGATTTGGGAAGGTTTTTGTTGATTTTGGGTGGTTTTTGGTGATTTGGGGAGGTTTTTTCGTGATTTGGAGGATTTTTTTTGTGATTTTGGGTGTGGTTTTGGTGATTTGGGTGTTTTTTGGTGATTTTGGGTGGTTTTTGGTGATTTGGGGTTTTTTTTCTGATTTGGGGAGGTTTTTGTTGATTTTGGCGGTTTTTTGGTGATCTGGGGAGGTTTTTGTTAATTTTTGGCATTTTTTGGTGATTTGGGGAGGTTTTTTTTGTGATCTGGGTTTTTTTTGGTGATTTGGAGGTTTTTTTGGCATTTTGGGTGTGTTTTTTGGTGATTTTCGATGGGTTTTTTTGTGATTTAGGTGTTTTTTGGTGATTTTGAGTGTTTTTTTTCTGATTTTGGGGAGGTTTTTGTTGATTTTCGGTGTTTTTTTGGTGATTTGGGGAGTTTTTTTTGTGATCTGGGTTTTTTTTTGGTGATTTGGAGAATTTTTTTTGGCATTTTGTGTGTGTTTTTGCTGATTTGGGGTTTTTTTTTTGCTGATTTGGGGAGATTTTTGTTGATTTTGGACTTTTTTTTGTGATTTGGGGAGGTTTTTTGTGATCTGGGATTTTTTTTGTGATTTGGAGGATTTCTTTTGTGATTTTGGGTGTGTTTCTGCTGATTAGGGTGTTTTTTGGTGATTTGGGGAGTTTTTTTTTGGTGATTTGGGCGTTTTTTGGGGATTTGGGGAGGTTATTTGGGTGGTTTTTTTGATGATTTGGGGAGGTTTTTGTGATTTGGGGTTTTTTTGTGATTTTGGGTGTGTTTTTGCTGATTTGGGGTTTGTTTTGGTGATTTGGGGTGGTTTTTTTGGTGATTTTGGTGATTTGGGGAGTTTTTTGTTGATTTTGTGTGTTTTTTGGTGATTTGGGGAGGTTTTTTTTGTGATTTTGGGTGTGGTTTTGCTGATTTCGGATTTTTTTTTGGTGATTTGGGTGTTTTTTGGTGATTTGGGGAGGTTTTTGTTGAATTTGGGTATTTTTTTGGTGATTTGGGGAGGTTTTTGTGGTGATTTTGGGCGTTTTTTGGTGATTTGGGGAGGGTTTTTTTGTGATCTGGGTTTTTTTGTGATTTTGGGTGTGTTTTTGCTGATTTGAGGAGGTTTTTGTTGATTTTGGGTGGTTTTTTGGTGATTTGGCGAGGTTTTTTTGTGATCTGGAGTTTTTTGGTGATTTGGGCATTTTTTGGTGATTTGCAGGGGTTATTTGGGAGTTTTTTTGTGATCTGGGTTTTTTTTAGTGATTTTGGGTGCTGTTTTTGGTGATTTGGGGAGGTTATTTGGGTGGTTTTTTTGTGATCTGGGGTTTTTTTTTGTGATTTTGGGTGGTTTTTTTGCTGATTTGGGTTTTTTTTGTGATTTTGGGTGTTTTTGCTGATTTGGGTGGTTTTTTTGGTGATTTGGGTTTTTTTGTGATTTGGGTGTTTTTGGTGATTTGGGAAATTGTTTGGGTGTTTTTTTTGGTGATTTGGGTGGGTTTTTCTGTGATCTGGGTTTTTTTGGTGATTTTGGGTGTGTTTTGCTGATTTGGGGTTTTTTTTGGTGATTTTAGGTGTGTTGCTGATTTGGAGGATTTTTTTGGGTGATTTTGGGTGTGTTTTTGCTGATTTGGGGTGGTTTTTTGGTGATTTGGGTGTTTTTTGGTGATTTGGGGAGGTTATTTGGGTGGTTGTTTTGGTGATTTGGGGTTTTTTTGGTGATTTTGGGTGTGTTTTTGCTGATTTGGGTTTTTTTGTGATTTGGGGAGGTTATTTGGGTGTTTTTTTGTGATCTGGGGTTTTTTTTTGTGATTTTTGGGTCTTTTTTTGCTGATTTGGGGAGGTTTTTTGTGATTTTGGGTGTGTTTTTGGTGATTTGGGGCGTTTTTTGTTGATTTTGGGTGTGTTTTTGGTGATTTGAGGAGGATTTTTTGTGATCTGGGGTTTTTTTGGTGATTTGGAGGATTTTTGTGATTTGGGTGTTTTTTGGTGACTTTGGGTGTGTTTTTGCTGATTTGGGGAGGTTTTTGGTGATTTGGTGGTTTTTTTTGGGATTTGGGTGTTTTTTGGTGATTTGGGGAGGTTTTTGTTGATTTTGGGTGTGTTTTTGGTGATTTTGGCGGTTTTTTGGTGATCTGGGGAGGTTTTTGTTGATTTTGGGTGTGTTTTTGGTGATTTGGGGTGTTTTTTGTGATTTGGGGTGTTTTTTGTGATTTGGGTGTTTTTTGGTGATTTCGGGAGGTTTTTTTGTGATGTGGCTTTTTTGGTGATTTGGAAGGTTTTTTTTAGTGATTTTCAGTGTGTTTTGCCAATTTGGGGGTGTTTTTGCTGATTTGGGGTGATTTTTTTGGTGATTTGGGGTGGTTTTTTTGGTGATTTGGGGACGTTATTTAGGTGGGTTTTTTGTGATCTGGGGTTTTTTGGTGATTTTGGGTTTGTTTTTGTGGATTTGGGTTTTTTTTGGTGATTTGGGGTGGTTTTTGTGATCTGGGTTTTTTTTTGTGATTTGGGGTGGTTTTTTTGGTGATTTGGGTGTTTTTTGGTGATTTGGGGAGGTTATTTGGGTGTTTTTTTGTGATTTGAGGAGGTTTTTGGTGATTTGGGGTGTTTTTGGTGATTTTGGGTGTGTTTTTGGTGATTTGGGGAGCTTTTTTTGTGTTTTTCAGTGGTTTTCAATGATTTTGATTTTTTTATTATTTGGGTTGTTTTTTGATGATTTTGGGTGTTTTTTTTTAATTTGTGGCAGGTTTTTGGTGATTTGGGTGTTTTTTGGTGATTTGGGGAGGTTATTTGGGTGTTTTTTTGTGATCTGGGGTTTTTTTTGTGATTTTGGGTGTGTTTTGGTGATTTGGGGAGTTTTTTGCTGAATTTGGGGTTTTTTGGTGATTTTGGGTGGTTTTTTGTTGATTTGGGGTTTTTAGTTGTGATTTTAGGTGTGGTTTTGGTGATTTGGGTTTTTTTTTGGGATTTTGGGCATTTTTTTGGGATTTTGGGTCTGTTTCTGCTGATTTGGGGAGGTCTTTGGTGATTTGGGGTCGTTTTTGTTGAATTGGGGTGTTTTTTTTGTGATCTGGGTTTTTTTTTGGTGATTTGGAGGATTTTTTTTGTGTGATTTTGGGTGTGGTTTTGTGATTTGGGTGTTTTTTGTGATTTGGGGAGGTTATTTGGGTGGTTTTTTTGTGATCTGGGGTTTTTTTGTTGATTTTGGGTGTGTTTTTGCTGATTTTTGGAGGTTTTTGTGATTTGGGTTTTTTTGGTGATTTTGGGTGGTTTTTTTGTGATTTGGGGAGGTTTCTTTGGTGGTTTTTGGTGGTTTTCAGTGATTTGGATTTTTTTTTATTATTTGGGTTGTTTTTTGATGACTTAGGGTTTTTTTTTTTTTAATTTGCGGCAGGTTTTTGGTGATTTGGCTGTTTTTTGGCGATTTGGGGTTTTTTTTGTGTGATTTGGGGAGTTTTTTGTGATTTGGGTGGTTTTTTAAGGATTTTGTCACTTTTTTGTTGATTTTTTGTTTATTTTGGGTGTTTTTTGATGCTTTGAGTGGATTGTTGATATTGGGGTTTTTTTTGTGATTTGGGGAGGTTTTTGGTGATTTGGTTTTTTTTTGTGATTTGAGGAGGTTTTTGGGTAATTTGGGGAGTTTTTTGGCGATTTTGGTGGGTTTTTTATTATTTGGTGGATTTTTTTGGTGATTTGGGTGGTTTTTTATGATTTTGTCACTTTTTTTGTTGATTTTTTGGTTTATTTTGGGTGGTTTCTGGTGATTTGAATTTTTTTATAATTTGGGGAGTTTTTTTGATCATTTTGAGGACTTTTTTGTGATTTTGGTGGGTTTTTTGGTGATTTGAGATTTTTTTTTTGGTGATATTGGGGTTTTTTGGTGATTTGGGGAGCACTTTTTGTGATTTGGTTTTTTTTGGATGATTTTGGGAGGTTTTTTTGTGATACTGGTTGTTTTTTTGGTGATTTTGGTGGGTTTTTTTATGATTTTGGGAGTTTTTTTGTAATTTGGGTGTTTTTTTTATGATTTGGAGTGGGGTTTTTTGTGATTTTGTTGGTTTTTTGGTGATTTGGGGAGGTTTTTGATGATTTTGGGTGTTTTTTTTGATGATTTGAGTGGATTTTTGTTGATATTGGGTGGTTTTTTTGTGATTTGGGGAGGTTTTTTATGATTTGGGGATTTTTTTGGTGATTTGGGTTTTTTGGTGATTTGGGGTGTTTTTTTGGGGTAATTTGGGGAAGTTCTGGTGATTTGGGGTTTTTTGTGATTTTGGGAAGTTTTTCACGATTTCGGGTTTTTTGGTTATTTGTGTATTTTTTGGGATTTTGTGGAGTTTTTTTTTATCATTTTGAGGACTTTTTTGTGATTTTGGGGGTTTTTTTTGGTGATTTGGGGTGTTTTTTGGTGATATTGTTTTTTTGTGATTTGGGAGGTTTTTTGATGATTTTGGGAGTTTTTTTTGGTAATTTGGGTTTTTTTTTAATGGTTTGGAGGTTTTTTTTGTGATTTTATTGGGATTTTGGGGTGATTTGGGTAGGTTTTTTTATGAATTTTGGTGTTTTTTGGTGATTTGGGGAGGTTTTTGGTGATTTGGGTTTTTTTTGATTTGGGGTGGTTTTTTTGGGGTGATTTGGGTTTTTTTTTTGGTGGTTTGGGATTTTTTTCATGGTTTTGGGAGGTTTTTTGGTGATTTGGGGAAGTTTTTGGTGATTTGGGGTTTTTTTTGTGTTTTGGGGTTTTTTTTGTGATTTGGGGTTTTTTTTTGTGATTTTGGGAAGTTTTTCATGATTTTGGGTTTTTTTGGTTATTTGGGTGATTTTTTGGGGATTTGTGGAGTTTTTTTTGTGATTTTGGGTGTTTTTTGCTGATTTGGGGAGGCATTTCATGATTTTGGCTGGTTTTTGGTGATTTTGGGTGTTTTTTGGTGATTGGGGGCGTTCGGTGGTTTTGGGAGGTTTTTTGGTGTTTGGGGGTATTTTTTGGTGTTTTAGATGGTGATTTTTGTGATCTTGAGGTTTTTTGGGGGGGATTTGGGGAGGTTTTTTTTGTGATTTTGGTGTTTCTTGGTGATTTAGGAGGTTTTTTGGTAATTTGGGGAGGTTTTTGGTGATTTTGGTGGGTTTTTTGTATTTTGGTGGATTTTTTGGTGATTTGGGGATTTTTTTGGGTGAATTTGGGTGATTTTTTTGGTGTTTGGGGCGGTGTTGGTGATTTCGGGAAATTTTTTGCCAATTTTGGTAGTTTTTTTGTTGATTTTGGGTGTTTTTTATGATTTTGGGTTTTTTGTGATTTTGGGTATTTTTTGTGATTTGGGGTGTTTTTTGGATAATTTTGCGGGGGTTTTGGGTGATTTTAGGTGTTTTTTTGTGATTTGGGTGTTTTTTTGTGATTTTTGTGGGTTTTTTTGTGATGTTGGGTGTTTTTTGTTTCTTTTGGTTTTTTTTGATGATTTGAGTGTTTTTTTATAATTTTGGGTGGTTTTTTGTGATTTGGGGAGGGTTTTTTATTATATGGGGAGTTTTTCTGGTGAGTTTGGGCTTTTTTTGGTAATTTCGGGAGGTTTTTGTGGATTTGGGGAGGATTTTTTGTGATTTGTGTGGTTTTTTGCTGATTTTGTGCATATTTTTATGATTTTGGTTGGTTTTTATGATTTGGGGGTGTTTTTTTGCTGATTTTGTCTGGGTTTTTTTGCTGATTTTGGTGGGTTTTTTGCTGATTATGGTTGTTTTTTTATGATTTTTTTGTAGTTTTTGATAATTATTTTAAATGATTTTATGTCGTTTTTTGATAATTTTGTGTCGTTTTTTTGAAAATTTTTGTTATTTTCTCAACATTTTTTGTTTAGCTTTTTGATGATTTTGGTTGTTTTTTTATGATTTTGTGTAGTTTTTGATGATTTTTTATGATTTTGTGGAGTTTTTTGATGATTTTGGGAGTATTTTTATGATTTTGGTTGGTTTTTTGATGATTTCAGTGGTTTTTTGATGATTTTGTGTAGTTTTTTGATGATTTTGTGTAGTTTTTTGATGATTTTGTGTAGTTTTTTTTTGACAATTGTTGTTATTTTCTCGATGATATTTATTGTTTTTTGATGACTTTGGGTTTTTTTTCCGATTTTGGGAGTTTTTTGATGATTTTGGTTGTTTGTTGATGATGTTGTGTGTTTTTTGTTGATTTTGGCTGTTTTTTTTTGATGATTTGGGAGTTTTTTGTTGATTTTGGTTGTTTTTTGGATGATTTCGGGTTTTTTTATGATTTTATGTAGCTTTTTAACAATTTTTGTTATTTTTCTCGACAATTTTTGTTGTTTTTTAAAGATTTTGTCTTTTTTTTGCTGATTTTGGGAGGTTTTTTTTTATGATTTTGGTTGTTTTTTGATAATTTTAGGGGGTTTTTATGATTTTTTGTGTTTTTTGATGATTTTGTCAGGTTTTTTTGCTAATTTTGGTTGTTTTTTGCTGATTTTGGGAGTTTTTTTATGATTTCAATTGGGTTTTTTTATGATTTTGTGTAGCTTTTTAAGATTTTATGTAGCTTTTTTGACAATTTTTGTTATTTTCTCGACAATTTTTGCTGTTTTTTTTACGATTTCGTGCATTTTCTAACAATTTTGCTTGTTTCTTTATAATTTTGTGTGGGTTTTTTTGCCGATTTTGGGAGTTTTTTGATGATTTTTGTGGTTTTTTGATGATTTTGTGTAGTTTTTTTAATGATTTTGCGTAGTTTTTTTTGACAATTTTTGTTATTTTCTCGATTATATTTATTGGTTTTTGACGATTTTGTCTGGGTTTTTTTGCCGATTTTGGGAGTTTTTTGATGATTTTGGTTGTTTGATGATTTTGTCTGGTTTTTGATGATTTTGTGTGTTTTTTTATGATTTTGGCTGGTTTTTTTTATGATTTTGGTTGGTTTTTTTATGATTTCGGTGGTTTTTTGATGTTTTTGGTTGTTTTTTGATGATTTTGTGTAGTTTTTTTGACAATTTTTGTTGTTTTCTTGATTTTGGTTGTTTTTTGATGATTTTATGTATTTTTTTGCTGATTTTGGGAGGTTTTTTATTATTTTAGTTGTTTTTTGATGATTTTGGTTGTTTTTTTGATGATTTTGTCTGGTTTTTTTTGCTGATTTTGGTTGTTTTTTGATGATTTTGTGTGTTTTTTGATGATTTTGTGTGTTTTTTGATGATTTTGGCTGGGTTTTTTTATGATTTCGGTAGGTGTTTTTATTATTTTGGTTGGTTTTTTGATGATTTTGTGTGTTTTTTTATGATTTTGGCTGTTTTTTTGCTGATTTTAGGAGTTTTTTTGTTCATTTTGGTTGTTTTTTGGATGATTTTGGTTGGGTTTTTTTTGATTTTGTGTAGGTTTTTGATGATTTTTGTGTTGCTTTTTTACAATTTTTGTTATTTTCTCAATGATTTTTGTTGGTTTTTTGATGATTTTGGTTGTTTTTGTGTGTTTTTTGAAGATTCTGTCTGGGGTTTTTTTGCTGATTTTGGTTGCTATTTTGATGATTTTGGTTGTTTTTTGATGATTTTGTGTAGTTTTTTGACGATTTCTTTATGATTTTGTGTAGTTTTATGATGATTTTTTAAAATGATTTTGTGTAGTTTTTTTAATGATTTTGTGTGTTTTTTTGGACCATTTTTAGTGTTTTTTTGACTATTTTTGCTGTTTTTTTTACGATTTCATGCATTTTCTAACAATTTTGCTTGTTTCTTTATAATTTTGTGTGGGTTTTTTTGCCGATTTTTGCCGTTTTTTGCCAATTTCATGCCTTTTTAACAATTTTCCTTATTTCTTTACAATTTCATGCTGTTATTTTTGCTGTTTTTAACCGATTTTGCTGTTCCCATCCCAGGCTGAAGACGGCGGTGTCGGCGCGTTACGGGCTGCGGGCGCAGCCGCGCCGGGTGGATCTGATCGCCGCCGCGCCGCCGCCGCTCCGGAACCTTCTGCTGCCCCAGCTGAGAGCCAAGCCCGTCCGCACCGCCAGCGGGGTCGGGATCGGGAATTCCCAAAAATCCGGGGTCTGGGAGATGGGGTTTGGGATTTGGGATTTGGGATTTGGGATTTGGGGTCATTCCAACCCAAAATAGCCCCTGAGGGGATTTGGGATTTGGGGTTTGGGGTTTGGGATTTGGGATTTGGGATTTGGGATTTCAGGTCATTCCAACCCAAAATAGCCCCTGAGGGGATTTGGGATTTGGGATTTGGGATTTCAGCTCATTCCAACCCAAAATAGCCCCTGAGGGGATTTGGGATTTGGGATTTGGGATTTGGGGTCATTCCAACCCAAAATGGCCCCTGAGGGGATTTGGGATTTGGGGTTTGGGATTTGAGGCCATTCCAACCCAAAATAGCCCCTGAGGGGATTTGGGATTTGGGATTTGGGTTTTGGGGTTTGTGATTTGGGATTTGAGGTCATTCCCACCCAAAATACCCCCTGAGTGGATTTGGGATTTGGGATTTCAGGTCATTCCAGCCCAAAATAGCCCCTGAGGGGATTTGGGATTTGGGATTTGGGGTTTGGGATTTGGGATTTGAGATTTGGGGTCATTCACACCCAAAATGGCCCCTGAGGGGATTTGGGATTTGGGATTTGGGATTTGGGGTCATTCCAACCCAAAATAGCCCCTGAGGGGATTTGGGATTTGGGATTTGGGATTTGGGATTTGGGATTTCCGGTAATTCCAACCCAAAATAGCCCCTGAGGGGATTTGGGATTTGGGATTTGGGATTTGGGATTTGGGATTTGGGATTTGGGATTTGGGATTTGAGGTCATTCCCACCCAAAATAGCCCCTGAGGGGATTTGGGATTTGGGATTTGGGATTTGGGGTCATTCCCACCCAAAATAGCCCCTGAGGGGATTTGGGATTTGGGATTTGGGGTTTGGGGTTTGGGGTCGTTCCAACCCAAAATAGCCCCTGAGGGGATTTGGGATTTGGGATTTGGGATTTGGGATTTGGGATTTGGGGTTTGGGATTTGAGGTCATTCCCACCCAAAATAGCCCCTGAGGGGATTTGGGATTGGGGATTTGGGATTTGGGATTTGAGGTCGTTCCAACCCAAAATATTCCCTGAGGGGATTTGGGATTTGGGATTTGGAATTTGGGATTTGGGATTTGGGATTTGGGATTTCAGGTCGTTCCCACCCAAAATACCCCCTGAGGGGATTTGGGATTTGGGATTTGGGATTTGGGATTTGGGATTTGAGGTCATTCCCACCCAAAATAGCCCCTGAGGGGATTTGGGATTTGGGATTTGGGATTTGAGGAAATTCCCACCCAAAATACCCCCTGAGGGGATTTGGGATTGGGGATTTGGGATTTGGGATTTGGAATTTGGGATTTGGGATTTGGGGTTTGGGATTTCAGGTCATTCCAACCCAAAATAGCCCCTGAGGGGATTTGGGATTTGGGATTTGGGATTTGGGATTTGGGATTTCAGGTCATTCCAACCCAAAATAGCCCCTGAGGGAATTTGGGATTTGGGATTTGGGATTTGGGATTTGGGATTTGAGGCCATTCCCACCCTAAATAGCCCCTGAGGGGATTTGGGATTTGGGATTTGAGGTCATTCCCACCCAAAATAGCAACTGACGGGATTTGGGATTTGGGATTTAGGGTCATTTCAACCCAAAATAGCACCTGAGGGGATTTGGGATTTGGGATTTGGGATTTGGGGTCATTCACACCCAAAATAGCCCCTGAGGGGATTTGGGATTTGGGATTTGGGATTTGAGGTCATTCCAGCCCAAAATAGCCCCTGAGGGGATTTGGGATTTGGGATTTGGGATTTGAGGCCATTCCAACCCAAAATAGCCCCTGAGGGGATTTGGGATTTGGGGATTTGGGATTTGGCATTTGGGATTTGGGATTTGAGGTCATTCCCACCCAAAATAGCCCCTGAGGGGATTTGGGATTTGGGATTTGGGATTTGCAGGATTTGGGATTTGGGGTTTGAGGTCATTCCCACCCAAAATACCCCCTGAGGGGATTTGGGATTTGGAATTTGGGATTTGAGGTCATTCCAACCCAAAATACCCCTGAGGGGATTTGGGATTTGGGATTTGGGATTTGGGGTCATTCCCACCCAAAATATCCCCTGAGGGGATTTGGGATTTGGGATTTGGGATTTGGGATTTGGGGTTTGGGATTTGGGATTTGGGATTTGGGATTTGGGGTCATTCCAACCCAAAATAACCCCTGAGGGGATTTGAGATTTGGGATTTGGGATTTGGGATTTGGGATTTGAGGTCATTCCAACCCAAAATAGCCCCTGAGGAGATTTGGGATTTGGGATTTGGGATTTGAGGTCATTCCAACCCAAAATAGCCCCTGAGGGGATTTGGGATTTGGGATTTGGGATTTGGGATTTGAGGTCATTCCAACCCAAAATAGCCCCTGAGGGGATTCGGGATTTGGGATTTGGGATTTGGGATTTGGGATTTGAGGTCATTCCAACCCAAAATACCCCCTGAGGTTCCCTGAGGGGATTTGGGATTTGGGATTTGGGATTTGGGATTTGGGATTTGGGGTCATTCCCACCCAAAATATCATCTAAGCTAATTCCTGCAATTTCCCTGGAATTTTGGGAATTCCTGAGCTAATTCCACAAAATATCTCCGGAATTTTGGGAATCCCTGAGCTAATTCCACCAATTTCCCTGGAATTTTGGGAATCCCTGAGCTATTTCCACAATTTTTACCTGGAATTTTGGGAATTCTGAGCCAATTCCACCAAATTCCCTGGAATTTTGGGAATTCCTGACATAATTTCACCAATATCTTTTGAATTTTGGGAATTCCCGAGCTAAATCCACAAATTTCTCTGCAATTTTTGGAATTCCTGAGCTAATTCCACAATTTTCCCTGGAATTTTGGGAATCCCTGAGCTAATTCCACAAATTTCCCTGGGATTTTAGGAATTCATGCAATTTCCCTGGAATTTTGGGAATTCCTGAGCTAATTCCACTGATTTCCCTGGAATTTTGGGATTTATTGAGCTAATTCCACCAATTTCCCTGGAATTTTGGGAATTCCTGAGCTAATTCCACCAAATTTTCCTGGAATTTTGGTAATTCCTGAGCTAATTCCTGCAATTTCCCTGGAATTTTGGGAATCCCTGAGCTAATTAATGCAATTTTCCCTGGAATTTTGGGAATTCCTGAGCTAATTACACCAATTTTCCCTGGAATTTTGGGAATCCACAAATTTTCTTTGGAATTTTGGGAATTCCTGAGCTAATTCCACCAATTTTCCCTGAAATTTTGGGAATTCCTGAGCTAATTCCACCAATTTTCTCTGGAATTTTGGGAATCCCTGAGCTAATTCCTGCAATTTCCCTGTAATTTTTGGAATTCCTGAACTAATTTCTGCAATTTCCCTGTAATTTTTGGAATTCCTGAGCTAATTCCACCAATTTGTCCAGAATTTTGGGAATTCTGAGCTAATTACACCAAATTTCCCCAGAATTTTGGGAATCCACAAATTCACTTTGGAATTTTGGGAATTCCTGATCTAGTTCCACCAATTTCCCTGGAATTTTGGGAATTCCTGGGCTAATCCCACCAAATTTCCCTGGAATTTTGGGAATTCTGAGCCAATTCCTGCAATTTCCCTGGAATTTTGCGAATTCCTGAGCTAATTCCACCAAATTTCCTGGAATTTTGGGAATCCACAAATTTTCTTTGGAATTTTGGGAATTCCCGAGCAAATTCCACCAATTTCCCCAGAATTTTGGGAATTCCTGAGCTAATCCCACCAATATCCCTGGAATTTGGGAATTCCTGAGCTAATTCCACATTTTTCCCCGGAATTTTGGGAATTCTGAGCTAATTCCACCAATATCCCCGGAATTTTGGGAATCCCTGAGCTAATTCCACAAATTTTCCCTGGAATTTTGGGAATTCTTGAGCTAATTCCACCAATTTCTCTGGAATTTTGGGAATTCTGAGCCAATTCCTGCAATTTCCCTGGAATTTTGGGAATCCCTGAGCAAATTCCGCCAATTTCCCTGGAATATTGGGAATTCCTGAGCTAAATCCACCAATTTTCTCGGAATTTTGGGAATTCCCGAGGTAATTCCTGCAATTTCCCTGGAATTTTGGGAATCCACAAATTTACTTTGGAATTTTGGGAATTCCCGAGCTAATTCCACATATTTGTCTGAAATTTTGGGAATCCCTGAGCTAATTCCACAAATTTCCATGGAATTTTGGGAATTCCTGAGCTAATTCCCGCAATTTTTCTGGAATTTTGGAATTCCTGAGCTAATTCCACAAATTTTGTTTGGAATTTTGGGAATCCCTGAGCTAATTCCACAAATTTCTTTGGAATTTTGGGAATTCCTAAGCTAATTCCACAAATTTTCCCTCGAATTTTGGGAATTCCTGAGCTAATTACCCAATTTTCCTGGAATTCTAGGAATTCCTGAGCTAATTCCTGCAATTTCCCTGGAATTTTGGGAATTCCTGAGCTAATTCCACCAATTTTCCCCGGAATTTTGGTAATTCCTGATCTAATTCCACAAATTTCCTTGGAATTTTGTGGATTCCTGAGCTAATTCCACAAATTTCTCTGGAATTTTGGGAATTCCTGAGCTAATTCCACAAATTTTCTTTCGAATTTTGGGAATCCCTGAGCTAATTCCACAAATTTTCCCTGGAATTTTGGGAATCCACAAATTTTCTTTGGAATTTTGGGAATTCTGAGCCAATTCCTTCAATTTCCCTGGAATTTTGGGAATTCCTGAGATAATTACACCAATTTCTCTGGAATTTTAGGAATTCCTGCAATTTCTTTGGAATTTTGGGAATTCCTGAGCTAATCCCATAAATTTCCCAAAAATTTTGGGAATTCTGAGCCAATTTTTGCAATTTCCCTGGAATTTTGGTAATTCCCGAGCTAATCCCACCGATTTCCCACGGAATGTTGGGAATTCCCGATCTAATTGCCCCAATTTTCCCCGGAATTTTGGGAATCCCCGAGCTAATCCCACCAATTTCCTTGGAATTTTGGGAATTCCTGTGCTAATTCCTGCAATTTCCCTGGAATTTTGGGAATTCCCGATCTAATTCCTGCAATTATCCCCCGGAATTTTGGGAATTCCCGCTCTAATTCCCGATTTCCCCCGGAATTTTGGGAATTCCCGATCTAATTCCCGATTTCCCCCGGAATTTTGGGAATCCACAAATTTTCCCTGGAATTTTGGGAATTCTGAGCTAATTTCACCAATTTCCTTGGAATTTTGGGAATTCCTGAGCTAATTCCACAAATTTGTCCAGAATTTTGGGAATTCCCTGAGCTAATTCCACCTATTTCCCTGGAATTTTGGGAATTCCTGGACTAATTCCACCGATTTCCCTGGAATTTTGGGAATTCTGAGCCAATTCCAACCAATTTCCCTGGAATTTTTGGAATCCACAAATTCACTTTGGAATTCTGGGAATTCCTGAGCTAATCCCAACCAATTTCCCTGGAATTTTGGGAATTGCTGATCTAATTACACCAATTTCCCCGGAATTTTGGGAATTCCTGAGTTAATTCCACCAATTTCCCTGGAATTTTTGGAATTCCTGAGCTAATTCCACAAATTTCCCTGGAATTTTTGGAATCCACAAATTTTCTTTGGAATTTTGGGAATTCTGAGGCAATTCTTGCAATTTCCCCAGAATTTTGGGAATTCCTGAGGTAATTCTTGCAATTTCCCTGAAATTTTGGGTATCTCTGGGCGAATTCCACAAATTTTCTTTGGAATTTTGGGAATTCCTGATCTAATTCCACCAAATTTCCTGGAATTTTTGGAATCCACAAATTTTCTTTGGAATTTTGGGAATTCCTGAGCTAATTCCACCAATTTCCCTGGAATTTTAGGAATTCCTGAGCTAATCCCCACAAATTTCCTGGAATTTTGGGAATTCCCGAGCTAATTCCACAAATATCCCTGGAATTTTTGGAATCCACAAATTTTCTGTGGAATTTTGGGAATCCCTGAGCTAATGCCTCCAATTTCCCTGGAATTTTGGGAATTCCCGAGCAAATTCCACAAAATTTCCCTGGAATTTTGGGAATTCCTGAGCTAATTCCACCAACTTCCCTGGAATTTTGGGAATTCTGAGCTAATTCCTGCAATTTCCCTGGAATTTTGGGAATCCACAAATTTTCTTTGGAATTTTGGAAATTCCTGAGCTAATTCCTGCAATTTCCCTGGAATTTTGGGGATTCTTGAGATAATTCCACAATTTTCCCTGGAATTTGGAATCCAGAAATTTTCCCTGGAATTTTGGGAATCCCTGAGCTAATTCCACCAATTTCCCTGGAATTTTTGGAATCCACAAATTTTCTTTGGAATTTTGGGAATTCCCTGAGCTAATTCCACCAATTTCCCTGGAATTTTGGGAATTGCTGATCTAATTACACCAATTTCTCTGGAATTTTGGGAATCCACAAATTTTCTTTGGAATTTTGGGAATTCTGAGCCAATTCCTGCAATTTCCCTGGAATTTTGGGAATTTCTGAGCTAATCCCACCAATTTCCCCGGAATTTTGGGAATTCCTGTGCTAATTCCTGCAATTTCCCTGGAATTTTGGGAATTCCTGAGCAAATTCCACCAATTTCCCTGGAATTTTGGGAATTCCTGAGCTAATTCCACAAATTTTCCCTGGAATTTTTGGAATCCACAAATTTTCTTTGGAATTTTGGGAATCCCTGAGCTAATCCAAACCAATTTCCCTGGAATTTTTGGAATTCCTGAGATAATTCCACAAATTTTCCCTGGAATTTTTGGATTTCCCAAGCTAATTCCTGAGATTTCGCTGGAATTTTGGGAATCCCTGAGCCAATTGCACCAATTTCCCTGGAATTTTGGGAATTCCTGAGCTAATTCCACAAATTTGTCAAGAATTTTGGGAATTCCTGAGCTAATTTCCCTGGAATTTTGGGAATTTCTGAGCCAATTCCTGCAATTTCTCTGGAATTTTGGGAATTCCTGAGCTAATTTCACCAATTTCCCTGGAATTTTGGGAATTCCTGAGATAATTCCACCAATTTCCCTGGAATTTTTGGAATCCACAAATTTTCTTTGGAATTTTGGGAATCTCTGAGCTAATTCCACCAATTTCCCTGGAATTTTGGGAATCCCTGAGCTAATTCCACCAATTTCTCTGGAATTTTGGGAATTCTGAGCCAATTCCTGCAATTTCCCTGGAATTTTGGGAATTCCTGAGCTAATTCCACCAATTTTCCTCGGAATTTTGGGAATCCACAAATTCACTTTGGAATTTTGGGAATCCCTGAGCTAATCCCAACCAATTTTCCCCAGAATTTTGGGAATTCCTGAGCTAATTCCTGCAATTTTCCCTGGAATTCTGGGAGTCCCTGAGCTAATCCCAACCAATTTTCCCCGGAATTTTGGGAATTCCCGATCTGATTCCCGATTTTCCCCGGAATTTTGGGAATTCCCTGAGCTAATTCCAGAAAATTTCTGAGGAATTTTGGGAATTCCCGAGCTAATTCCACAATTTCCCTGAAATTTTGGGAATTCCTGAGCTAATCCCACCAATTTTTCCCGGAATTTTGGGAATTCCCGATCTAATTCCCGATTTTCCCCGGAATTTTGGGAATTCCTGAGCTAATTCCTCAAATTTGTCCGGAATTTTTGGAATCCCTGAGCTAATTCCACCAATTTTTCCTGGAATTTTTGGAATCCAAAAATTTTCTTTGGAATTTTGGGAATCTCTGAGCTAATTCCTGCAATTTCCCTGGAATTTTTGGAATTCCTGAGCTAATTACACCAATTTTCCTCGGAATTTTGGGAATCCACAAATTCACTTTGGAATTTTGGGAATTCCTGAACTAATTCCACAATTTTCCCTGGAATTTTTGGAATCCACAAATTTTCTTTGGAATTTTGGGAATTCCCGATCTAATTCCTGCAATTATCCCCCAGAATTTTGGGAATTCCCGATCTAATCCCACCGATTTTCCCCGGAATTTTGGGAATTCCCGAACTAATTCCCGATTTCCCTGGAATTTTGGGAATTCCTGAGCTAATTTCCCTGGAATTCTGGGAATTCCTGAGCTAATTCTTGCAATTTTCCTGGAATTTTGGGGATTCCTGAGCCAATTCTTCCAATTTCCTGGAATTTTGGGAATCCCTGATCTAATTCCACAAATTTCCTGGAATTTTGGGAATCCCTGAGCTAATCCCAACCAGATTTCCTGGAATTTTCGGAATCCCTGAGTTCATTCCACAAATTTTCTTTGTAATTTTGGGAATTCCTGAGCTAATCCCAACCAGTTTTCCCCGGAATTTTGGGAATTCCCGATCTAATTCCAGAATTTAACCTGGAATTTTGGGAATCCCTGAGCTAATTCCTGCAATTATCCTCCGGAATTTTGGGAATCCCCGATCTAATTCCTGCAATTTTCCCCGGAATTTTGGGAATCCCCGAGCTAATTCCCGATTTTTCCCGGAATTTTGGGAATTCCTGATCTAATCCCACCTATTTTTCCCAGAATTTTGGGAATTCCCGATCTAATTCCTGCAATTATCCCCCGGAATTTTGGGAATTCCCGATCTAATTCCCGATTTTCCCCGGAATTTTGTGAATTCCCGATCTAATTCCCGATTTTCCCTGGAATTTTTGGAATTCCCGATCTAATTCCACGGATTTCCCCGGAATTCTGGGAACTCCCGATCTAATTCCTGCAATTATTCCCCGGAATTTTGGGAATTCCCGATCTAATTCCCGATTTTTCCCCCGGAATTTTGGGAATTCCCGATCTAATCCCAACCGATTTCCCCGGAATTTTGGGAATTCCCGATCTAATTCCCGATTTTCCCCGGAATTTTGGGAATTCCCGCACTAATTCCCGATTTTTCCCGGCAGGTGGCCGTGGTGGCCGTGATGTGCAAACCCCACCGCTGCCCCCACATCAGCTTCACCGGCAACATCTGCGTGTGAGTACGGCTGGGCCATAAATTTATTATTTCACCCCAAAATTCCATTTATTCCTTCCTTTACATCCCCAAAAATTCACTTTTTCCATCATTAACAGAATCCAATAATTAATATTTAATTGGGATGTGAGAGGGAACAGCCTCATCCCAATTTTTGGCTGTTCACGCCTTTGAAATTTCATTTATTCCCTTTTATCTGCTGTGATAAATTAAAATTTTTATATTTTCAAACTATTTCCTCGTTTTTTTATGGACAAACAGCAATTTGTGACTCAATTATTGAGATTATTTTTAACCAAAGATGG
Organism: Taeniopygia guttata; assembly: GCF_048771995.1. Classification (NCBI taxonomy): domain Eukaryota; kingdom Metazoa; phylum Chordata; class Aves; order Passeriformes; family Estrildidae; genus Taeniopygia; species Taeniopygia guttata. The sequence goes on along the minus strand of NC_133027.1, from coordinate 2,109,649 downwards.
TAAAATTTGCTGCAGAGGGAACTTTTTCCTGTCTGGAATCTCAAAAATTTAAATTAATCCTTCAATTAAAATCTGCAAATAATTTAACTTATTCTTCCCATTAAAATCCCCAAATAATTTAACTTATATCTTCCATTAAAATTTCCAAATAATTTAATTTATTTCTTCCATTAAAATCCCCAAATAATTCAACTTATTCCTTCTTTTAAAATCCCCAAATAATTTAATTTATTCCTTCCATTAAAATCCCCAAATAATTTAACTTATTTCTTCCATTAAAATCCCCAAATAATTTAATTTATTTCTTCCATTAAAATCCCCCAAAGATTATTTCTTCCATTAAAATCCCCAAATAATTTAATTTATTCCTTCTTTTAGAATCTTCAAATAATTTAATTTATTCCTTCCTTTAAAATCCCCAAATAATTTAAATTAATCCTTCAGTTAAAATTCCCAAATAATTTAACTTATTCCATCCATTAAAATCCCCAAATAATTTAATTTATTCCTTCCTTTAAAATCCCCAAATAATTTAATTTATTCTTTCCATTAAAATACCCAAATAATTTAAGTTATTCCTTCTTTTAAAATCCCCAAATAATTTAATTTATTCCTTCAATCAAAATCCCCAAATAATTTAACTTATTCCTTCCTTTGAAATCCCCAAATAATTTAATTTATTTCTTCCATTAAAATCCCCCAAAGATTATTTCTTCCATTAAAATCCCCAAATAATTTAATTTATTCCTTCTTTTAGAATCTTCAAATAATTTAATTTATTCCTTCCTTTAAAATCCCCAAATAATTTAAATTAATCCTTCAGTTATAATCCCCAAATAATTTAACTTATTCCTTCCATTAAAATCCCCAAATAATTTAACTTATTCCTTTTATTAAAATCCCCAAATAATTTAATTTATTCCTTCCTTTAAATCCCCAAAAATTCATTTTTTCCATCATTAACAGAATCCAATAATTAATATTTAATTGGGATGTGAGAGGGAACAGCCTCACCCCAATTTTTGGTTGTTCACACCTCTGGAATTTCATTTATTCCCTTTTATCTGCTGTGATAAATTTAAATTTTTATATTTCCAAACTATTTCCTCATTTTTTATGGACAAACAGCAATTTGTGACTCAATTATTGAGATTATTTTTAACCAAAAATGGTAAAATTTGCCCCAGGGGAGGCTGAGGGGCTGCAGAGGGAATTTTTCCTGTCTGGAATCTCAAAAATTTAAATTTATCCTTCAATTAAAATCTGCAAATAATTTAACTTATTCCTTCCATTAAAATCCCCAAATAATTTAATTTATTCCTTCCATTAAAATCCCCAAATAATTTAACTTATTCCTTCTTTTAAAATCCCCAAATAATTTATTTCTTTTATTAAAATCCCCAAATAATTTAACTTAATTCTTTCATTAAAATCCAAAAGTAATTTAACTTATTCCTTCCATTAAAATCTCCAAATAATTTAATTTATTCTTTCTTTTAAAGTCCCCAAATAACTTAATTTATTCCTTCCTTTAAAATCCCCAAATAATTTAATTTATTCTTTCCATTAAAATCTCCCAAAAATTTAATTTATTCCTTCCATTAAAATCCCCAAATAATTTAACTTATTCCTTCCATTAAAATACCCAAATAATTTAATTTATTCTTTCTTTTAAAATCCCCAAATAATTCAATTTATTCCTTCTTTTAAAATCCCCAAATAATTTAATTTATTCCTTCCTTTAAAATCCCCAAATAATTTAACTTATTTCTTCCATTAAAATCCCCAAATAATTTAAATTAATCCTTCAGTTATAATCCCCAAATAATTTAAATTAATCCTTCAGTTATAATCCCCAAATAATTTAAATTTATCCTTCAGTTAAAATCCCCAAATAATTTAATTTATTCCTTCCTTTAAAATCCCCAAATAATTTAACTTATTCCTTCTTTTAAAATCCCCAAATAATTTAATTTATTCCTTCCATTAAAATCCCCAAATAATTTAACTTATTCCTTCCATTAAAATCCCCAAATAATTAAATTTATTTATTTTATTAAAATCCCCAGATAATTTAATTTATTTCTTCCATTAAAATCCCCAAATAATTTAATTTATTCTTTCTTTTAAAATCCCCAAATAATTTAATTTATTTCTTCCATTAAAATCCCCAAATAATTTAATTTAATGCTTCCATTAAAATCCCCAAATAATTTAATTTATTCTTTCCATTAAAATCCCCAAATAGTTTAACTTATTCCTTCCATTAAAAGCAAATTTTAAAAATTTTTTCACCATCAAAACGTTAAAATTCCTTAAATTTCTGTAAAAATTGATGGGTCAAATCCAAATTTTCAAATAGCACATCCCTAAATTCAGGGAAAAATAATAGATTTTTTTATCATGAAAATGTTAAAATTCCTTCAATTTCTGGAAAAATTGGTGCGTGAAATCCAAATTTTTAAATAGTACATCCCTAAATTCAGGAAAAAAAAAATAGATTTTTTTACCATCACAATGTTAAAATTCCTTAAATTTCTGGAATAATTGGTGGGTGAAATCCAAATTTTTAAATAACACATCCCCAAATTCAGGAAAAAAAAGATTTTTTACCATCAAAATTTTAAAATTCCTTTAATTTCTGGAAAAATTGATGGGTGAAATCCAAATTTTCAAACAGCACATCCCTAAATTCAGGAAAAAAAAAATAGATTTTTTTTATCATAAAAATGTTAAAATTCCTTCAATTTCTGGAAAAACTGATGGATGAAATCCCAATTTTCAAATAGCACATCCCTAAATTCAGGAAAAAAAATACAGATTTTTTTATCATCAAAATGTTAAAATTCTTTCAATTTCTGGAAAACTGAAAAAAAATTCTGAAAAAATTATGAAAAAAATTATGAAAAAAATTATGAAAAAAATTTATGAAAAAAAATCCCAATTTCCCATCAAAATGTTAAAATTCCCTAAAATTTTGAAAAAAAAAATCTCAATTTTCCATTTATACATGGCAAAAAAAAAAATCCTATTTTTCATGGAACGAGGCGATGCTCTTGAGAGAATCATGGAAAATTCAAAATTTTTTAATTATTTTTTTTGAAAAATGTAAATTAATCGTCGTGGAATTGTCGGCCAAAAATTTTATGGATGCTCCTTAAAATAAAAAAAATTCCGGAAATATTTGGAGGGATTTTGTTTCCAGAAAATCTCACTGGGATTTAATGAGGTCTGAGATGGTTTAAAATTAATTAAAATGAATTAAAATTAAAATGAATTTGAATTAAAATTAAAATTAATTCAAATTATAATGAATTTAAATTAGAATGAATTTAAATTAAAATTAAAATGAATTCAAATCAAAATGAATTAAAATAAAATTTAAAATTAATTTAAATTCAATAAAAATAAATTAAAATTAAAAAGAAAATGAATTGAAATGAAAATGAATTAAAATTAAAGTTAAAATGAAAATGAATTAAAATTTGAAAATGAATTAAAATTAAAATGAATTAAAATTTAAATGAATATGAATTAAAATTTTAATGAAAATTAAATAAAAATAAAATGAATTCAAATTAAAATGAACTAAAATTTAAACTGAAAATGAATTAAAATTTAAATAAAAATGAATTAAAATGAAAATTTAAAGTTAAAATGCATTTAAATTCAATTAAAATGAATTAAAATGAAAATGAATTAAAATTTAAAAATGAATTAAAATGAGAATGAATGAAAATTAAAGTTAAAATGAATTTAAATTCAATTAAAATGAATTAAAATTGAAAAGTAAATGAACTAAAATTTAAATAAAAATGAATTAAAATGAAAATGAAATAAAATTAAAGATAAAAGTAATTAAAATTAAAATTAATTATAATTAATTAAAATGAAATTAATAGGAATTCAAATTAAAATGAATTCAAATTAAAATGAAAATGAATTAAAATTTAAAAATCAATTAAAATGAAAATGAAATAAAATTTAAAATGAATTCAAATTAAAATGAATGAAAATGAATGAAAATGAATGAAAATGAAAATGAAAATGAATTAAAATTAAAATGAATGAAAATGAAAATTAATTTAAATTAACGTTAAAATGAATTAAAATTCAATTAAAATGAATTAAAATTCAATTAAAATTAATTAAAATTAATTTAAATTGAAATTAATTAAAATTAAAACGAATTAAAATTAAAATTAATTTACATCAGAATTAATTAAAATTAGAGTGAATGGGAATTAAAATTAAAATGAATTAAAATTAAAATTAAAATGAATTTAATTCCAATTTTCTGCATTTCCCGCAGGTACTGCCCGGGGGGGCCGGACTCTGATTTTGAATATTCCACCCAGTCCTACACAGGATATGAGGTACAAATTTTGGATTTTTCCTGGTTTTTTTAATTATTCCAACTTTTCCTTAAACCTGACTTCGGGTTTTTTTCGTTAAAAAAATCCTAATTTTTAAAAATCATATTAATTCCCTTTCAAAAACATCTGAAATTAAATAAATTCCCTTTTATCTGCAGTGATAAATTGAATTTTTTTTCTATTTCCTCCCTGTTTCTGGAGGAAATTTAACAGGAATTTGTGATTTGTTTTTACAAAAAAAATTCAAATTTTAAGGATGTGAAATAGGAAAATGAGGTAAAAATCAACCGGATAAATTTGGTGAAAATTCCTTTTAAATTGGATTTTTTCCTGTTCTACCTTAAATCATTTAAATATTGAAAGAAAATAGGAAAAAAAATGAAAAATCCCAAATAAATCCAAGGTACAAAAAATGCTTAAAAATCCCCTTAAAATATAATTAATGGGCTTCCGTTGATGGAAAAAATGAGATTTTTAGGGATTTAAATGGAGGGAATAAATTGAATTTTGAGAATATTTGAAGCCAGACTGAGTCTTAGTAATTTGTAAAAATATTTTGTATTTTTAGTAAATTTTTTGTGACTCGCTGCTGATGTTTTTTTTAATGAGAAAACACTAAAAATTGAATTATTTGGGTGTTTTTAGGTCCTGTTGCCATCTCAGGGTAAATTTCAATAATAATTTTTAAATTATAATAAATAAATAATAAGTTTTTAATTGAAATTTATTTTTTAAAAATTTTTAAAAGAATAAGAGGAGCTATATTCCTATTTGCAATTTTAATTTTAAAGCACAATTTTTAAACTTTTTAAAAATTAAAAAAAATTTATTTTGTGGATTTGAAATTCTCAGCGTGTTAAAATTTGGATTTTCTTATTTTAAGTGGGAAAAATGTTAATAAATTGAATTTTTGGTTTATTTTTCTTTTACAATTTTTATATTTTGTGGGTTTGGGTCCAGTGGGATTTGAAATTCTCAACATGTTAAAATTCGGATTTTATTATTTTTAAGTGGGAAAAATGTAAATAAATTGAATTTTTGGTTTATTTTTCTTTTACAATTTTTTTTGTGGGTTTGGGTCCATCAGTTAAAAGTTGGATTTTGTTATTTTGAAGTGGGAAAAAATGTTAATAAATTAAATTTTTGGATTTTTTTTTTTTTATTTTGGGGGTTTGGGTCCATCAGGATTTGAAATTCTCAGCGTGTTAAAAATTGGATTTTGTTATTTTTAAGTGGGGAAAATGTTAATAAATTGAATTTTTGGGTGTTTTTTAGCCAACATCCATGAGGGCCATCCGAGCTCGCTACGATCCCTACCTCCAGACCAGGCACAGAGTGGAGCAGGTACTCCCCAAAAAACCCCAAAAACACCCCCCAAAAAAAAACCCAAAAAACAACCCAAAAACCTCAAAAAAAAAACCCAAAAAAAAAAAACCAAAAAAAAAACAAACAACCAAAAAAAACCCAAAAAACCCCAAAAAAACCCTCAAAAAAACCCTGAAAAAAACCCAAAAAACCAACAAAAAACCCCCCAAAACAACCCCAAAAAACCCCAAAAATTACCAGAAAACCCAAAAAAACCCAAAAAAGCAACTAAAAAAACCCCATAAAACCCTAAAAAAACCCCAAAAACAAAAAAACTCAAAAAAACCTGAAAACAAAAACCCCCAAAAACCCCCAAAAAACAAAAAAAATAAACCCCAAAGAATCCCAAAAAAACCTCCAAAAAACCCCCAAGAAACCAAAAAAAAACCCCAAAAAACCAAAAAAAATCCCCAAAGAACCCCAAAAAAACTCCCAAAGAACCCCCAAAGAACCCCCAAAAAACCAGCAGAAAAAATCCTAAAAACCCAAAAAAAACCCACCAAAAACCCCAAAAAACCCCGAAAAGCCCAAAAAATCCCAAAAAAACCTCAAAAAAACCCCAAGAAACTCTAAAAAAAAAACCCCAAAAAGCACCAAAAACCCCCCAAAAACCACCCCAAAAAAACCCCCCCAAAAAAAAAAAACCTAAAAAACCCGAAAAAACCCCAAAAAAACTCCCAAAAAAACCCAAAACCCCAAAAAAACCCCCAAAACTCCCCACTGAATCCCGCCCTGCAGCCGCTGTGCCCCAGCGTGGCCAGGGTGGGGTTGGTGCTGATGGGCGGCACCTTCACGGCGCTGCCGGAGGATTATCGGGAGTTCTTCATCCGCAGCTCCGGCCCCACACAGAAACCCCAAAAACACCCCAAAGACACAAACAAACCACAAAAAACTCCTCAAAAAACCCCCAAAAAACTCCCCAAAAAACCCCAAAAAACTCCCCAAAAAACCCCAAGAAACTCCCCCAAAAAACTCCAAAAAACAAAAATAAACCCAAAAAACCCCCCAAAAAACAAAACAAAAAAACCTTGAAAAAAAACCTGAAAAAAAACCCCCAAAAAACCCCCAAAAAACTCAAAAAACCTCCAAAGAACTCCCCCCAAAAACCCCCCAAAAAAACCCCAAAAAACCCCCCAAAGAACCCCCCAAAGAACCCCCAAAAAAACCAACAGAGCACTCCAAAAATGCCCCAAAAAACCAAAAAAAAACCCAAAAAACCCAAAAAACCAAAAAATAAAACTCGAAAAAAACCTGAAAAAAAACCCAAAAAACCAACAAAAAAAACCCCAAAACCCCAAAAAACAAACAAAAAACTGCCAAAAAACTCCCAAAAAACAAAAAAGAAAACCCAAAAAAACCCAAAAAAACAAAGAAAAAACTCGGAAAAAAACTGAAAAAAACCCAAAAAAATCCCCCAAAAAACCCCCCAAAAAAACCCCAAAAAAACCCCAAAAAAAACCCAATAAACCCCAAAACTCCCCAATTATTTCCCCAGCTGCAGCAGCTGGGCCCCAGCGTGGACAAGGTGGAATTCGTGCTGATGGGCGGCACCTTCATGGCGCTGCCGGAGGATTATCGGGAGTTCTTCATCCGCAGCCTGCACGACGCGCTCTCGGGTCACACCTCTGGCCCCACAAAGGAACCCCAAAAACACCCCAAAAAACCAAAAAAACCCCCAAAAAAACCCCAAAAAACACCCCAAAAAACACCCAAAAAAACCAACAAAAAAACCCCAAAAATAACCCATAAAAACCGAACAAACCCCAAAAAAACACTCCAAAAAACACCCCAAAAAACCCCAAAAGCATTTAAAAAACCCCCCAAAAAACCCCAAAAAACAAACACCAAAAAACCTCAAAAAAAACCCCCAAAATACCCAACTCCCCCCAAAAAAAACCCAAAAAAACCCAAAAAACAAAAAAAAAAACTTGCAAAAAACCACAAAAAAACAAAAAAAAACCCCAAAAAGCCAAAAAAAAGCTTCCAAAGAACCCCAAAAAAACCTCAAAAAACAAAAAAAAAACCCAAAAAAAACCCCCAAAAAACCCAAAAAACAACAAAAAAAATTCGAAAAAATCCTGAAAAAAACCCAAAAAAACCCCAAAAATAAAAAAAAAACGCAAAAACGCCCCAAAAAAGCCCCAAAAAACCCCAAAAATCCCCAATTATTTCCACAGCTGCAGCAGCTGGGCCACAGCGTGGACAAGGTGGAATTTGTGCTGATGGGCGGCACCTTCATGGCGCTGCCGGAGGATTATCGGGAGTTCTTCATCCGCAGCCTGCACGACGCGCTCTCGGGTCACACCTCCGCCACCGTGGCCGAGGCCATCAGGTGAGTCCCTTTTTCCCTTCTCAGCCCCTTTCCCACGGAAAATCCCATTCCCGGACAGCCAAAAGTCGGAGTTTTAAGTTTTGGTTCGGTTTTGGGGTGATGGGGGTTTCAGGTCGTTCGTTGGAAGAGCGGGAGAAGGTAAATTTTGGGTTTTTTCCTGATTTTTTTGGTGGTGCTGGTGGGTTTGTCGTGGGTGATTTGGAGTTGTCAGGATTTAGTCTTTATTTATTTATTCTATATTCATTTATTCTTAATTCATTTATTCTTGATTCATTTCTTCTTTATTCATTTGTTCTTGATTTATTTCTTCTTTATTCATTTGTTCTTGATTCATTTCTTGATTCATTTCTTCTTCATTTATTTGTTCTTAATTTCTTCTTCGTTTATTTCTTCTTCATTTATTTCTTCTCCATTTATTTCTTCCTCATTTATTTCTTCCTCATTTATTTCTTCTTCATTTACTCTTTAATTATTTCTTCTTTATTTATTTATTCTTTATTCATTTATTCTTATTATAGAACCATAATCTCCACTAAAAGTGATTTTAGAACCATAATCTCCAGCAGAAATTATGTTAGAACCATAATCTCCAACTGGAGTGATTTTAGAACCATAATCTGCAGTAAAAGTGATTTGAGAACCACAATCTCCAGTAAAAGTGATTTTATAACCATAATCTCCAGTAAAAGTGATTTTATAATCATAATCTCCAGTAAAAGTGATTTTAAAGCCATAATTGCAATAAAAGTGATTTTATAATCAAAATCTCCAAGTGGAGTGATTTTAGAGCCATAATCTCCAACAAAAGTGATTTTAGAATCATAATCTCCATCAGAACTGATTTCAAAACATTAATCTGCAGTAAAAGTGATTTCAGAACCATAATCTGCAGTAAAAGTGATTTTACAAACATAATCTCCAGAAAAAGTGATTTTAGGGCCATAATCTGCAGTAAAAGTGATTTTACAAACATAATCTCCAGAAAAAGTGATTTTAGGGCCATAATCTGCAGTAAAAGTGATTTTAGAACCATAATCTACAGCAGGAGTGATTTTATAATCTCCAGTAAAAGTGATTTTATAATCTTAATATCCAACAGGAGTGATTTCAGAACCATAATCTCCAGTAATAGTGATTTTAGAACCATAATCTGCAGTAAAAGTGATTTTAGAACCATAATCTCCATCAGAAATTATTTTAGAACCATAATCTCCAACAGGAGTGATTTTAGAACCATAATCTCCACTAAAAGTGGTTTTAAAAACATAATCTCCAGCAGGAGTGGTTTTAAAGCCATAATCTCCAGTAAAAGTGATTTTATAATCATGATATCCAACAGGAGTGATTTCAGAACCATAATCTCCAATAAAAGTGATTTTATAATCATAATCTCCAGTAAAAGTGATTTTATAATCATAATCTCCAACAAAAGTGATTTTAGAGCCATAATCTGCAGTAAAAGTGATTTTAGAACCATAATTTCCACTAAAAGTGATTTTAGAACCATAATCTCCAGTAATAGTGATTTTAGAGCCATAATCTGCAGTAAAAGTGATTTTAGAACCATAATTTCCAGCAAAAGTGATTTTAGAACCATAATCTGCATCAGAAATTATTTTAGAACCATAATCTGCAGTAAAAGTGATTTTAGAACCATAATTTCCAGCAGAAGTGATTTTAGAACCATAATCTGTTGTGTCACGGTTCCCTCTCACCGCTGGGCGGCGCGGGAAGAGGAGGGGGCGGCCGGTCATCAAAAAAGTAAAACTAATTACAATCACAATAAAACAAATTAATATACAAAGGGTATAAAATTGACATAAACAAATTCTGAATTTGGGGTAAAACACTCAGCAGGATTCACAGTTTGATCTGATTTTCGCCTTCACGAAATTCGTGTAGCAGAGTTGAAGCAGCGAGCGGCGACGTGGCGTGTCTGATTTTATTCTTTATTTCCGAAGCGGGCATAATACCGTGGGTATGAACTAAATAGGATGATAATTCTTTCTATAAAATATAACTCAACAAATAGATTATTAAATAAAAGGGAACATTGAGTAGGGTGAATTAAGGAATGGGATAGGGGAATCAGACAATCACTTGATTAGTGACTGTCATGATTTGTGGGAATCCAGAGCTTCCCTCTGGCTGCCCTGGAAGGTCTCAGGGGGTCAGAACCCCCCTGGACAGAGCCCCCAGAGACACTGGCTGTGATCTCTGTCCATGGAGAGGAGTTTTCAATCTTACAGGATGAATTACCAGCTCTGAGTGTTTGATATCAGTAATAATTAAGTGTGGCACGGGTGCAAAAGTCAAATTTTAGGATTCGAGATTAGGGGTGCAAAGGGGACAAGATGGAGGAAATTGGGTGTGTCTTGTCCTTTTTCTCCTTCTTCATGCCCTCCATGTTTCACTGTGGTGTTGGCATTTTTCTGCAGGTTCAGGCTGGGGACACACTGTCCAACGTAGGTGACAGATATTGGCACGTTATTGTAAATCCAGCACAGGTAGTTTGTGGTATTTAATGTTTGTAACATCCCACTGAGGGGTGTTACATTGGCACGTTATTGTAAATATAGCACAGGCAGTTTGTGGTATATAATATTTGTAACATTATATACCAGAAACTGGGGACTGGGTTTAGGCTGGGGACACACTGTTCAACGTAGGTGACAGATATTGGCATGTTATTGTAATATATTAAATATATTTAAATATATGTAAATATATCTATTTAAATACATATATATTAAATATATTGTAAATCCAGCACAGGTAGTTTGTGGTATTTAATGTTTGTAACATCCCACTGAGGGCAGAGCCCCACACGCTGCCCTGCAGGACAGAGCTGCGGCAGGGCAGCAGAACATGTTAGAGATAAACAGAATAAACAACCTTAAAAACCAACAGAAACAATTTATAACTTCTGCTTTGTCTGTGGGGCTGACAGACAGAGACTTTCTACAATCTTGGAATCACCAATACCCACAGATTCCAACAATGATTGATAAGGGGAATCGGTAAGGGGTGGACCAGGGCGCCGCCATCTTAGGGGGAAGACAAAATGGCGGGTTTGCGGTCCGGGGTCTCCACCCCACCTTCCCTCAAAGGAGACCCCCCGAGAAGGAGAGTGATCTCCCAAAAAGGAGGATCCTCTGATGGGAGATCCTCGACAGCGACCCGTCCCACCAGAGGAGAGCCAGAAGAAGGATTAGGGAACATCCAACCCCGCCTCCCAACAACCGGGACCAGCCTCGCGGCCATTTTGATTGTCAGGGCCCTTGAGGAGAGGGTGGGGTTGGCGGGAAACCGGGGGCGGAAAAGAAGGATCATGGCGGGAAAATGGGTTCCGTGGGTATAAACTAAATAGGATGATCTTTCTTTCTATAAAATATAACTCAAGAAATAGATTATTAAATAAAAGAGAACATTGGGTAGGGTGCGTTAAGGAATGGGATAGGGGAATCAGACAATCATTTGATTGGTGACTGTCATGATTGATAAGGGGAATCGGTAAGGGGTGGACCAGGGCGCCGCCATCTTAGGGGGAAGACAAAATGGCGGGTTTGCGGTTCCGGGGTTTCAGCCCCACCTTCCCTCAAAGGAGACCCCCGAGAAGGGGAGTGATCTTCTAAGGAGGATCCTCTGATGGGAGGTCCTCAACAGCGACCCGTCCCACCAGAGGAAGGGCCAGAAGAAGGATTAGGGAATATCCAACCCTGCCTCCCCCCAACCGGGACCAGCCACGCGGCCATTTTGATTGTCGGGGCCCTTGAGGAGAGGGTGGGGATGGCGGGAAACCGGGGGCGGAAGAGAAGGATCATGGCGGGAAAATGGGTTCCGTGGGTATAAACTAAATAGGATGATCTTTCTTTCTATAAAATATAAGTCAACAAACAGATTATTAAATAAAAGGGAACATTGGGTAGGGTGCGTTAAGGAATGGGATAGGGGAATCAGGCAATCGCTTGATTAGTGACTGTCATGATTGATAAGGGGAATTGGTAATGGGTGGACCAGGGCGCCGCCATCTTAGGGGGGAGACAAAATGGCGGGTTTTTGGTCTGGGGTCTCCACCCCACCTTCATTCAAAGGAGACCCCCAAGAAGGAGAGTGATCTTCTAAGAAGGATCCTCTGATGGGAGGTCCTCGACAGCGACCCGTCCCACCAGAGGAAGGGCCAGAAGAAGGATTAGGGAATATCCAACCCCGCCTCCCCCACAGGGACCAGCCTCGCGGCCATTTTGATTGTCGGGGCCCCTGAGGAGAGGGTGGGGTTGGCGGGAAACCGGGGGCGGAAGAGAAGGATCATGGCGGGAAAATGGGTTCCGTGGGTATAAACTAAATAGGATGATCTTTCTTTCTATAAAATATAAGTCAACAAATAGATTATTAAATAAAAGGGAACATTGGGTAGGGTGCGTTAAGGAATGGGATAGGGGAATCGGATAATCACTTGATTAGTGACTGTCATGATTGATAAGGGGAATCGGTAAAGGGTGGATCAGGGTGCCGCCATCTTAGGGGGAAGACTCTTTCTTTCTATAAAATATAACTCAACAAATAGATTATTAAATAAAAGGGAACATTGGGTAGGGTGTGTTAAGGAATGGGATAGGGGAATCAGACAATCGCTTGATTAGTGACTGTCATGATTGATAAGGGGAATCGGTAAGGGGTGGATCAGGGCGCCGCCATCTTAGGGGGAAGACAAAATGGTGGGTTTCTGGTTTGGGGTCTCCGCCCCACCTTCCCTCAAAGGAGACCCCCCGAGAAGGAGAGTGATCTCCCAAAAAGGAGGATCCTCTGATGGGAGGTCCTCGACAGCGACCCGTCCCACCAGAGGAAGGGCCAGAAGAAGGATTAGGGAATATCCAACCCCACCTCCCAACAACCGGGACCAGCCTCGCGGCCATTTTGATTGTCGGGGCCCTTGAGGAGAGGGTGGGGATGGCGGGAAACCAGGGACGGAAGAGAAGGATCATGGCGGGAAAATGGGTTCCGTGGGTATAAACTAAATAGGATGATCTTTCTTTCTATAAAATATAACTCAACAAATAGATTATTAAATAAAAGGGAACATTGGGTAGGGTGCGTTAAGGAATGGGATAGGGGAATCAGACAATCGCTTGATTAGTGACTGTCATGATTGATAAGGGGAATCGGTAAAGGGTGGACCAAGGTGCCGCCATCTTAGGGGGAAGACTCTTTCTTTCTATAAAATATAAGTCAACAAGCAGATTATTAAATAAAAGGGAACGTTGGGTAGGGTGCATTAAGGAATGGGATAGGGGAATCAGACAATCGCTTGATTAGTGACCGTCATGATTGATAAGGGGAATCGGTAAGGGGTGGACCAGGGCGCCGCCATCTTAGGGGGAAGACAAAATGGCGGGTTTGTGGTCCGGGTTTTCAGCCCCACCTTCCCTCAAAGGAGACCCCTGAGAAGGGGAGTGATCTTCTAAGGAGGATCCTCTGATGGGAGGTCCTCAACAGCGACCCGTCCCACCAGAGGAGGAGCCAGAAGAAGGATTAGGGAACATCCAACCCCGCCTCACAACAACCGGGACCAGCCACGCGGCCATTTTGATTGTCGGGGCCCTTGAGGAAGGGATGGGGTTGGCGGGAAACCGGGGGTGGAAAAGAAGGATCACGGTGGGAAAATGGGTTCTGTGGGTATAAACTAAATAGGATGATCTTTCTTTCTATAAAATATAAGTCAACAAATAGATTATTAAATAAAAGGGAACATTGGGTAGGGTGCGTTAAGGAATGGGATAGGGGAATCGGATAATCACTTGATTAGTGACTGTCATGATTGATAAGGGGAATCGATAAGGGGTGGACCAGGGTGCCGCCATCTTAGGGGGAAGACAAAATGGCGGGTTTGCGGTCCGGGGTTTCAGCCCCACCTTCCCTCAAAGGAGACCCCCAAGAAGGAGAGTGATCTCCTAAGAAGGAGGATCCTCTGATGGGAGATCCTCAACAGCGACCCGTCCCACCAGAGGAGGAGCCAGAAGAAGAATTAGGGAACATCCAACCCCGCCTCTCCCCAACCGGGACCAGCCACGCGGCCATTTTGGTTGTTGGGGCCCTTGAGGATGGGGTGGGGTTGGCGGGAAACCAGGGATGGAAAATGGGTTCCAAGTGGCGTGGCCAGCGCCATCTTGGACGGGAAGATAGGGAAAAGTTGAGGAAAATCCGAGGGGAAGAGGGTCTGGGGAGCTTCACAGAAGCAAAAAAGGGAATTTATAAGAGAGGAGCCTGATGCAGCTGGATGTGACACAATGCGTGGATGTAAAGGGGCTCTTGTTGAGATTTTATCAACCCTCCATAGTGGACATCCCACCTCTTCTGTTTCTGTCCCATTTGTGTCTTTTCTACCCACTCCGTCCAGCCCAGATTGGGGAGGAAAGGATAGAGAAAACAACTTTTCGAGGGGAAGAAAAAGCAATCCAATATGGGTTCCCATAAAAGACGGGGTGAGGATACCTGGAACCTCCCCCCAGAAATGAAAAACCCACATGCAAGAACACAGCTCCCGTCTGAGCACGGGCGAGGGTTAAAACACAAAAATAAAAATGGGGTGGTGGGATGGGTCCCACCCCGTTTTAGCCCCCGTTACCCTCTGGGTCTGGGTGGAGATGACTCGATTCTTCTCCTCAACTTGGTGGAAAAGTCGCGCCCAACTGGGGACGTTCCTTCTCTGTTTGGCTCTTCCAGAGGTTTGGGTGTTCCTGGGACTTGCAGATTCCCAAAACTCATCCCTGGAGCTTTGGGCTCGGCCACTATCGGCCTCTGGTGGTTTCGTTCCGGTGCCGAATTTATTTTTCGCTCGGTGTTCCGCGTGCCCCAAGACCCTTTGGGGCGGGCGGATGTTTTATACAAGAATTTATGAGGAGGGATATAGGAGCAATAATCAATAGCAGAATAACGAGAGGAGTTTGGGGCAGGATTAACATTTTAAATAAATAGGGATTGTTCTGGGAGAACAGGCAGGGGAAGGGAGGATTCACATTTTGGAGAAAAGGGGGTTAGGAGTGAGATAGGGCAGGGGGTTTGAGCAGACACTGAAAGAATAAAAAACACGTTCCGCAATAATCTACAGCAGAAATTATTTTAGAACCGTAATCTGCAGTAAAAGTGATTTTAGAACCATAATCCCCAGCAGGAGAGATTTCAGAATCATAATCTCCACTAAAAGTGATTTTAGAACCATAATCTCTAGCAGGAGAGATTTCATAATCATAATCTCCAGTAAAAGTGATTTTAGTACCATAATCTCCAGCAGGAGTGATTTGAGAACTATAATCTCCAACAAAAGTGGTTTTAGAACATAATCCACAACAGGAGAGATTTCATAATCATAATCTCCAGTAAAAGTGATTTTAGAACCATAATCTGCAGTAAAAGTGATTTTATAATCATAATCTCCAGCAGAAGTGGTTTTAGAGCCATAATCTGCAGTAAAAGTGATTTTAGAACCATAATCTCCAGCAGGAGTGATTTCATAATCATAATCTGCAGTAATAGTGATTTTAGAGCCATAATCTCCAGCAGGAGAGATTTCATAATCATAATCTCCAGTAAAAGTGATTTTAGAGCCATAATCTCCAACAGGAGTGATTTGAGAACCATAATCTGCAGTAAAAGTGATTTTAGTACCATAATCTCTAGTAAAAGTGATTTTAGAACCATAATCTGCAGTAAAAGTGATTTTAGAGCCATAATCCCCAACAGGAGAGATTTCAGAACCATAATCTGCAGTACAAGTGATTTTAGAACCATAATCTGCAGTAAAAGTGATTTTAGTACCGTAATCTCCACTAAAAGTGATTTTAGAACCATAATCTACAGTAAAGGTGATTTTAGAAACATAGACTCCAGTAAAAGTGATTTTCTAATCATAATCGCCAATAAAAGTGATTTTAGTACCGTAATCTCCAACTGGGGTGATTTTAGAACCATAGTCTACGGCAGAAAATATTTTAGAACCATAATCTCCAGTAAAAGTGATTTTAGAACCATAATATGCAGTAAAAGTGATTTTAGAATCATAATCTCCAGAAAAAGTGCTTTATAGAACCATGATCTGCAGTAAAAGTGATTTATAGAACCATAATTTCCACCAGAAGTGATTTTAGAACCATAATCTCCACTAAAAGTGATTTTAGAGCCATAATCTCCAGTAAAAGTGATTTATAGAACCACAATCTGCAGTAAAAGTGATTTTAGAGCCCAAATCTGCAGTAAAAGTGATTTTAGAACCATAATCTCCATCAAAAGTGATTTTAGATCCAATCCTTTGTATCTCCAAGCCGTGACTTAATTCCCTTTTTCCTCTGGAGGGCACCAAACCCTTTTGCTGCTTTTCTTTCCTTTTTTATTTTTTTTTTATTTTTTTCCCTCCCACCTCTGGTGTCGCTCAAAGACCAAACAAAAACCACCCGCTGCTCTTTCCCAGTGGGTTTTATCGAGCTAAAAAATTGCAAAACAAGTTTTTCAAGGAGCTTTTGAAGGACACATCTCCTGGGGAAGGGCTGCAGTTTATCCCTTCCAATTGCTGCTGTGATTCACAGGGTGGGAAATCCATATTTTTATTTTTATTTATTTATTTTTTTGCTGCTGCTGCAGGTGTTTTAGCTGATTTTATTGAGCTTAAAATAATTTTTCAAGCTGCCTGGGCAGATAATAAGGGAAGTATTTTCTGCCACAGCGATTTTAAAGGCAAAGTGACTCCGTGGAGTTGGAGCAGGGCGACAAAAATCCTGCCCTGGCAGCGGGTGGGTGCCTCAGCAGATAAATAAATATTTATATTTTTAACAGAAAGCTCAGGTTTAGTGCTTGGAAAATGGAGTTCTGTGGGAATTCTTGGAGTTGCATTTCCTGCACGCTGGAGAGGTGGAGATGAAGCAGAATTTTTGCTGTTTGTGCTCCTGGAGCTGGGCTGTTGTTGGTTGGGATGCTCGGGGACACTTGAGCCAAACACTCAAAATTGAATTTATTTCTTTTAGTGGCGAGGATTCGGCTCCTTCAGCACTTCCAGCAGAGGCGGGAGGAGTTCCGAGAGCGTTTTCCCTGCTCAGCAGTTCCCGGGATCTGAATGGGATCCTGGAGGATTTATTTATTGGGAAAATCATGATTTAAGTTTAGATTTCATACAGAGATTGCTTCAGGTGGGAAAGGACCTTCAGCCAGGTTCTTGCTGGTGCCACCAGCTCCCAAATCTCCTCCCTGGTGGCATCCTGGTCAATCCTTGGATCCTGGTGGCTCAGGAACCTGCCTGGATGGAAAACCAGGAGTGGTGAGGAGCAGAGAAGAGGCAGCAAGGAGAAAACCCCACTGAATGTCAGATGAGATTAAGGAGAGATGCTGGCAATGGAAATTTGTGGGATGGGCAAAAACTTCCTTGGAAAATCTCCAGATCCTGGGTTGTGGTGGGAGTTTCTCAGGACTAAGAAATTCTGAGAGTGTTTTCCCTGCTCAGCATCTGAATGGGATCCTGGAGGATTTATTTCTTGGGAAAATCGTGATTTAAGTTTAGATTTCCTACAGAGATTCCTTCACGTTGGAAAGGACCTTCAGCCAGGTTGTTGCTGGTGCCACCAGCTCCCAAATCTCCAGATCCAGGGGCTGTGGTGGGAATTTCTCAGGACTGAGGAATTCTGAGAGCGTTTTCCCTGCTCAGTGGTTCCCCGGGATCTGAATGGGATTCTGGAGGATTTATTTCTTGGGAAAATCGTGATTTAAATTTAGATTTCGTACAGAGATTCCTTCACGTGGGAAAGGACCTTCAGCCAGGTTGTTGCTGGTGCCACCAGCTCCCAAATCTCCTCCCTGGTCAATCCCTGGATCCTGGTGGCTCAGGAACCTGCCTGGATGGAAAACCAGGAGTGGGGAGCAGCAGAGAAGAGGCAGCAAGGAGAAAACCCCACTAAATGTCAGATGAGATTAAGGGGAGATGCTGGCAATGGAAATTTGTGGGATGGGCAAAAAATTCCTTGGAAGATCTCCAGATCCTGGGTTGTGGTGAGGATTTCTCAGGACTGAGGAATTCTGAGAGTGTTTTCCCTGCTCAGCATCTGAATGGGATCCTGGAGGATTTATTTCTTGGGAAAATCGTGATTTAAATTTAGATTTCCTACAGAGATTCCTTCAGGTGGGAAAGGATCTTCAGCCTGGAGAGAATCCCTGGATCCTGTTTGGGTTGGAAGGGACACCTTCCACTCTCCCAAAAACCCCAAATTTCCCCTTTTTTTCCCAATAAATTCTGGTTTTTTTGTCCCACATCCATGCTCTGACAACAAGCCGAGGGATCATTTAAATTTAGATTTTGTACAGAGATTCCTTCACGTTGGAAAGGACCTTCAACCTGGAGAGAATCCCAGAATCCTGTTTGGGTTGGAAGGGACACCTTCCACTCTCCCAAAAACCCCAAATTTCCCCTTTTTACCCAATAAATTCTGGTTTTTTTTGTCCCACACCCGTGCTCTGACAGCAACACGCCGACCCAAGCCGAGGGATCATTTAAATTTAGATTTCATACAGAGATTCCTTCACGTTGGAAAGGATCTTCAGCCTGGAGAGAATCCCAGAATCCTGTTTGGGTTGGAAGGGACACCTTCCACTCTCCCAAAAACCCCAAATTTCCCCTTTTTACCCAGTAAATTCTGGTTTTTTTTGTCCCACACCCGTGCTCTGACAACAAGCCGAGGGATCATTTAAATTTAGATTTCCTACAGAGATTCCTTCACGTTGGAAAGGATCTTCAGCCTGGAGAGAATCCCTGGATCCTGTTTGGGTTGGAAGGGACACCTTCCACTCTCCCAAAAACCCCAAATTTCCCTTTTTTACCCAGTAAATTCTGGGCTTTTTTGTCCCACACTCGTGCTCTGACAGCAACACACCGACCCAAGCCGAGGGATCATTTAAATTTAGATTTCATACAGAGATTCCTTCACGTTGGAAAGGATCTTCAGCCTGGAGAGAATCCCTGGATCCTCTTTGGGTTGGAAGGGACACCTTCCACTCTCCCAGAAACCCCAAATTTTCCCTTTTTACCCAGTAAATTCTGGTTTTTTTTGTCCCACACCCATGCTCTGACAACAAGCCGAGGGATCATTTAAATTTAGATTTTATACAGAGATTCCTTCACGTTGGAAAGGATCTTCAGCCTGGAGAGAATCCCTGGATCCGGTTTGGGTTGGAAGGGACACCTTCCACTCTCCCAGAAACCCCAAATTTCCCCCTTTTTACCCAGTAAATTCTGGTTTTTTTTGTCCCACACCCGTGCTCTGACAACAAGCCGAGGGATCATTTAAATTTAGATTTCCTACAGAGATTCCTTCACGTTGGAAAGGACCTTCAGCCTGGAGAAAATCCCAGAATCCTGGCGTGGTTTGGGTTGGAAGGGACACCTTCCACTCTCCCAAAAACCCCAAATTTCCCCCTTTTTACCAGTAAATTCTGTTTTTTTTTGTCCCACACCCGTGCTCTGACAGCAACACGCCGACCCAAGCCGAGGGATCATTTAAATTTAGATTTTATACAGAGATTCCTTCACCTTGGAAAGGACCTTCAGCCAGGAGAGAATCCCAGAATCCTGACATGGTTTGGGTTGGAAGGGACACCTTCCACTCTCCCAAAAACCCCAAATTTTCCCCTTTTTACCCAGTAAATTCTGTTTTTTTTGTCCCACACCCGTGCTCTGACAGCAACACACCGACCCAAGCCGAGGGATCATTTAAATTTAGATTTTATACAGAGATTCCTTCACGTTGGAAAGGACCTTCAGCCTGGAGAGAATCCCAGAATCCTGTTTGGGTTGGAAGGGACACCTTCCACTCTCCCAAAAACCCCAAATTTCCCCTTTTTACCAGTAAATTCTGGTTTTTTTGTCCCACACCCATGCTCTCACAGCAACACGCCGACCCAAGCCAAGGGATCATTTAAATTTAGATTTTGTGCAGAGATTCCTTCACGTTGGAAAGGACCTTCAACCTGGAGAGAATCCCGGAATCCTGGTGTGGCTTGGGTTGGAAGGGACATCTTCCACTCTCCCAAAAACCCCAAATTTTCCCCTTTTTACCCAGTAAATTCTGTTTTTTTTTGTCCCACACCCGTGCTCTGACAACAACACACCGACCCAAGCCGAGGGATCATTTAAATTTAGATTTTATACAGAGATTCCTTCACGTTGGAAAGGACCTTCAGCCTGGAGATAATCCCAGAATCCTGTTTGGGTTGGAAGGGACACCTTCCACTCTCCCAAAAACCCCAAATTTCCCCCTTTTTACCCAATAAATTCTGTTTTTTTTGTCCCACACCCATGCTCTGACAACAAGCCGAGGGATCATCAATCTGGCACCCTCCTGCCGACGTAATTTTCAATTTTCTCCTTGTGATGCTTCATCTCCATCAGCCCTCCGGGGCTCCCGGTGCCAACTAATCCCATAAAAATTATGTGATAAAAAGGAGGTTTGTCCTGTCCCTCACCGGGGACCAGCCCAGATAAAGAAATTATCCCTCAAACCAGCTCCGATTTCGCCTGAAATCCCCTAAAATTGTGGTTTTTTTTCAGATAAATGCGTGAACTCATCATCCAAAAGCGTGTTTTTACAAAGATTAACAGGGAAATTTCAGGTTTTTCACAGCGAAATTAATTCCCTGGGTTTCAATATTTCTGCAGCACCTCCTTTTTGGGGGAATAAACACTTTTTTACACCGTTCAGACAGAAATCTGTGCTTGAGAAATAGGCTGAGCGAGGAGTGGGTGAAGAATTGCAGAGCCAGAGGGGGAATTTTGTTTTTGTGTGCGAGAGCGCCGAGAAGTTTTCATTTTTCTCCCTGAGAGCATCACTCCCGAATTTCTGGGTGCCTGTCCAGATCTGCTGTGGGCTGGTTGATAAATTCCCCTTTTTTTTACAATTATTAAAGATTTCACAATAGAATCTCTTCAGATGGATTTTTTCTCCCCCTGGAGAAAAGATGAAAAACTCATTTTATTTTTTTGCTGCTCCCGTCAAGTGTGGAGTTGATTGCGGATGGTTTGAGGACAATCAGAGCAGGAGAAGGTGTAAAAAAATGTAAAAAAAATGTAAAAAAAATGCGGATTTAAATGAGAATTGCTGCTCCTCTCACCTGACCCGTGAGTCATGAGGGGTGCTGGGCTCAGTGAGCTGCGCCGTGAGTCACCGGCAGCAGCAGCCGGAGCTGATTCCTAATGAGGGAACGGCCCTGGGGGGAGAGATTTGGGGAGAAATCGGGGAAATTTGGGGTCTGCAACCCTGACGGATTTGGGGGAAATTTGGGGTCTGCATCCCTGAGAGATTTGGGGAGAAATCGGGGAAATTTGGGGTCTGCATCCCTGCCAGATTTGGGGGAAATCGGGGAAATTTGGGATCTGCATCGCTGCCAGATTTGGGGGAAATTGGGGGTCTGCATCCCTGCCAGATTTGGGGGAAATTGGGGAAATTGGGGATCTGCATCCCTGCCAGATTTGGGGGAAATTGGGGGTCTGCATCCCTGCCAGATTTGGGGAGAAATCGGGGAAATTTGGGATCTGCATCCCTGCCAGATTTGGGGAGAAATCGGGGAAATTTGGGGATCAGCCTCCCTGAGAGATTTGGGGAGAAATTGGGGAAATTTGGGATCTGCATCCCTGCTGGATTTGGGGAGAAATCGGGGAAATTTGGGATCTGCATCCCTGCCAGATTTGGGGAGAAATCGGGGAAATTTGGGATCTGCATCCCTGCCAGATTTGGGGAGAAATCGGGGAAATTTGGGGATCAGCCTCCCTGAGAGATTTGGGGAGAAATTGGGGAAATTTGGGATCTGCATCCCTGCTGGATTTGGGGAGAAATCGGGGAAATTTGGGATCTGCATCCCTGCCAGATTTGGGGAGAAATCGGGGAAATTTGGGATCTGCATCCCTGCCAGATTTGGGGAGAAATCTGGGAAATTTGGGGTCTGCATCCCTGCCAGATTTGGGGGAAATTGGGGGTCTGCATCCCTGCCAGATTTGGGGAGAAATCGGGGAAATTTGGGGTCTGCATCCCTGCCAGATTTGGGGGAAATTGGGGAAATTTGGGGTCTGCAACCCCGCCAGATTTGGGGGAAATTGGGGGTCTGCATCCCTGAGAGATTTGGGGAGAAATCGGGGAAATTTGGGATCTGCATCCCTGCCAGATTTGGGGAGAAATCGGGGAAATTGGGGATCTGCATCCCTGCCAGATTTGGGGAGAAATCGGGGAAATTTGGGGTCTGCATCCCTGACAGATTTGGGGAGAAATCGGGGAAATTTGGGGTCTGCATCCCTGAGAGATTTGGGGAGAAATGGGGGAAATTGGGGGTCTGCATGCCTGAGAGATTTGGGGAGAAATCAGGCATCTGCAACCCTGCCAGATTTGGGGGGAAATTGGGGAAATTTGGGGTCTGCATCCCTGCCAGATTTGGGGAGAAATTGGGGAAATTTGGGATCTGCATCCCTGAGAGATTTGGGGAGAAATTGGGGAAATTTGGGGTCTGCATCGCTGCCAGATTTGGGGGGAAATCAGAGAAATTTGGGGTCTGTATCGCTGCTGGATTTGGGGAGAAATCGGGGAAATTTGGGATCTGCATCGCTGCCAGATTTGGGGAGAAATTGGGGAAATTTGGGGTCTGCAACCCTGACAGATTAGGGGAGAAATCGGGGAAATTTGGGGTCTGCATCCCTGCCAGATTTGGGGGGAAATTGGAGAAATTGGGGATCTGCATCCCTGCTGGATTTGGGGAGAAATCGGGGAAATTTGGGGTCTGCATCACTGCCAGATTTGGGGAGAAATCGGGGAAATTTGGGGTCTGCATCGCTGCCAGATTTGGGGAGAAATCGGGGAAATTGGGGATCTGCATCCCTGCCAGATTTGGGGGAAATTTGGGATCTGCATCCCTGAGAGATTTGGGGAGAAATCAGGGAAATTTGGGATCTGCATCCCTGCCAGATTTGGGGAGAAATCAGGGAAATCGTGGATCTGCATCCCTGCCAGATTTGGGGAGAAATCGGGGAAATTTGGGATCTGCATCGCTGCCAGATTTGGGGAGAAATTGCGGAAATTTGGGGATCTGCATCCCTGAGAGATTTGGGGAGAAATGGGGGAAATTTGGGATCTGCATCCCTGCCAGATTTGGGGGAAATTGGGGGTCTGCATCCCTGAGAGATTTGGGGAGAAATCGGGGAAATTGGGGGTCTGCATCGCTGAGAGATTTGGGGAGAAATCGGGGAAATTTGGGGTCTGCATCCCTGCCAGATTTGGGGGAAATTGGGGGTCTGCATCCCTGCCAGATTTGGGGGGAAATTGGGGAAATTTGGGGTCTGTATCCCTGCCAGATTTGGGGGAAATTGGGGGTCTGCATCCCTGCCAGATTTGGGGAGAAATCGGGGAAATTTGGGATCTGCATCGCTGCCAGATTTGGGGGGAAATCAGGAAAATTTGGGGTCTGCATCCCTGCCAGATTTGGGGAGAAATCGGGGAAATTTGGGATCTGCATCGCTGCCAGATTTGGGGAGAAATCAGGGAAATTTGGGATCTGCATCCCTGCCAGATTTGGGGAGAATTTGGAGAAATTTGGGGATCTGCATCGCTGCCAGATTTGGGGAGAAATCGGGGAAATTTGGGATCTGCATCCCTGCCAGATTTGGGGAGATATCAGAGAAATTTGGGGTCTGCATCCCTGTCAGATTTGGGGGAAATCAGGAAATTTGGGGTCTGCATCCCTGCCGGATCTGGGGGAAATCGGGGGTCTGCATCCCTGCCAGATTTGGGGAGAAATCGGGGAAATTTGGGGTCTGCATCCCTGCCAGATTTGGGGGGAATTGGGGAAATTTGGGATCTGCATCCCTGAGAGATTTGGGGAGAAATTGGGGATCTGCATCCCTGCCAGATTTGGGGAGAAATCGGGGAAATTGGGGATCTGCATCCCTGCCAGATTTGGGGAGAAATCGGGGAAATTTGGGATCTGCATCCCTGCCAGATTTGGGGAGAAATCAGTGAAATTTGGGATCTGCATCCCTGCCAGATTTGGGGGGAAATCGGGGAAATTGGGGATCTGCATCCCTGCCAGATTTGGGGAGAAATCGGGGAAATTTGGGGTCTGCATCCCTGACAGATTTGGGGAGAAATCGGGGAAATTTGGGGTCTGCATCGCTGAGAGATTTGGGGAGAAATCGGGGAAATTTGGGATCTGCAAACCTGACAGATTTGGGGGAAATCGGGAATCCGCATCCCTGAGAGATTTGGGGAGAAATTGGGGAAATTGGGGATCTGCATCCCTGCCAGATTTGGGGAGAAATTGGGGAAATCGGGGATCTGCATCCCTGAGAGATTTGGGGAGAAATCGGGGAAATTTGGGGTCTGCATCCCTGCCAGATTTGGGGAGAAATGGGGGAAATTTGGGATCTGCATCCCTGCCGGATTTGGGGAGAAATCTGGGAAATTTGGGATCTGCATCCCTGCCAGATTTGGGGAGAAATGGGGGAAATTTGGGATCTGCATCGCTGCCAGATTTGGGGAGAAATCAGAGAAATTTGGGATCTGCATCCCTGCCAGATTTGGGGAGAAATTGGGGAAATTGGGGATCTGCATCGCTGCCAGATTTGGGGAGAAATCGGGGAAATTTGGGGTCTGCATCCCTGCCAGATTTGGGGAGAAATTGGGGAAATTGGGGATCTGCATCGCTGCCAGATTTGGGGGAAATTGGGGAAATTTGGGATCTGCATCCCTGCCAGATTTGGGAATAAATCAGGGAAATTTGGGGTCTGCATCCCTGAGAGATTTGGGAGAAATCGGGGAAATTTGGGGTCTGCATCGCTGCTGGATTTGGGGAGAAATTGGGGAAATTTGGGATCTGCAATCCCTGCCAGATTTGGGGGGAAATTGGGGAAATTTGGGATCTGCATCCCTGCCAGATTTGGGGAGAAGTTGGGGAAATCGGGGATCTGCATCCCTGCCAGATTTGGGGAGAAATCGGGGAAATTTGGGATCTGCATCCCTGCCAGATTTGGGGAGAAATTGGGGAAAAATTAGGGATCTGCATCCCAGAGAGATTTGGGGGGAAATTGGGGAAATTTGGGATCTGCATCGCTGCCAGATTTGGGGAGAAATCGGGGAAACTGGGGGTCTGTATCGCTGCTGGATTTGGGGAGAAATGGGGGAAATTTGGGATCTGCATCGCTGCCAGATTTGGGGGGAAATTGAGGATCTGCATCCCTGCCAGATTTGGGGAGAAATCAGAGAAATCGGGGATCTGCATCCCTGCCAGATTTGGGGAGAAATCTGGGAAATTGGGGGTCTGCATCGCTGACAGATTTGGGGAGAAATCGGGGAAATTTGGGGTCTGCATCGCTGACAGATTTGGGGGAAATTTGGGGTCTGCATCCCTGCCAGATTTGGGGAGAAATTGGGGAAATTTGGGTTCTGCATTGCTGCCAGATTTGGGGAGAAATCAGAAAAATTGGGGATCTGCAACCCTGAGAGATTTGGGGGAAATCGGGGAAATTGGGGATCTGCATCCCTGCCAGATTTGGGGAGAAATCAGGGAAATCGGGGATCTGCTTTTCCAATATCGAGGAACAAACCTGCTTTTAAAAAATGCTGCTTTATTAACTTAAAATCTATTCTAAACTACCCAAATAAAACTTCTGGTCCCTGCAGGGCAGTCTGGGCTTGCTGGTGCCGTATTTTAACCAAAATTCAGCGTTTTTATTCAGTTTTTAGGGCGCTTTGAAATCTGTGGGGTAATAAATGAGCTCGGTTGCTGTTCCCACTGACCCCAGAGCGAGAAATCCTCCCGGCCTGAGGTCAGAGTAAACCCATTTCACCTCCTGGCTCCTGCAATTCCACATTTCGTTCTGCTAATGTCTCTTAATTGAGCTTCCCGAGTGCTAATTGTGCTCCAGCAAAAAAAAAATTAAAAAAACCCCAAAACCAAAAAAAAAAAATAAAACCAACAAAAACCAAGCGAGGCTTTGAGTCACTCTGCAGTGATTCACGCCGGGGCCACCGAGTGTTGCTGCTCTCCTTTAATCCACCTTGACCCTCTGCTTCTCCTCACCTGGGGGGCAAATCCATGGAATTCTGAGCAGGAAAAAAACCCATTAAAGCTCATTTTCTACCCGTGGAAATGAAAAAATCGCCGCGGTTTGACAGTCAGCTCCCACCCCTCGCCCTGCCATAATGAGTGGGTGCAGTGACAGGGAGAGGCACTTGAAGGTCCAAATTGAGGGTTCCGGCAGCAATTTTTTGGGATGTGGGGATTACAAATTGCCGGTTCCAGCAGCAATTTTTTGGGATGTGGGGACTGGCCCGGCCCCACGCTGGCTGCTGGAAGGAGGAGGGGAATAACAGGAGGCAGCAGCCTCGGAAATTGTCTGGATCCATCCAAGCTTGTCTGTCAAATCCCTCCGGACATCCCAGCGGAGATAAGTGGCTGTTGTTTTAGTGCCAGATCGTTTAGGGCAGAAAATCTGCCTAAATTCCCTTTTGTTCCCAGAGATTTGCAGCCCCGGCTCCCGATAATTCTGCAGGAACAGGCGGATTTTTCTTTTGTTTCCAGCTTTGCATGTGGTGAGGCTCAGATTCGCTGATTTTTTCCCCCTGGAAGTGTCCAGCACCAGCTCGGAGCAGCCTCAGGCAGTGGGAGGTGTCGAGGGTGGAATGGGATGAGCTTTAATGTCCCTTCCCACCCAAACCATTCTATATTTACCATTAAATACTATTTATCACTATTTATCCCTAAATACCTTAATAAATCTTGCAGAATTTAAGGAATTTTACCCCAAAACCGCCTGGCTTTTGTTTTTGTTGTCACCCCGGGTGCTGCTCATTCCCTGCTGCATTTCCCAACTTTTAGCTGCTGGAGTTTAATGTTATTTGGAAGCTGTTTAAGCAAAAAAAATCATTTAATTTCATCAGTTTTCCATCCTATTTCCTTCCTCAGCCACTGATGGGATTGCTGATCCCGTTATCTCCCCTACTGCCGCTCCTCAGAAATCCCAGTTTGGAATGGGAGCCAAACCCACATGGATTTGGCTTTCCCAAGGGGAATTCCCAAGGGGGATTCTGGAACCAAACTTGTCGGAATCTGAGGTATTGATGATCCCGAGATTGTAAAAAGTCTCTGTCTGTCAGCCCCGCAGCCAAAGGAGTCATAATTTATCTGTGCTGGTTTCAAGGTTGTTTATTCTGTTTATCTCTAACATGTTCTGCTGCCCTGCCGCAGCTCTGTCCTGCAGGGCAGCGTGTGGGGCTCTGCCCTCAGTGGGATGGTACAAACATTAAATACCACAAACTACCTGTGCTATATTTACAATAATGCACCGATGTAACATTATATACCACAAACTACCTGTGCTATATTTACAATAATGCACCAGTGTAACACCCCTCAGTGGGATGTTACAAACATTATATATTAAAAACTACCTGTGCTATATTTACAATAATACACCGATGTAACACCCCTCAGTGGGATGTTACAAACATTAAATACCACAAACTACCTGTGCTGGATTTACAATAACGTGCCAATATCTGTCACCTACGTTGGACAGTGTGTCCCCAGCCTGAACCAACAGAAAAATGCCAACACCACAGTGAAACATGGAGGGCATGAAGAAGGAGGAAAAGGACAAGACACACCCAATTTCCTCCATCTTGTCCCCTCTGAACCCCTAATCTAGAATCTTAAAATTTTACTTTTGCACCCGTGCCACACTTAATTATTACTGATATCAAACACTCAGAGCTTGTGATTGATCCTGTAAGATTGAAAACTCTTTTCCATGGGCAGAGATCACAGCCAGTGTCTCTGGGGGCTCTGTCCAGGGGGGTTCTGACCCCTGCCACGGCAGCCAGAGGGAAGCTCTGGACTCCCACAATGTTAAATCTCCTTTTTTTTCCTCCGTTCCACTCCGATTGCACCCACCATGGCACCAGAAAATGAGTTTTCTTCTGAATTAATTTAGCGCCGCTGAAAGGCGGCGGCGGCT
Source organism: Taeniopygia guttata (assembly GCF_048771995.1). Taxonomy (NCBI): domain Eukaryota; kingdom Metazoa; phylum Chordata; class Aves; order Passeriformes; family Estrildidae; genus Taeniopygia; species Taeniopygia guttata. The sequence continues at coordinate 2,081,553 of NC_133027.1, read as the reverse complement.
CCGGGTTTGCGGCGCCAATGAGGCGAGAAGAGCACAGCTGAGGGAACCATAAAAAACCAAAAACCAAACCCCAAAATCATCTCCTTGTTCCACCAGCTCGTTTCCAGCCGGGCTGCAAAGCTGGGAGAGGGGAGAGAGGGTCCCCTGTCAGCGCTGAGTGATCGCTTCAATCCCTCTGTGCCACAGGGAAAAATTGGAAATATTTGAGTTGTGCCTGTTGGAAAATCAGAATGCAGCAGCCACCGCTCCTGCAAGCTGCAGGGTGGTGTCAGTGAGGAGGGGATTAACCCCAGGATGGCGTGAATAATGAGAAAATTAACCCAAAAATGGTATTCTGTTCTCTCTGGGACATTACCAGATCACCAGCACAGGAGGAATTAAAACTGTCTAATAATCACCAGGTTCAAACTCACACAGGTGGCCTGAAAAAAGCTCCATCCTCAGCCATCCCATCCCAGAATTAACATTTTAGTGCGGGTCACCGCAGAACTTGTTGTGCTTTGCCAAATTACACGAGAACGAGCAGAGAATTCCCTCTGGCAGGTGTTCAGCAGCAATTTGCTGAAAAGCCACAGGAAAAAGCAGAGAAATTCATTATTTAGCTCTGACAATGTCATGACCGCTACGGCTGTTTGCAGCAGCGCGGGGCGAAAGGCGGATTTAGGAATATCGCCCATTTCGGCTCCGATTCCTGAGGAAACAACTCGGAATTTTTGGAGGAAAATGGGTTTGTGTGGGAATGCAGAGCTTCCCTCTGGCTGCCCTGGAAGGTCTCAGGGGGTCAGAACCCCCCTGGACAGAGCCCCCAGAGACACTGTCTGTGATCTCTGTCCATGGAAAAGAGTTTTCAATCTTACAGGATGAATTACCACCTCTGAGTGTTTGATATCAGTAATAATTAAGTGTGGCACGGGTGCAAAAGTAAAATTTTAGGATTCTAGATAAGGGGTTCAAAGGGGACAAGATGGAGGAAATTGGGTGTGTCTTGTCCTTTTTCTCCTTCTTCATGCCCTCCATGTTTCATTGCAGTGTTGGCATATTTATATTTTATATTTTATATTTATAAATATTTTATATTTACAATAACAACAGCACATTATTGTAAATATAGCACAGGGTGTTTGTGGTATTTAATGTTTGTAACATCCCACTGAGGGGTGTTACATTGGTGCGTTATTGTAAATCCAGCACAGGTAGTTTCTGGTATATAATGTTTGTAATATTATATAATGTTTGTAGCATTATATACCAGAAACTGGGGACTGGGTTTAGGCTGGGGACACACTGTTCAATGTAGGTGACAGATATTGGCATGTTATTGGAATATATTAAATATATTTAAATATATATATTTAAGTATATATATATTAAATATCTTGTAAATCCAGCACAGGTAGTTTGTGGTATTTAATGTTTGTACCATCCCACTGAGGGGTGTTACATTGGCACGTTATTGTAAATATAGCACAGGTAGTTTGTGGTGTATAATGTTTGTAATATTATATAATGTTTGTAACATTATATACCAGAAACTGGGGACTGGGTTCAGGCTGGGGACACAGTGTTCAAAATAGGTGACAGATTGTTATTGTAATATATTAAATCTATTTAAATATATGTAAATATATATATATATGATATATTGTAAATCCAGCACAGGTAGTTTGTGGTATTTAATGTTTGTACCATCCCACTGAGGGGTGTTACATCGGTGCATTATTGTAAATATAGCACAGGTAGTTTGTGATATATAATGTTACATTGGTGCATTATTGTAAATATAGCACAGGTAGTTTGTGGTATATAAGTTTGGGAATTTTTGGATGCTCAGGAGCTGGAAATGCAGAAATGGGTTCTGCTGGTGGGTTCTGGAGCCCTTCCAGGAGCTGCAGTGATCCCACAAGGTGAGAGGATCCCACCTGAGCCCCACAGGAGCAGTTCCCACCTCCCACTCCCGTTTTTGGGAGCTCCTGCTGATCCTTCTGCATGGAAGATGCTCCTGTGTCCTCCAGAGCTTGGTTCCATTCTCCTTCCCAGATCACAGAATTATGGAATAATTAAATTTAGAAAGAACTTAAAGGTCATCAGGTCCAGCAGCACCAAAGCACATCCCCAAGTGCCACATCCATGATTCCACCACTGCCCTGAGAAACTCCTTCCACTCCTCTGGGATGGAATTATTCCTAAAATCCCATTAAACCACCCCTGCCACGACCTCCTGTGGTCCTGTCACTTGGAGGAGAGGCCAACACCCACAAACTCTGATTTTCCCCGTCGGAATCTGTGGAATTTAAATGATCCTGAGATTGTAGAAAATCTCCGTCAGCCCCGCGACCGAAGAAGAAATTATAAATTGTCTGTGCTGGTTTCAAGGTTGTTTATTTTTGTTTATTTTTAACGTGTTCTGGTGCCCTGACACAGGTTTGTCCTCAGTGGGATGTTACAAATATTAAATATTAAAAACTACCTGTGCTATATTTACAATAATGCACCAATGTAACACCCCTCAGTGGGATGTTACAAACGTTAAATATTAAAAACTACCCGTGCTATATTTACAATAATGCACCAGTGTAACATTATATATCACAAACTACCTGTGCTATATTTACAATAACGCACCAATGTAACACCCCTCAGTGGGATGTTACAAACATTAAATACCACAAACTACCTGTGCTATATTTACAATATATTTAATATATATGTATTTAAATATATATATTCACATGTATTTAAATATATATTTAAATATATTTAATATATTACAATAACATGCCAATATCTGTCACCTATATTGACCAGTGTGTCCCCAACCTAAACCCAGTCCCCAGTTTCTGGTATATAATGTTACAAACATTAAATACCACAAACTACCTGTGCTATATTTACAATAACGCACCAATGTAACACCCCTCAGTGGGATGTTACAAACATTAAATACCACAAACTACCTGTGCTATATTTACAATAATGCACCAATGTAACATTATATATCACAAACTACCTGTGCTATATTTACAATAATGCACCAATGTAACATTATATATCACAAACTACCTGTGCTATATTTACAATAACGTGCCGATGTTATTGTAAATATAAAATATTTATAAATATAAAATATAAAATAGAAAAATGCCAACACCACAGTGAAACATGGAGGGCATGAAGGAGGAGAAAAAGGACAAGACACACCCAATTTCCTCCATCTTGTCCCCTTTGAACCCCTAATCTAGAATCGTAAAATTTTATTTTTGTACCCGTGCCACACTTAATTATTACTCTTATCAAACACTCAGAGCTGGTAATTGATCCTGTAAGATTGAAAACTCTTTTCCATGGACAGAGATCACAGACATTTCCCACTATTATTTCCCACATTTATTTCCCCCATTTCCCACATTTATTTCCCACATTTCCCACATTTCATTTCCCACATTTCCCCCATTTATTTCCCACATTTCCCACATTTATTTCCCACATTTCCCACATTTATTTCCCACATTTCCCACATTTATTTCCCACATTTCCCACTTTTCATTTCCCACATTTCCCACATTTCCCACATTTATTTCCCACATTTCCCACATTTATTTCCCACATTTCCCACATTTATTTCCCACATTTCCCACATTTATTTCCCACATTTCCCACATTTATTTCCCATATTTCATTTCCCACATTCCCCACATTTATTTCCCACATTTCCCACATTTATTTCCCACATTTCCCACATTTATTTCCCACATTTCCCACATTTATTTCCCACATTTCCCACATTTATTTCCCACATTTCCCACATTTGTTTCCCACATTTATTTCCCACATTTCCCACATTTATTTCCCACATTTCCCCCATTTATTTCCCACTGAGCTGGAAAATTTTATTTATTCAGCAGAATTTTGGGGCATTTTTCCTTGGAAAAAGCTCATAAATTGTTGTTCTTGAGCTGGAAAATTTTATTTATTCAGCAGAATTTTGGGACAATTAATTTGGGGTGTTTATCCTTATAAAAAGCTCAGAAGTGGCTGTTCCTGGGCTGGAAAATTTAATTTATTCAGCAGAATTTTGGGGTGTTTTTCCTTGGGAAAAGCTCATAAATGGTTGTTCTTGATCTGGAAAATTTTATTTATTCAGCAGAATTTTGGGGTGTTTTTCTTTGGAAAAAGCTCAGAAATGGTTGTTCTTGAGCTGGAAAATTTAATTTATTCAAAAGAATTTTGGGGTGTTTTTCCTTGGAAAAAGCTCAGAAGTGGCTGTTCCTGGGCTGGAAAATTTTATTTATTCAGCAGAATTTTGGGGCTTTGAGTTTGGGGTGTTTTTCCTTAAAAAAAGCTGAGAAATTGTTGTTCTTGGGCTGGAAAATTTTATTTATTAATTAGAATTTTGGGGCTTTGAGTTTGGGGTGTTTTTCCTTGGAAAAACTCAGAATTGGCTGTTCTTGAGCTGGAAAATTTTATTTATTAATTAGAATTTTGGAGATTTGAGTTTGGGGCGTTTTTCCTTGGAAAAAGCTCAGAAATGGCTGTTCTTGAGCTGGAAAATTTTATTTATTCAGCAGAATTTTGGGGCTTTAAATTTGGGGTGTTTTTCCTTGGAAAAAGCTCAGAAATTGTTGTTCTTGGGCTGGAAAATTTTATTTATTCACCAGAATTTTGGGGTGTTTTTCCTTGGAAAAAGCTCAGAATTGGCTGATCCTGGGCTGGAAAATTTTATTTATTTATCAGAATTTTGGGGCTTTGAGTTTGGGGTGTTTTTCCTCAGGAATAGTTGGGAATTGGTTGTTTTTGGGCTGGAAAATTTTATTTATTCAGCAGAATTTTGGGGTGTTTTTCCTTGGAAAAAACTCAGAAGTGGCTGTTCTTGAGCTGGAAAATTTTATTTATTCAGCAGAATTTTGGGGCGTTTTTCCTTGGAAAAAGCTCAGAAATGGTTGTTCTTGGGCTGGAAAATTTTATTTATTCAGCAGAATTTTGGGGCATTTTTCCTTGGAAAAAGCTCAGAAATTGTTGTTCCTGTGCTGGAAAATTTAATTTATTCAGCAGAATTTTGGGGTGTTTTTCCTTGGAAAAAGCTCAGAAATGGCTGTTCCTGGGCTGGAAAATTTTATTTATTCAGCAGAATTTTGGGGTGTTTTTCCTTAGAAAAAGCTCAGAAGTGGCTGTTCCTGGGCTGGAAAATTTTTTTATAAATATAAATATAATATATATAAAAAAAAACTAAACACAAACTTTCCAACTTTAAACTTCAGAGAGTTTTTGTCTGTCACAAACTGAAATTTGGATTTTCCCGCTGGGAAAAGCACTACCTTACCTAAATTTGCATAAATTTGCATAAATTTGCATAAATTTACCTAATTTTGGGGGTTTTTTCCCTCTCTAAACATTTATTTTTTTATGATGGTGGGTAAAAAAATAAAAATAAAAATAGGTGACAACTGATTTCCTGTTCCAACCGGGAGTTTTCCTTGGAAAATTGGCAAATATTGGAAATATTTAATTAATTTAATTAATTAATTAACTAATTCTGGTGTTTGTGTTTACAGCTGACTAATAATTTATTGCTTTATTTTAATTTTTTTTTGTTGTTTTTATTTTGTCTTATTTTGCTAAGACAGGACCTGCCTGGATGCGTCAGGGATGACGAATTTTTGGGGGATAATTAATTATAAAATTTTAATAATTATTATCAAATTAATCATCAGGATCCCTCCAAACTTCGCCCAGGAGTTCTTGATGGAAGATGGGAAATAAAATTAAAACAAAAAATCGTTTTTCTGCTCCTCGTTAGAGCCGGGCGGTTAATTAGTCCCTGCAAAGGCGGTTAATTAGTCCATGCAAATGCGGTTAATTAGTCCATGCAAATATCCAGCTTGAAGTGTGGCTGAGTTGAGCCATTTACACTCATTTTTTGCCTTTTTTTCTGGTGATTTTTGGGTGTCAGAGCCGTTCCTTGGGGTTAAAATGTGGTAAAAACAATGAAAAATAAAATAAAATAAATTATTTTTAGGGTTTATTTATCTCAGAACAGGTTTGGTCTGAATTGTGGCTGCGTTGAGCCATTTACACTCATTTTTTGCCTTTTTTTCTGATGGTTTTTGGGTGTCAGAGCCGTTCCTTGGGGTTAAAATGTGATAAAAATCCTGAAAAATAAAATAAAATAAATGAGTTTTTGGGTTTATTTATCTCAGAATAGGTTTGGACTGAAGTATTTCAGAACTGAGCCATTTATACTCATTTTTTGCCTTTTTTTTTTAAGGTTTTTGTGTGTCAGAGCCGTTCCTTGGGGTTAAAATGTGGTAAAAATACCGAAAAATAAAATAAAAAATATTATTTTTAGGGTATCTTTACCTCAGAATAAATTGGTCTGAATTGTGTCTGAACTGAGCCATTTATATTCATTTTTTGACTTTTTTTTTAAGGATTTTGGGTGTCAGAGCCGTTCCGTGGGGTTAAAATGTGATAAAAATACTGAGAAATAAAAGAAAAAATATTATTTTTAGGGTTTATTTATCTCAGAATAGTTTTGGACTGAATTGTGTCTGAGCTGAGCCATTTACACTCATTTTTTGCCTTTTTTTTGGTGGTTTTTGGGTGTCAGAGCCGTTCCTTGGGGTTAAAATTTGATAAAAATCCTGAAAAATAAAAGAAAATAAATGAGTTTTAGGGTTTATTTATCTCAGAATAGTTTTGGTCTGAATTGTGTCAGAACTGAGCCATTTACACTCATTTTTTGCATTTTTTTTGGCGGTTTTTGGGTGTCAGAGCCGTTCCTTGGGGTTAAAATGTGGTAAAAATACTGAAAAATAAAATAAAATAATTTATTTTTAGGGTTTATTTATCTCAGAATGGGTTTGGTCTGAATTGTGTCAGAACTGAGCCATTTACACTCATTTTTTGCCTTTTTTTTTTAAGGTTTTTGGGTGTCAGAGCCGTTCCTTGGGGTTAAAATGTGGTAAAAATACTGAGAAATAAAATAAAATAAATGAATTTTTGGGTTTATTTATCTCAGAATAGGTTTGGTCTAAATTATGTCTGAACTGAGCCAATTTTTGTCATTTTTTGCCTTTTTTCTGATGGTTTTTGGGTGTCAGAGCCGTTCCTTGGGGTCAAAATGTGGTAAAAACAATGAGAAATAAAATAAAATAATTTATTTTTAGGGTTTATTTATCTCAGAACAGATTGGGTCTGAATTGTGTCTAAACTGAGCCATTTACACTCATTTTTTGCCTTTTTTTTTGGTGGTTTTTGGGTGTCAGAGCCGTTCCTTGGGGTTAAAATTTGATAAAAATACTGAAAAATAAAAGAAAAAATATTATTTTTAGGGTTTATTTATCTCAGAACAGATTGGGACTGAATTGTGTCTGAACTGAGCCATTTATACTCATTTTTTGACTTTTTTTTTAAGGTTTTTGGGTGTCAGAGCCGTTCCTTGGGGTTAAAATGTGATAAAAATCCTGAAAAATAAAATAAAATAAATTATTTTTAGGGTTTATTTATCTCAGAATAGGTTTGGACTGAATTATGTTTGAATTGAGCCATTTATACTCATTTTTTGCCTTTTTTTTTAAGGATTTTGGGTGTCAGAGCCGTTCCTTGGGGTTAAAATGTGGTAAAAATACTGAAAAATAAAATAAAATAAATGAATTTTTGGGTTTATTTATCTCAGAATAGATTGGGACTGAATTGAGCCATTTACACTCATTTTTTGCCTTTTTTTCTGATGGTTTTTGGGTGTCAGAGCCGTTCCTTGGGGTTAAAATGTGGTAAAAACACTAAAAAATAAAAGAAAATAAATGAGTTTTTGGGTTTATTTATGTCAGAATGGATTGGGACTGAATTGTGTCTGAACTGAGCCATTTACACTCATTTTTTGCCTTTTTTTTTAAGGTTTTTGGGTGTCAGAGCCGTTCCTTGAGGTTAAAATTTGATAAAAATACTGAGAAATAAAATAAAATAAATGAATTTTAGGGTTTATTTATCTCAGAATGGGTTTGGTCTGAATTATGTCTGAACTGAGCCATTTACACTCATTTTTTTACTTTTTTTTAAAGGATTTTGGGTGTCAGAGCCGTTCCTTGGGGTTAAAATGTGGTAAAAACAATGAGAAATAAAATAAAATAATTTATTTTTAGGGTTTATTTATCTCAGAATAGATTGAGACTGAATTGTGTCTGAACTGAGCCATTTACACTCATTTTTTGACTTTTTTTTTAAAGGTTTTTGGGTGTCAGAGCCGTTCCTTGGGGTTAAAATGTGGCAAAAATACTGAAAAATAAAAGAAAAAATATTATTTTTTGGGTTTATTTATCTCAGAAAAGGTTTGGGACTGAATTATGTCTGAACTGAGCCATTTACACTCATTTTTTGCCTTTTTTTTTTAAGGATTTTGGGTGTCAGAGCCGTTCCTTGGGGTTAAAATATAGTAAAAATACTGAAAAATAAAATAAAATAATTGAAATTTTGGGTTTATTTATCTCAGAATAGGTTTGGTCTGAATTGTGTCTGAATTGAGCCATTTACACTCATTTTTTGCCTTTTTTTTTTAAGGATTTTGGGTGTCAGAGCCGTTCCTTGGGGTTAAAATGTGGTAAAAATACTGAAAAATAAAATTTAAAAAATTATTTTTAGGGTTTATTTATCTCAGAATAAATTGGGGCTGAATTTTCTCTGAACTGAGCCATTTACACTCATTTTTTGCCTTTTTTTTTAAGGATTTTGGGTGTCAGAGCTGTTCCTTGGGGTTAAAATTTAATAAAAATCCTGAAAAATAAAATAAAATAAATGATTTTTAGGGTTTATTTATCTCAGAACAGATTGGGACTGAATTATGTCTGAACTGAACCATTTACACTCATTTAATTATTAATTATTTTTATCTCCCCTCTTTATTTCCACCCCAATTTTTTCTGTTAATAATTTATCCCAAATTACCTAAATATATAATTTTTTTTAATGCTTTTTTAACCTTTTTTCTCTATTTTTTATTTTAATTTTTGCAGCTCACGTCTGGCAGTTGATGATTCACATTTTGGCATTTTTTTTTTCCTGACGTGATAAAAACAATTTCTGCTCTCGGGTTGTCAGATTATTGAACCACAAACTTGGAAATGTTTGTAATTTAATTTTTTTTTAATTAAAAATCCTTCTTTTGACAGCCTGTCCCCCAAATATTTCAATATTTCCATCCATTTGAAAGGTTTTAATTTTTTATTTTTATTTTTTAATGAGTCTGAACCCACTAATTGAATTTTTTTTTTTTTTTTTGTAGTTTGAAGGATTTAATTTGGATTTTTTTTTTAATTTTTTTTATGATTTGTGCTGTTCTGAGAGTTTTATTTTCATTCATAAATTTCCAGCAGTGGGATGATGAATTTTTACAGGAATTTAATCTTTTTTTAACGAGGAGCTGAACTTAGTCATCCTTTCTTCCTCAAGGTGTCCCTTTTTCCTATTAACACCCAAAATTCGTCATTTTTACCCATTAAAAAAATTAATATCCCCATAAAAATTCCACTTTGGGATTTATCCACCTTTCCAAAAAAAGTTTCTCCTCTTCCTGCTTTAAATTTGTGTCATTAAAAGGTCAAAAATGGAGAAAAAATTCCAGAAAAAACCAAATTTCTGCTCGTTCCCAAAGGGATTTTTTTGGGATTTTTTTAATGGATATTTTTGGGAATCCACTCCACCCAAAATCGGTGGATTTTAACCAAAAATGGGATTTTTTTCATGCAAGAAAGGAGCAAAAATTAAATTTTAACCTTTAATCCTTAAAAATCCTCACCTGGAAGGTGCCAGAAACTCTTTTTTCATTCACTTAAATCCCAAAATGGGTGGATTTTAACCAAAAATGGGATTTTTTTCATGCAAGAAAGGAGCAAAAATTAAATTTTAACCTTTAATCCCTAAAAATCCTCACCTGGAAAATGCCAGAAACTCTTTCTTCATTCTCTTAAATCCCAAAACTGGCTGGATTTTAACCAAAAATGGGATTTTTTTCATGCAAGAGAGGAGAAAAACTTAAATTTTAACCTTTAATCCTTAAAAATACTCACTTGGAAGATGCCAGAAACTCTTTTTTCATTCACTTAAATCCCAAAACTGGTGGATTTTAACCAAAAATGGGATTTTTTTCATGCAGGAGAGGAGAAAAAATTAAATTTTAACCTTTAATCCTTAAAAATCCTCATCTGGAAGACACCAGAAACTCTTTTTTTATTCACTTTAACCCCAAAATCGGTGGATTTTAACCAAAAATGGGATTTTTTTCATGCAAGAGAGGAGCAAAAATTAAATTTTACCATTTAGTCCTTAAAAATCCTCATCTGGAAGACACCAGAAACTCTTTTTTAATTTGCTTAAAGCCCAAAACTGGGTGGATTTTAACCAAAAATGGGATTTTTTTTTCCTTGCAGGAGAGGAGAAAATGTTAAATTTTAACCTTTAATCCTTAAAAAAAAAAACCCATAAAAATCCCAAAAAACCCTAAAAAAACCCAAAATTTGTGGATTTTACCCCAAAAATTTCATTTTTTTTCCCTCAGGCACGCGGAGCGCAGCCGCAGCCGCTGCGTGGGGATGACCATCGAGACGCGGCCGGACCATTGCCAAAAAAACCCAAAAAAACCCCAAAAAAACCTCAAAAAACCCAAAAAACCCCAAAAAAGCCAGTTTTTAACCCAAAATTTCATTTTTTTTCCCTCAGGCACGCGGAGCGCAGCCGCAGCCGCTGCGTGGGGATGACCATCGAGACCCGGCCGGACCATTGCCAAAAAAAACCCAAAAAATCCCAAAAACCCGAAAAAAACCCAAAAAAATCCCCAAAAAACCCCAAAAAACCCCAAAAAACCCAAAATTTGTGGATTTTACCCCAAAAATTTCATTTTTTTTCCCTCAGGCACGCGGAGCGCAGCCGCAGCCGCTGCGTGGGGATGACCATCGAGACGCGGCCGGACCATTGCCAAAAAACCCCAAAAAAACCCCAAAAAAACCCAAAAAACCCAAAAAACCCCAAAAAACCCAAAAGGGGTGTATTTTAACCCAAAAAATTTGATTTTTTCCCTCAGGTACGCGGAGCGCAGCCGCAGCCGCTGCGTGGGGATGACCATCGAGACCCGGCCGGACCATTGCCAAAAAACCCCCCAAAAAAACCCAAAAAACCCCAAAAAACCCCAAAAAACCCAAAAAAGACCCAAAAAAGCCAGATTTTAACCCAAAAAAATTGATTTTTCCCCTCAGGTTCGCGGAGCGCAGCCGCAGCCGCTGCGTGGGGATGACCATCGAGACGCGGCCGGACCATTGCCAAAAAAACCCCAAAAAAACCCCAAAAAAACCCCAAAAAAACCCAAAAAACCCAAAAAAGCCAGATTTTACCCCAAAAATTTCATTTTTTTCCCTCAGGCACGCGGAGCGCAGCCGCAGCCGCTGCGTGGGGATGACCATCGAGACCCGGCCGGACCATTGCCAAAAAACCCCAAAAAACCCCAAAAAACCCAAAAAAACCCCCAAAAATCCCCCAAAAAACCCAAAATTTGTGGATTTTACCCCAAAAATTTCATTTTTTTCCCTCAGGCACGCGGAGCGCAGCCGCAGCCGCTGCGTGGGGATGACCATCGAGACGCGGCCGGACCATTGCCAAAAAAAACACCAAAAAAACCCCAAAAAACCCCAAAAAAACCCAAAAAAACTCCAAAAAACCCAAAATTTGTGGATTTTACCCCAAAAATTTCATTTTTTTTCCCCTCAGGTACGCGGAGCGCAGCTGCAGCCGCTGCGTGGGGATGACCATCGAGACCCGGCCGGACCATTGCCAAAAAACCCCAAAAAACCCCCCAAAAAACCACAAAAAAACCCCAAAAAACCCAAAATTTGTGGATTTTACCCCAAAAATTTCATTTTTTTTCCCCTCAGGTACGCGGAGCGCAGCCGCAGCCGCTGCGTGGGGATGACCATCGAGACGCGGCCGGACCATTGCCAAAAAAACCCCCAAAAAAACCCCAAAAAAACCCCAAAAAAACCCAAAAAAAACCCAAAAGACCCAAAAAAGCCAGATTTTAACCCAAATAAAATTGATTTTTTTCCCTCAGGCACGCGGAGCGCAGCCGCAGCCGCTGCGTGGGGATGACCATCGAGACGCGGCCGGACCATTGCCAAAAACACCCCAAAAAAACCCCAAAAAAAACCCCAAAAAACCTCCAAAAAAAACCCAAAAAAACCCAAAAAAGCCAGATTTTAACCCAAAAAAATTGGATTTTTTTCCCTCAGGCACGCGGAGCGCAGCCGCAGCCGCTGCGTGGGGATGACCATCGAGACGTGACCGGACCATTGCCAAAAAAACCCCAAAAAAAACCCCAAAAAACCCCAAAAAACCCCCCAAAAAACCCAAAAAAACTCAAAAAAACCCAAAATTTGTGGATTTTACCCCAAAATTTTCATTTTTTTCCCTCAGGCACGCGGAGCGCAGCCGCAGCCGCTGCGTGGGGATGACCATCGAGACGCGGCCGGACCATTGCCAAAAAAACCCCCAAAAAACCCCAAAAAAAACCCCAAAAAACCCAAAAAAAACCCCAAAAAAACCCAAAATTTGTGGATTTTACCCCAAAAATTTCATTTTTTTTCCCCTCAGGTACGCGGAGCGCAGCCGCAGCCGCTGCGTGGGGATGACCATCGAGACCCGGCCGGACCATTGCCAAAAAAACCCAAAAAACCCCCAAAAAACCCCAAAAAACCCCGAAAAAAACCCAAAAAAACCCAAAAAAACCCAAAATTTGTGGATTTTACCCCAAAAATTTCATTTTTTTTCCCTCAGGCACGCGGAGCGCAGCCGCAGCCGCTGCGTGGGGATGACCATCGAGACGCGGCCGGATTTCTGCCTGCGGCCGCACCTCAGCGCCATGCTGGGCTACGGCTGCACGCGCCTCGAGATCGGCGTGCAGAGCGTCTACGAGGACGTGGCCCGAGACACCAACAGGTCGGGGACGGAATTCCCGGGAATTCCGACAGGGTTGGGACAGCGTTCCGGGTCAGGGACACCATTCCAGGTCAGGGACACCATTCCAGGCCAGGGACCCCATTCCAGGTCAGGGACTCCATTCCAGGTCAGGGACACCATTCCAGGTCAGGGACACCATTCCAGGTCAGGGACACCATTCCAGGTCAGGGACACCACTCCAGGTCAGGGACACCATTCCATTCCAGGGAATTCCAACAGGTCAGGGACACATTCCAGGGAATTCCAGCAGACCAGGGACACCATTCCAGGGAATTCCAACAGGTCAGGGACACCATTCCAGGGACACCATTCCAGGGAATCCCTGCAGGTCAGGGACACCATTCCAGGTCAGGGACGCCATTCCAGGTCAAGGACACCATTCCAGAGAATTCCAAGAGATCAGGGACACCATTCCAGGGAATCCCTGCAGGTCAGGGACCCCGTTCCAGGTCAGGGACACCATTCCAGGTCAGGGACACCATTCCAGGTCAGGGACACCATTCCAGGTCAGGGACAGCGTTCCTGGGAATTCCAACGGACCAGGGACAGCATCCCAGGTCAAGGACCCCATTCCATTCCAATGACACCATTCCAGGTCAGGGACCCCATTCCAGGCCAGGGACACCATTCCAGGGAATCCCAACAGGTCAGGGACACCATCCAGGGAATTCCGACGGGTCAGGGACGGTGTTGCAGGGAATTCCAGCAGACCAGGGACACCATTCCAGGGAATTCCAAGAGATCAGGGACACCATTCCAGGTAATTGACACCATTCCAGGGACCCCATTCCATTCCAAGGACACCACTCATTCCAGGGACCCCATTCCAGGGAATTCCAAGAGATCAGGGACCCCATTCCATTCCAGTGACACCATTCCAGGTTCAGGGACCCCATTCCAGGTCAGGGACACCATTCCAGGTCAGGGACACCATTCCAGGTCAGGGACACCATTCCAGGTTCAGGGACCCCATTCCAGGTCAGGGACACCATTCCAGATCAGGGACACCATTCCAGGTCAGGGACACCATTCCAGGTCAGGGACACCATTCCAGGTCAGGAACCCCATTCCAGGTCAGGGATCCATTCCAGGTCAGGGACACCATTCCAGGTCAGGGACACCATTCCAGGTCAGGGACACCATTCCAGGTCAAGGACACCATTCCAGGTCAAGGACACCATTCCAGGTCAGGGACACCATTCCAGGGACCCCATTCCATTCCAGGGACACCATTCCAGGTCAGGGACACCATTCCAGGGACACCATTCCAGGTCAGGGACCCCATTCCAGGTCAGGGACACCATTCCAGGTCAGGGACACCATTCCAGGTCACTGACCCCATTCCAGGTCAGGGACACCATTCCAGGTCAGGGACACCATTCCAGGCCAGGGACACCATTCCAGGGACACCATTCCAGGCCAGGGACACCATTCCAGGTCTGGAACACCATTCCAGGGAATTCCAACTGACCAGGGACACCATTCCAGGGAATTCCGACAGGTCAGGGACACCATTCCAGGGAATTCCAAGAGGTCAGGGACACCATTCCAGGCCAGGGACACCATTCCAGGCCAGGGACACCATTCCATTCCAGGGACACCATTCCAGGGAATCCCAACAGGTCAGGGACCCCATTCCAGGGAATTCCATCGTGGCTGGGACACCATTCCAGGGAATCCCAACTGACCAGGGACACCATTCCAGGGACACCATTCCAGGGACACCATTCCATTCCAGGGACACCATTCCAGGTCAAGGACACCATTCCAGGGAATTCCGACAGGTCAGGGACACCATTCCATTCCAGGTCAAGGACACCATTCCATTCCAGGGACACCATTCCAGGTCAGGGACACCATTCCAGGTCAGGGACACCATTCCATGTCAGGGACACCATTCCAGGTCAGGGACACCATTCCAGGTCAGAGACACCATTCCAGGGACACCATTCCAGGTCAGGGACACCATTCCAGGGAATTCCGACAGGGCTGGGACACCATTCCAGGTCAGGGGCCCCATTCCAGGTCAGGGACACCATTCCAGGTCAGGGACACCATTCCAGGTCAGGGGCCCAATTCCAGGTCAGGGACACCATTCCAGGTCAGGGACACCATTCCAGGTCAGGGACACCATTCCAGGTCAGGGACACCATTCCAGGTCAGGGACACCATTCCAGGTCAGGGGCCCCATTCCAGGTCAGGGACACCATTCCAGGTCAGGGACACCATTCCAACAGGTCAGGGACCCAATTCCAGGGAATTCCAAGAGGTCAGGGACACATTCCAGGTCAAGGACACCATTCCAGGGAATTCCACCAGGTCAGGGACACCATTCCAGGGAATTTCAACAGAGCTGGGACAGCATTCCGGGTCAGGGACACCATTCCAGGGACCCCAGTCCAGGTCAGGGACACATTCCAGGGAATTCCAACAGGTCAGGGACACCATTCCATTCCAGGGACACCGTTCCAGGTCAGGGACACCATTCCAGGGAATCCCAGGAGATCAGGGACACCATTCCAGGTCAGGGACACCATTCCAGGTCAGGGACACCATTCCATGTCACGGACACCATTCCAGGGAATTCCAAGAGGTCAGGGACCCCATTCCATTCCAGGGACATCATTCCAGGGACATCATTCCAGGTCAGGGACACCATTCCATTCCAGGGACACCGTTCCAGGTCAGGGACACCATTCCAGGTCAGGGACACCATTCCAGGTCAGGGACACCATTCCAGGTCAGGGACACCATTCCAGGGAATTCCAAGAGGTCAGGGACACCATTCCAGGGAATTCCAGCAGACCAGGGACACCATTCCAGGCCAGGGACCCCATTCCAGGGACACCATTCCAGGTCAGGGACACCATTCCAGGTCAGAGACACCATTCCAGGGAATTCCGACAGGTCAGGGACACCATTCCAGGTCAGGGACACCATTCCAGGTCAGAGACACCATTCCAGGGAATTCCGACAGGTCAGGGACACCATTCCAGGGAATCCCAACAGGTCAGGGACACCATTCCAGGTCAGGGACACCATTCCAGGTCAGGGACACCATTCCATTCCAGGGACACCATTCCAGGTCAGGGACCCCATTCCAGGTCAGGGACACCATTCCAGGTCAGGGACACCATTCCAGGTCAGGGACACCATTCCAGGTCAGGGACACCATTCCAGGGACACCAACAGGTCAGGGACATCATTCCAGGGAATTCCGACAGGTCAGGGACACCATTCCAGGTCAGGGACACTATTCCAGGGAATTCCGACAGGTCAGGGACACCATTCCAGGGAATCCCAACAGGTCAGGGACACCATTCCAGGGAATCCCAACAGGTCAGGGACACCATTCCAGGTCAGGGACACCATTCCAGGTCAGGGACACCATTCCAGGTCAGGGACACCATTCCAGGTCAGGGACACCATTCCAGGTCAGGGACACCATTCCAGGTCAGGGACACCATTCCAGGGACACCATTCCAGGTCAGGGACACCGTTCCAATCCAGGGACACCATTCCAGGGAATTCCAAGAGGTCAGAGACACCATTCCAGGTCAGGGACACCATTCCATTCCAGGGACACCGTCCCAGGTCAGGGACACCATTCCAGGGACACCATTCCAGGGAATTCCAACAGGTCAGGGACACCATTCCAGGTCAGGGACACCATTCCAGGTCAGGGACACCATTCCAGGTCAGGGACACCATTCCAGGGAATTCCAACAGGGCTGGGACAGTGACAGGTCAGGGACACCATTCCAAGGAATTCCAACTGATCAGGGACACCATCCCATGTCAGGCCCACCATTCCAGGGAATCCCAACAGGTCAGGGACACCATTCCAGGGAATTCCAACGGACCAGGGACAGTGACAAGTGAGGGACCCCATCCCAGGTCAGGGACACCATTCCAGGGAATTCCGACAGGTCAGGGACAGCATTCCATTCCAGGGACACCATTCCAGGTCAGTGACACCATTCCAGGGAATTCCAACTGACCAGGGACACCCGTCCAGGTCAGGGACACCGTTCCAGGGACACATTCCAGGGAATTCCAGTGGACCAGGGACCCCATTCCAGGTCAGGGACACCATTCCAGGTCAGGGACACCATTCCAGGGACACCATTCCAGGTCAGGGACACCATTCCAGGGACACCATTCCAGGTCAGGGACACCATTCCAGGTCAGGGACACCATTCCAGGTCAGGGACTCCATTCCAGGTCAGGGACACCATTCCAGGTCAGGGACACCATTCCAGGTCAGGGACACCATTCCAGGTCAGGGACACCATTCCAGGGAATCCCAACTGGTCAGGGACCCCATTCCAGGGACACCATGCCAGGCCAGGGACACCATTCCATGTCAGGGACACCATTCCAGGGAATTCCAAGAGATCAGGGTCACCATTCCAGGTCAGGGACAGCCATGGCATTCCACGGAATTCCGCAGGTCAGGGACACCATTTCAGGGAATCCTGGCTGGGATGGGACACCGTTCCAAGGACACCATTCCATTCCAGGGACACCATTCCAGGTCAGGGACTCCATTCCATTCCAGGGACCCCATTCCAGGCCAGTGACACCATTCCAGGGAATTCCAACAGGTCAGGGACACCATTCCAGGTCAGGGACACCATTCCATTCCAGGGACCCCATCCCAGGTCAGGGACACCATTCCTGGTCAGGGACACCGTTCCAGGTCAGGGACACCATTCCAGGGACTCCATTCCAGGTCAGGGACACCATCCCAGGTCAGGGACACCATTCCAGGTCAGGGACACCATTCCAGGGACACCATTCCAGGTCAGGGACACCATTCCAGGGACACCATTCCAGGTCAGGGACACCATTCCAGGTCAGGGACACCATTCCATGTCAGCCCCACCATTCCAGGGAATCCCAAGAGGTCAGGGACACCATTCCAGGGAATCCTGGCCGGATTTGGGAATTTCATGTTTCTCCAGAAGGAATTTTTGGGTGATTTTCACCCTTTTTTTTCATTCCCATCCCTTCTCCTTTCCCACTGTTTTTATTCCCGTTTTTTACTGAAGATTCCCGGACAGAATCCCAGAATCTCTCCCAAATTTCTCTCCGTGCTAGAACAGCTCTTTTCCCACAGAATTCACAATTTTAACACTCAAAAATTCCCAATTTGGGCTCCAGACCCCTCCAGATCCGGGCTTTGGGTTGGGGTCAGTGTGGCATTCCTCCTGCAATCCCAAAAATCCCCAACATTTGGGATTTCCTGCTTTTTTTCCTGCTGCTTTTCCTGCTTCTTTTCCTGCCTTTCCTGCTTTTCCTGCCTTTTCTCCTTTTCCTGCTTCCTTTCCTGCTTTTCCTGCTGCTTTTCCTGTTTCTTTTCCTGCTGCTTTTCCTGCCTTCCCTGCTTTTCCTGCTTTTTTTTCCCTTTTCCCTGCTTTTCCCACTTTTCCTTATTTTCCTGCTTTCTTGCTTCTTTTCCTCCTTTTCCTTCTTTTCCTGCTTTTCCTACTTATTCTCTTCCTTTCCCTGCTTATTTTCCTGCTTCTTTTCCTGCTTTTCCTGCTTCTTTTCCTCCTTTTCCTCCTGCTTTTCCTGCTTCTTTTCCTGCTTCATCTCGCTGTTTTTTTTCCTGCTTCTCCTGCTGCTTTTCCTGTTTTTCTTCCTTCTTTTCCTTCTTTTCCTGTTTTTCTTGCTTCTTTTCCTGCTTCTTTTCATGCTTTACCTACTTTTCCTGCTTATTTTCTTCTTTTTTTCCTGCTTCTCCTTCTTTTCCTGCTTCTCCTGCTCATTTTCCTCCTTTTCCTCCTCCTTTTCCTCCTCCTTTTCCTGCTTCTTTTCCTGCTTTTCCTACTTATTCTCCTCCTTTCCCTGCTTATTTTCCTGCTTCTTTTCCTGCTTCTTTCCCCTCTTTTTTTTCCCTGCTTTTCCTGCTTATTTTCCTCCTTTTCCTCCTGCTTCCCCTGCTCATTTTCCTCCTTTTCCTGCTTCTTTTCCTGCTTCTTTTCCTGCTTCTGCTTCTTTTCCTGCTTCTCCTGCTCATTTTCCTCCTTTTCCTCCTGCTTTTCCTGCTTCTTTTCTGGCTTCTTTTCCTGCTTTTTTCCCTGATTTTCCTGCTTTACTTACTTTCCCTGCTTTTTTTTCCTTCTTCTTTTCCTTCTTTCCCTGCTTCTTTTCCTGCTTCTTTTCCTTCCTTTCTTGCTTCTTTTCCTTCTTTTCCTGCTTCTTTTCCTTCTTCCCGCTTCTGCTTATTTTCCTGCTTATTTTCCTTATTTTCCTGCTTCTTTTCCTGGTTCTTTTTGCTCTTTTTTTCCCCCTGCTTCTCCTGCTTATTTTCCGGCCTTTCCTCCTCCTTTTCCTCCTCCTTTTCCTCCTTCTTTTCCTCCTGCTTTTCCTGCTTTTCCTGCTTCTTCTGCTCATTTTCCTCCTTTTCCTCCTGCTTTTCCTACTTCTGTTCCTGCTTCTTTTCCTGCTGATTTTCCAGCTTTTCTGGCTTTTCCTTCTTCTTTTCCTGCTTATTTTCCTTCTTCTTTTCCTGCTTTTCCTGCTGCTTTTCCTGCTTTTCCTGCTTCTCTTGCTTCTTTTCCAGCTTCTTTTCCTGTGTTTTTTCCTGCTTTTCCTACTTCTTTTTTTCCTTTTTCCTGCTTCTTTTCCTTCTTTTTTCCTGCTTCTTTTCCTGCTTCGCCTGCTCATTTTCCTCCTGCTTCTTTTCCTTCTTTTCCTGCTTCTTTCCCCTCTTTTTTTTCCCTGCTTCTCCCCCTGCTTTTTGTGCTTTTCCCACTTCTTTTCCTGCTGCTTTTCCTTCTTCTTTTCCTGCTGCTTTTCCTGCTTATTTTCCTTCTTCTTTTCCTGCTTTTCCTCCTTATTTTCCTTCTTTTCCTGCTTCTTTTCCTGCTTCTTTTCCTGCTTTTCCTGTTTTTTCCCAGCTTTTCCTACTTCTTTTCTTCCTTTTCCTGCTTCTCCTGCTTCTTTTCTGGCTTCTTTTCCTGCGTTTTTTCCTGCTTTTCCTACTTCTTTTCTTCCTTTTCCTGCTTATTTTCCTGCTTCTTTCCCAGCTTATTTTCCTGTTTTTCCTGCTTATTTTTCTGCTTCTTTTCCTTCTTTTCTTCCTGCTTCTGCTTATTTTTCTGCTTATTTTCCTTATTTTCCTGCTTCTTTTCCTGCTTCTTTTTGCTCTTGTTCTTTTCCTGCTTTTCCTGCTCATTTTCCTCCTTTTCCTCCTCCTTCTTTTCCTGCTTATTTTCCTTCATTTTTTCCTGCTTCTCCTTATTTTCCTGCTTCTTTTCCCGCTTTTCCTGCTCATTTTCCTTCTTTTCCTCCTTTTCCTCCTGCTTCTTTTCCTTCTTTTCCTGCTTTAACTCCTCCTTTTCCTGCTCATTTTCCTCCTTTTCCTCCCTGCTTCTCCTGCTTCTTTTCCTCCTGCTTTTCCTGCTTCTTTTCCTTATTTTTCTGCACATTTTCCTGCTTCTTTTCCTTCTTTTCCTGCTTCTTTTCCTGCTTCTTTTCCCTCTTTTTTTCCCCAGCTTTTCCTGCTTCTTTTCCTCCTTCTTTTCCTTCTTTTCATGCTTCTTTCCTGCTGCATTTCCTGCTTTTCCTGCTTACTTTCCTTCTTTTTTTCCTGCTTCTTCTGCTTATTTTCCTCCTTTTCCTCCTGCTTTCTCCTGCCTCTTTTCCTCCTTTTCTTCCTGCTTCTTTTCCTGTTTCTTTCCCCTCTTTTTTTTTCCCCTCCTTCTCCTACTTCTTTTCCTCCTTTTTTTCCTCCTTTTCCTCCTCCTTTTCCTTCTTCTTTTCCTGCTTTTCCTGCTTCTTTTCCTGCTTCTCCTGCTCATTTTCCTCCTGCTTTTCCTGCTTCTTTTCCTGCTTATTTTCCTGCTTCTCCTGCTTATTTTCCTCCTTTTCCTCCTGCTTCTTTTCCTTCTTTTCCTGCTTCTTTTCCTGCTTCTTTCCCCTCTTTTATTTTTTTTCCCCTCCTTCTCCTACTCGTTTTCCTCCTTTTTTTCCTCCTTTTCCTCCTCCTTTTCCTGCTTCTTTTCCTTCTTTTTACTGCTTTTTTTCCTTCTTTTTTCCTGCTTCTTTTCCTGCTTCTTTCCCCTCTTTTTTTTCCCTGCTTCTCCTGCTTATTTTCCTCCTTTTCCTCCTCCTTTTCCTCCTCCTTTTCCTCCTCCTTTTCCTCCTTCTTTTCCTGCTTTTCCTGCTTATTTTCCTCATTTTCCTCCTGCTTCTTTTCCTTCTTTTCCTGCTTCTTTTCCTGCTTTTCCTGCTTTTCCTACTTATTCTCCTCCTTTCCCTGCTTCTTTTCCTTCTTTTCCTGCTTATTTTCCTGCTTATTTTCCTGCTTCTTTTCACTCTTTCCTGCTTCTCCTGCTGCTTTTCCTGCTTTTCCTCCTGCCTTTTGTGCTTTTCCTCCTTCTTTTCCTGCTTCTCCTGCTCATTTTCCTCCTTTTCCTCCTGCTTTTCCTGCTTCTTTTCCTTCTTTTCCTGCTTCTTTTCCTCCTTTTCCTCCTTCTTTTCCTGCTCATTTTCCTCCTTCTTTTCCTGCTTCTCCTGCTCATTTTCCTCCTTTTCCTCCTGCTTTTCCTGCTTCTTTTCCTGCTTCTTTCCCCTCTTTTATTTTTTTCCCCTCCTCCTCCTACTCCTTTTCCTCCTTTTTTTCCTCCTTTTCCTCCTGCTTTTCCTGCTTCTTTTCCTTCTTTTTTCTGCTTTTTTCCTTCTTTTTTCTGCTTCTTTTCCTGCTTCTTTCCCCTCTTTTATTTTTTTCCCCTCCTCCGCCTACTCCTATTCCTCCTTTTCCTCCTCCTTTTCCTCCTCCTTTTCCTTCTTCTTTTCCTTCTTCTTTTCCTGCTTCTTTTCCTGCTTCTCTTGCTCATTTTCCTCCTTTTCCTCCTGCTTCTTTTCCTTCTTTTCCTGCTTCTTTCCCCTCTTTTATTTTTTTTTCTCTCCTTCTCCTACTCCTTTTCCTCCTTTTTTTCCTTCTTTTCATGCTTCTTTCCTGCTGCTTTTCCAGCTTTTTCTGCTTTTCCTGCTTTTTTTCCTGCTTCTTTTCCTGCTTCTTTTCCTGCTTCTCCTGCTTCTTTTCCTCCTTTCCCTCCTGCTTTTCCTGCTTCTTTTCCTGCTTATCCTGCTCATTTTCCTCCTTTTCCTTCTCCTTTCCCTGCTTATTTTCCTTCTTCTTTTCCTTCTTTTCCTGCTTCTTTTCTGGCTTCTTTTCCTGCTTATTTTCCTTCTTCTTTTCCTTATTTTCATGCTTCTTTTCCTGCTTCTTTTCCAGCTTCTTTTCCTGCTTTTTTCCCAGCTTTTCTTCTTTTCTTCCTTTCCCTGCTTATTTTCCTGCTTCTCCTGCTTATTTTCCTGCCTTTCCTCCTCCTTTTCCTGCTTTTTTCCTGCTTTTCCTGCTTATTTTCCTTCTTTTTTCCTGCTTCTCCTTCTTTTCCTGGTTCTTTTCCTTCTTTTTTCCTGCTTTTTTTCCTGCTTCTCCTGCTCATTTTCCTCCTTTTCCTCCTTCTTTTCCTGCTTCTTTTCCTGCTTTTCCTGCTTTTCCTGCTTCTCCTGCTCCTTTTCCTCCTTTTCCTCCTGCTTTTCCTGCTTCTTTTCCTGCTTCTTTCCCCTCTTTTTTTTTTCACTGCTTCTCCTGCTTATTTTCCTCCTTTTCCTCCTCCTTTTCCTACTTATTCTCCTCCTTTCCCTGCTTATTTTCCTCCTCCTTTTCCTTCTTATTTTCCTGCTTCTTTTCCTTCTTTTTTCCCTGCTTCTCCTGCTCATTTTCCTCCTGCTTTTCCTGCTTATTTTCCTTCTTTTTTCCTGCTTCTTTCCCTTCTTCTTTTCCTGCTTTTCCTGCTTCTCCTGCTGCTTTTCCTCCTGCTTTTCCTCCTGCTTTTCCTGCTTATTTTCCTTTTTTCCTCCTTTTCCTCCTCCTTTTCCTTCTTCTTTTCCTGCTTTTCCTTCTTTTCCTGCTGATTTTCCCGCTTCTCCTGCTCATTTTCCTCCTTTTCCTCCTGCTTATTTTCCTTCTTTTTTCCTGCTTCTTTTCCTTCTTTTTTTCCTGCTTCTTTTCCTGCTTCCCCTGCTCATTTTCCTTCTTTTCCTCCTTTTCCTCCTGCTTCTTTTCCTTCTTTTCCTGCTTTACCTGCTTCTTTTCCTGCTTCTTTCCCCTCTTTTATTTTTTTCCCCTCCTCCTCCTACTCCTTTTCCTCCTTTTTTTCCTCCTTTTCCTCCTCCTTTTTTTCCTCCTTTTCCTCCTGCTTTTCCTGCTTCTTTCCCCTCTTTTATTTTTTTTCCCTCCTTCTTCTGCTTCTTTTCCTCCTTTTCCCACCCCTTTTCCCACTGTTCCCACCCTTTTCCCACTTTTTCCCACCCATTTCCCCACCCCTTTTCCCACTTTTTCCCTCCTTTTCCCACTTTTTTTCCCACTTTCCCACCCTTTCCCGGCAGGGGCCACACGGTGCGCGCGGTCAGCGAGAGTTTCCACCTGGCCAAGGACGCCGGTTTCAAGGTGGTGGCGCACATGATGCCCGACCTGCCCAACGTGGGGCTGGAAAGGGACATGGACCAATTCTTTGTGAGTATTTTTAATTAAAAATCCCAAATTCCCATTTTTTCCCACACCACTAAAAAATTCCCGCTCGGTTATCCCAAGTACAAACACTTTAAAACTCAATTTTTCTAAAAAAAAATTCATTTTTTCTAAAAAAAAATTCATTTTTTCTAAAAAATTTCATTTTTTCTAAAAAATTTCATTTTTTCTAAAAAAATTTCATTTTTTTCTAAAAAAAATATCATTTTTTCTAAAAAAATTTCATTTTTTCTAAAAAAAATTTCATTTTTTCTAAAAAAATTTCATTTTTTTCTAAAAAAATTTCATTTTTTCGAAAAAAATTTCATTTTTTTCTAAAAAAATTTCATTTTTTTCTAAAAAAATTTCATTTTTTCTAAAAAATTTCATTTTTTCTAAAAAATTTCCATTTTTTCTAAAAAAATTTCATTTTTTTCTAAAAAAATTTCATTTTTTCTAAAAAAATTTCATTTTTTTCTAAAAAAATATCATTTTTTCTAAAAAAATATCATTTTTTCTAAAAAAATTTCATTTTTTCTAAAAAAATTTCATTTTTTCTAAAAAAAAATTTCATTTTTTTCTAAAATTTCATTTTTTCTAAAAAAATTTCATTTTTTCTAAAAAAAATTCATTTTTTCTAAAAAAATTTCATTTTTTCTAAAAAAATTTCATTTTTTTCTAAAAAAATTTCATTTTTTCTAAAAAAATTTCATTTTTTCTAAAAAAATTTCATTTTTTTCTAAAAAAATTTCATTTTTTTCTAAAAAAATTCCATTTTTCCTAAAAAAATTTCATTTTTTCTAAAAAAATTTCATTTTTTCGAAAAAAATTTCATTTTTTTCTAAAAAAATTTCATTTTTTCGAAAAAAATATCATTTTTTCTAAAAAAATTTCATTTTTTCTAAAAAAATTTCATTTTTTCTAAAAAAATTTCATTTTTTCTAAAAAAAATCATTTTTTCTAAAAAAAATATCATTTTTTTCTAAAAAAATTTCATTTTTTTCTAAAAAAATTTCATTTTTTCTAAAAAAATTTCAGTTTTTCTAAAAAAAAAACATTTTTTCTAAAAAAATATCATTTTTTCTAAAAAAATTTCATTTTTTCTAAAAAAAATTCATTTTTTCTAAAAAAATTTCATTTTTTCTAAAAAAAATTTCATTTTTTTCGAAAAAAATTTCATTTTTTCTAAAAAAATTTCATTTTTTCTAAAAAAATTTCATTTTTTTCTAAAAAAATATCATTTTTTCTAAAAAAATATCATTTTTTCTAAAAAAATTTCATTTTTTCTAAAAAAATTTCATTTTTTTCTAAAAAAATTTCATTTTTTCTAAAAAAATTTCATTTTTTCTAAAAAAATTCATTTTTTCTAAAAAAATATCATTTTTTCTAAAAAAATTTCATTTTTTTCTAAAAAAATGTCATTTTTTCTAAAAAAATTTCATTTTTTCGAAAAAAATTTCATTTTTTTCTAAAAAAATTTCATTTTTTCTAAAAAAATTTCATTTTTTTCTAAAAAAATCTCATTTTTTTCTAAAAAAATTTCATTTTTTCTAAAAAAAAATTCATTTTTTCTAAAAAAATTTCATTTTTTCTAAAAGAAATTTCATTTTTTCTAAAAAAATTCATTTTTTCTAAAAAATTTCATTTTTTCTAAAAAAATTTCATTTTTTCTAAAAAAATATCATTTTTTTCTAAAAAAATTTCATTTTTTCGAAAAAAATTTCATTTTTTTCTAAAAAAATTCCTTTTTTTTCTAAAAAAATTTCATTTTTTTCTAAAAAAATTTCATTTTTTCTAAAAAAATTTCATTTTTTTCTAAAAAAATTTCCATTTTTTCTAAAAAAATATCATTTTTTCTAAAAAAAAAATGATATTTATTGCATTATTTCAACCAAAAAATGATATTTCTGCCTCGTTTTAAGCCTAAATCACTGTGGAAAAAAACATTTTTTCCATATTCCTCCTTTTTTCCAAGGTGCTTTTCCCTCTTGGATTCATGAATTCCAACGTGAAAAATGAAGGGAATTAATTGCAAATTAATTACAAAATTAGAATATGTGTTATTATAAAGCATTTTGGTCCGTTTGATTTGTTTTATCGATGTAGAAGGAAAAAAATCAAATTATTTTTCCTTGATGTAGAAGGAAAAAAATCAAATTATTTTTCCTCGATGTAGAAGGGAAAAAATCAAATTATTTTTCCTTGATGTATAAGGAAAAAAATCAAATTATTTTTCCTTGATGTAGAAGTTAAAAAATCAAATTATTTTTCCTTGATGTAGAAGGAAAAAAATCAAATTATTTTTCCTTGATGTAGAAGGAAAAAAATCAAATTATTTTTCCTTGATGTAGAAGGAAAAAAATCAAATTATTTTTCCTTGATGTAGAAGTTAAAAAAATCAAATTATTTTTCCTTGATGTAGAAGGAAAAAAATCAAATTATTTTTCCTTGATGTAGAAGTTAAAAAATCAAATTATTTTTCCTTGATGTAGAAGGAAAAAAATCAAATTATTTTTCCTTGATGTAGAAAGAAAAAAATCAAATTATTTTTTCCTTGATGTAGAAGGAAAAAAAATCAAATTATTTTTCCTTGATGTAGAAGTTAAAAAATCAAATTATTTTTCCTCGATGTAGAAGTTAAAAAATCAAATTATTTTTCCTTGATGTAGAAGGAAAAAAATCAAATTATTTTTCCTTGATGTAGAAGTTAAAAAATCAAATTATTTTTCCTTGATGTAGAAGTTAAAAAATCAAATTATTTTTCCTTGGTGTAGAAGGAAAAAAATCAAATTATTTTTCCTTGATGTAGAATTTAAAAAATCAAATTATTTTTCCTCGATATAGAAGTTAAAAAATCAAATTATTTTTCCTTGATGTAGAAGGAAAAAAATCAAATTATTTTTCCTTGATGTAGGAGGAAAAAAATCAAATTATTTTTCCTTGATGTAGAAGGAAAAAAATCAAATTATTTTTTCCCTGATGTAGAAGTTAAAAAAATCAAATTATTTTTCCTTGATGTAGAAGGAAAAAAATGAAATTATTTTTCCTTGATGTAGAAGGAAAAAAATGAAATTATTTTTCCTTGATGTAGAAGTTAAAAAATCAAATTATTTTTCCTTGATGTAGAAGGAAAAAAATCAAATTATTTTTCCTCGATGTAGAAGGAAAAAAATCAAATTATTTTTCCTTGATGTAGAAAGAAAAAAATCAAATTATTTTTCCTTGATGTAGAAGGAAAAAAATCAAATTATTTTTCCTTGATGTAGAAGTTAAAAAATCAAATTATTTTTCCTTGATGTAGAACTTAAAAAATCAAATTATTTTTCCTCGATGTAGAAGGAAAAAAATCAAATTATTTTTCCTTGATGTAGAAGTTAAAAAATCAAATTATTTTTCCTCGATGTAGAAGGAAAAAAATCAAATTATTTTTCCTTGATGTAGAAGGAAAAAAATCAAATTATTTTTCCTTGATGTAGAAGGAAAAAAATCAAATTATTTTCCCTTGATGTAGAAGGAAAAAAATCAAATTATTTTTCCTTGATGTAGAAGTTAAAAATCAAATTATTTTTCCTTGATGTAGAAGGAAAAAAATCAAATTATTTTTCCTTGATGTAGAAGGAAAAAAATCAAATTATTTTTCCTTGGTGTAGAAGGAAAAAAATCAAATTATTTTTCCTTGATGTAGAAGGAAAAAAATCAAATTATTTTTCCTTGATGTAGAAGGAAAAAAATCAAATTATTTTTCCTTGATGTAGAAGGAAAAAAATGAAAATATCAGAGTAATGAAATATATTGATTAAAAATACGGGCAGAAAGCAAAAAAAAAGACATTTTTTGGAAAAAAAAATAAATGGAAAATGCAGCTGTGCAAGGCAGGAAGGAAATGCTGAAATTTGGGGTAGGAACCGTTTTTTTGAGGGGTTTTCTGCAGAATTCTTTGAGTTTTTGTTAAATAAAATATTTTGGTTTTATTTAGGGGGAGGGACTGGGAGGGGTGAGCACAAAATTCTAAATTCCTGCTGCAGGAATTATTATTATTATTATTGTTATTGTTATTATTATTATTATTATTATTATTATTATTATTATTATTACTATTATTATTATTATTATTATTATTATTATTAATATTAAATAATTATAATATATAATATTATTAATTAATATTATTATTAGTATTGGTATTGGTATTATTATTGTTTTGTTGTTGTCGGTTTTTGTTGTTGTTATTATTATTAATAATAATAATTTTATTATTGTATTATTAATATAATATAATATAATATAATATAATATAATATAATATAATATAATATAATATAATATAATATAATATAATATATAATATAATATAATATAATATAATATAATATAATATAATATAATATAATATAATATATAATATAATATATAATATAATATAATATAATATAATATAATATAATATAATATAATATAATATAATATAATATAATATAATATAATATAATATATAATACAATATAATATATTATAATATATTTTAATATATACTATATAATAATATAATATAATAAATAATAATAATATATAATATAATAATATATTATAATATAATATAATATAATATAATATAATATAATATAATTTTATATAATATTATATTATATTATATTATATCATTAGATAATATTATATATTATTATTAATAATAATAACAATAATAACAATACCAACAACAACAATAATAATGCAAATATAAAATAATAATAATAATCATAATAATAATCATAATAATAATAATAGTAATAATAATAATAATAATAATAATAATAATAATAATAATAATAATAATAATAATAATAATAACAATGTTAATTATTCTGCTCCTGGATGATTTTTTTTTAGCATTTTGTGGGAGGTAAAATTTTTTCTCTACCAGAGAGAAAAAAAAAAATTAATTCCAGAATTTTCATGGAATTCTGTGGGATTGGGCTGGAATTTGGGGTGGAAAAACGGGAATAACCACCAAAAAAAAAGAAAAAATCCGAGGTGGAAAACAGAGGAGGGAGGAATTAATTAAATTTTTCGTAATTAATTTAATAATAATTATCCTTTGCTGCTTATTGGTGATGAGTGGTGCAGGAAATTTGGGAATTTCTTGGGAAAAGTTGAATTTTTGGCCATTAACGACAATTTTCTCAGGAATTGGAGGCGAAATTTTTGGAAGAATTAAAATAAAAGTGAGGAGGAAGAATTGAGGATAAAAAAGGAACAAAAATTTTAAAAAAATTATCATCATTTCCCCTTTTTCACCCTCATTTAAAAATCCATTTTTAAAAACATCCCTTTAAATATAAAAATAAAATTTTTATTTTTATTTTATTTTATTATTAAATAATTATTTTAATTAATTTTAAAAAATTAAATTATTAAATTATTATTTATATATATAAATATTTTATTTATATTTTATAAATAAAATAATTATTAAATAATTATTTTAATTAATTTAAAAAATTAATATATTTTATTATTAAATATAAAAATAAAATTCCTGGAATTCCTTCATTCCCAAGGATTCAGCCTCTCGTTTCCTGCCACTAAATTTTATATCCTCATTTTTAGTGGAAAAAAATCAATTTTTGGGGTTTTTTTTGGGTTTTTTGGGCTGGTGAATATTTCAACATTTCCAGCCCGGCTGGGAATTCCTTCCCAAATTTTCCCAAATTTCCCGGGAATTCCCTCCGTTCCCAGCCTGGAATTGGATCCATCCCCATCCTGACTCGTCTCCGGGAAGGAATTTTGGGATCCAGGAAGGAATTTCGGGATCCAGGAAGGAATTTTGGATCCAGGAAGGAATTTCGGGATCCAGGAAGGAATTTCGGGATCCAGGAAGGAATTTCGGGATCCAGGGAGGAATTTTGGGAATTTTGGGATCTAAGAAGGAATTTTGGGATCCAGGAAGGAATTTTGGGATCCAGGAAGGAATTTCGGGATCCAGGAAGGAATTTTGGGATCCAGGAAGGAATTTTGGGAATTTTGGGATCCAGGATGGAATTTTGGGATCCAGGAAGGAATTTCGGGATCCAGGAAGGAATTTCAGGATCCAGGAAGGAATTTTGGGATTCAGGAAGGAATTTCGGGAATTTCGGGATCCAGGAAGGAATTTCGGGATCCAGGCAGGAATTTTGGGATCCAGGAAGGAATTTTGGGATCCAGGAAGGAATTTTGGGATCCAGGAAGGAATTTTGGGATCCAAGAAGGAATTTCGGGATCCAGGAAGGAATTTTGGGATCCAGGAAGGAATTTTGGGATCCAAGAAGGAATTTCGGGATCCAGGAAGGAATTTTGGGATCCAGGAAGGAATTTTGGATCCAGGAAGGAATTTCGGGATCCAGGAAGGAATTTTGGGATCCAGGAAGGAATTTCGGGATCCAGGAAGGAATTTTGGGATCCAGGAAGGAATTTCGGGATCCAGGAAGGAATTTTGGGATCCGGCGGCTTCACTGGGAATTTGGGATTCCAGGAAGGGTCTCCCTGGAATTTCCATCCCCAAATTCCATAAAAATCCCTCGGGATGGATCCTGAGTGTCCTGGATCCCAAAATCCCGGAATTCTTTGGGATGGGATCCCTGGAGCTTCAATCCCATCCCATTCCAATCCCAAATTCCTCTTTGGGATGAGAATTTTGGGAATTCTCTGGGAATTCGGGACTCCAGGAAGGGTCTCCCCAGAATTTCCATCCCCAAATTCCATAAAAATCCCTCGGGATGGATCCTGAGCGTCCTGGATCCCAAAATCCCGGATTTTCCAGGGAAAAATCTCCTGGGAGCGAACCTGTGGGATCCATCCCTGTGGATTCCATCCCTATGGATTCCATCCCTATGGATTCCATCCCTATGGATCCATCCCTATGGATCCCATCCCTGTGGATCCATCCCTATGGATTCCATCCCTATAAATTCCATCCCTGTTTCATCCCTATGGATTCTATCCCTATGGATTCCATCCCTATGGATTCCATCCCTGTTCCATCCCTATGGATCCCATCCCTATGGATTCTATCCCTATGGATTCCATCCCTATGGATTCCATCCCTATGGATTCCATCCCTGTTCCATCCCTATGGATTCCATCCCTATGGATCCCATCCCTATGGATTCCATCCCTATGGATCCCATCCCTATGGATTCCATCCCTATGAATTCCATCCCTATGGATCCATCCCTATGGATTCCATCCCTATAAATTCCATCCCTGTTTCATCCCTATGGATTCTATCCCTATGGATTCCATCCCTATGGATTCCATCCCTGTTCCATCCCTATGGATCCCATCCCTATGGATCCCATCCCTATGGATTCCATCCCTATGGATCCCATCCCTATGGATTCCATCCCTATGAATTCCATCCCTATGGATCCATCCCTATGGATTCCATCCCTATAAATTCCATCCCTGTTTCATCCCTATGGATTCTATCCCTATGGATTCCATCCCTATGGATTCCATCCCTGTTCCATCCCTATGGATCCCATCCCTATGGATTCTATCCCTATGGATTCTATCCCTATGGATTCCATCCCTATGGATTCCATCCCTGTTCCATCCCTATGGATTCCATCCCTATGGATCCCATCCCTATGGATTCCATCCCTATGGATCCCATCCCTATGGATTCCATCCCTATGAATTCCATCCCTATGGATCCATCCCTATAAATTCCATCCCTATGGATTCTATCCCTATGGATTCCATCCCTATGAATTCCATCCCTATGGGATCCATCCCTATAAATTCCATCCGTGTGGGATCTATCCCTATGGATTCCATCCCTATGGATTCCATCCCTATGGAACAACAACAACAAAAAAAAAAAACCCACAAAAAAAAAACCCCAAAAAACCAGAAAAACCCCCCAAAAAACCCCAAAATTACAAAAAAAAAAACCCAAAAAACCAAAAAACCCAAATAAAACAAACAAACAAAAAAACCACAAAAAATCCACAAAAAACCAGAAAAACCCCCCAAAACACACCAAAAAAACAAAAGAAACCCCAAAACAACAAAAAAACCCCAAAAACCCAAATAAAACAAAACAAAAAAAAAAACACAAAAAAAACCCCCAAAAAACCAGAAAACCCCTAAAAAACACACAAAAAACCCAGAAAAACCCCAAAAAACACACAAAAAAAACCCCAAAAACCCCCAAAATAACAAAAAAAAAAAAAAAAACAAAAAAACCCAAATAAAACAAAAAAAAAACCCACTAAAAAACCCTAAAAAATTAAACCCCCTCCAAAAAACAAAACAAAACAAAAACCCCAAAAAACCCCAAAAAACGAAAAAAATACAACAAAATTTTCGGAATCTGGAGAATTTCCCAATGTGTTAATTCCTTTCTTGGTGGGAATAGGAAAATCACAGATTTGGCTTCTCTGGGGTGAATATTCCTAATAATTCTATAAAAAAAATATATATTTTATTTATGATATATATTTCTACAATATAAATAACAGATTAATTAATTAATTGGGAGAATATTTCTGTGTCTTCCCTTTAATTTGATTTTTATGGGATTTTTTTGAATGTGATTTATTGGTGTTTTTCCACCTCAAACAGACCCCACAGAGCTGAAATAAATTTGGGAAAAATGGGAAAAAAACCCCAAAAATAGGGAGGAGAGGCAGAAAATTGGGAATTTGGGAATTTGAAGTGTTACAACCATCAGATGGAAAAAATTTAATTTTTTTCTCCTTTTAGTCCAGCTAAAGTCTAATTTAAATAAAATAAATCTTATTTATAATATTTAAATATTTAAATATTTATATTTTATATTTATATATATTTATATTTTTTATATTAATATATTTTTATATTTATATTAATATATACAATTTATTATAAATTGTATTTATAATATTTAAATATTTAATTAAATATGAAATAAAAAATAAATAAAATTATGAGAGCACGGGGAGAAGATTTTATAAAGAGATTTTTTTTTTTATTCCCCATCTGCATGTTCTTTAAATAAAACAAAATTACTGAATAATTAAAGCCTGAAAATTTCTGCTCTTAGTCATGTCTCAAGATGGGATTTTTATATATATATATTTATTTTTTATTTTTTATTTTGGAGGAATTGCAAAATAAGCAATTTTCCAGAAATGAGCTAATTTTAGTGATGCTGGAAAATGAGGGAAAATTGGGAAAAAAAATGTGAAAGGAAATTATTTAAAAATAAAAAATAGGGGGAAAATGTGAAAGGAAATTATTTAAAAATAAAAAATAGGGGGAAAAATCTGAGAGGAAATTATGGGAAAATAAAAAATAGAGAGAAAAAAAATCTGAGAGGAAAATATTTAAAGATAAAAAATAGGGGGAAAATCTGAGAGGAAATTATGTGAAAATAAAAAATAGGGGGAAAAATTTAAGAGGAAATTATGCAAAAATTAAAAATAGGGGGAAAAATCTGAGAAAATTATTTAAAAATAAAAAATAGGGGAAAAATCTGAGAGGGAATTATGGGAAAATAAAAAATGGGAAAAATCTGAAAGAAAATTATTTGAAAATAAAAAATAGGGAGAAAAATCTGAGAGGAAATTATTTATAGATAAAAAATAGGGGGAAAATGTGAGAGGAAATTATGGGAAAATAAAAATAGGGAGAAAAAAAATCTGAGAGAAAATTATTTAAAAATAAAAAATAGGGGGAAAAATCTGAGAGGAAATTATTTAAAGATAAAAAATAGGGGAAAATCTGAGAGGAAATTATGTGAAAATAAAAAATAGAGAGAAAAAAAATCTGAGAGGAAAATATTTAAAAATAAAAAATAGGGAGAAAAAAAATCTGAGAGAAAATTATTTAAAGATAAAAAATAGGGGGAAAATCTGAGAGGAAATTATGGGAAAATAAAAATAGGGGGAAAATCTGAGAGGAAATTATGCAAAAATTAAAAATAGGGGGAAAAATCTGAGAGGAAATTATGTGAAAATAAAAAAATAGGGGGAAAATCTGAGAGGAAATTATGTGAAAATAAAAAATAGGGGGAAAAATTTAAGAGGAAATTATGCAAAAATTAAAAATAGGGGGAAAATCTGAGAGAAAATTAAAATATAGGGGGGAAAATCTGAGAGAAAATTATATAAAAATAAAAATAGGGGGAAAATCTGAGAGGAAATTATGTGAAAATAAAAAATAGGGAGAAAATCTGAGAGGAAATTATGCAAAAATTAAAAATAGGGGGAAAATCTGAGAGGAAATTATGGGAAAATAAAAATAGGGGGAAATCTGAGAGGAAATTATTTAAAAATAAAAAATAGGGGAAAAATTTAAGAGGAAATTATGCAAAAATTAAAAATAGGGGGAAAAATGTGGGAGGAAATTATTTGAAAATAAAAAATAGGGGGGGAAATCTGAGAGGAAAATATTTAAAAATAAAAAATAGGGGGAAAAATCGGAGAGGAAATTATGTGAAAATAAAAAATAGGGGGGAAAATCTGAGAGGGAATTATGCGAAAATAAAAAATAGGGGGAAAATCTGAGAGGAAATTATGGGAAAATAAAAAATAGGGGGAAAAATCTGAGAGGGAATTATGCGAAAATAAAAAATAGGGGGAAAATCTGAGAGGAAATTATGTGAAAATAAAAATAGGGGGAAAATCTGAGAGAAAATTATTTAAAAATAAAAAATAGGGGGAAAATCTGAGAGGAAATTATGTGAAAATTAAAAATTAGGGGGAAAATCTGAGAGAAAATTATTTAAAAATAAAAAATAGGGAGAAAAAAAAATCTGAGAGAAAAATATTTAAAGATAAAAAATAGGGGGAAAAATCTGAGAGGAAATTATGTGAAAATAAAAAATAGGGGGAAAATCTGAGAGGAAATTATGGGAAAATAAAAAATAGGGGGAAAATCTGAGAGAAAATTATTTAAAAATAAAAAATAGGGGAAAAAAAAATCTGAGAGAAAATTATTTAAAAATAAAAAATAGGGGGAAAATCTGAGAGAAAATTATTTAAAAATAAAAAATAGGGGGAAAATCTGAGAGGAAATTATGGAAAATAAAAAATAGGGGAAAAATCTGAGAGGAAATTATGGGAAAATAAAAAATAGGGGGAAAATCTGAGAGGAAATTATGTGAAAATTAAAAATAGGGAAAAATCTGAGAGGAAATTATGTGAAAATTAAAAATAGGCGGAAAATCTGAAAGGAAATTATGGGAAAATAAAAAATAGGCGGAAAATCTGAAAGGAAATTATGGGAAAATAAAAATAGGGGGAAAATCTGAGAGGAAATTATTTAAAGATAAAAAATAGGGGGAAAAATCTGAGAGGAAAATGAGGGGGAAATAATCTGAGTGAAAATGAGGATTAAATAATCTGAGGGTGAAATAATCTGAGGGAAAATGAGGATTAAATAATCTGAGGAGGAAAAATGTGAGAGGAAAATGAGGGTGGAAAAATCTGAGGATAAAAAATAGGATGAAAAAATTTGAGAGGAAAATGAGGGGGAAATTATTTGAAGATAAAAAATAGGGAGGAAAAATCTGAGAGGAAAATGAGGATTAAATAATCTGAGGGTGGAATAATCTGAGGGAAAATGAGGATTAAATGATCTGAGGGGGAAAATCTGAGAGGAAAATGAGGGGGAAAAATCTGAGGAAAATGAGGGTAAAATAATCTGAGGGTGAAATAATCTGAGGGAAAATTAGGAATAAATAATCTGAGGGGGAAAAATCTTGAGAGGAAAATGAGGGTGGAATAATCTGAGGAGAAAAAATAGGATGAAAAAATGTGAGAGGAAAATGAGGGGGAAATTATTTGAAGATAAAAAATAGGGAGGAAAAATCTGAGTGGAAAATGAGGGGAAAAAATCTGAGAGGAAAATGAGGGTGGAATAATCTGAGGGTGGAATAATCTGAGGGAAAATGAGGATTAAATGATCTGAGAGGGGAAAAATCTGAGAGGAAAATGAGGGGGGAATAATCTGAGGAGAAAAAATAGGATGAAAAAATTTGAGAGGAAAATGAGGGGGAAATGATCTGAGAGGGAAAATGAGAGTGGAATAATCTGAGGGTGAAATAATCTGAGGGGAAAATGAGGGGGAAAAAATCTGTGAGGAAAATGAGGGTGAAATAATCTGAGGGTGAAATAATTTGAGGGAAAATGAGGATTAAATGATTTGAGGGGAAAAATCTGAGAGGAAAATGAGGATTAAATAATTTGAGGGGAAAAATCTGAGCGGAAAATGAGGGGGAAAAATTGGAGAGGAAAATGAGCGGGAAAAATCTGTGAGGAAAATGAGGGTGAAATAATCTGAGGGTGAAATAATCTGAGGGAAAATGAGGATTAAATAATATGAGGGGGGAAAATCTGAGAGGAAAATGAAAGTGGAATAATCTGAGGATAAAAAATAGGATGAAAAAATGTGAGTGGAAAATGAGGGGGAAATTATCTGAGAGGAAAATGAGGGGGAAATTATTTGAAAATAAAAAATAAGGAGGAAAAAATCTGTGAGGAAAATGAGGGGGAAATTATTTGAGAGAGAAAATAAGGGGGAAAATCTGAGGAAAATGAGAGTGGAATAATCTGAGGGTGAAATAATCTGAGGGAAAATGAGGATTAAATAATTTGAG
Source organism: Taeniopygia guttata (assembly GCF_048771995.1). Lineage (NCBI taxonomy): Eukaryota > Metazoa > Chordata > Aves > Passeriformes > Estrildidae > Taeniopygia > Taeniopygia guttata. Next base: position 2,045,407 of record NC_133027.1, on the reverse strand, counting down.
GGAGAAAAATCTGAGAGGAAAATGAGCGGGAAATGATCTCAGAGGGAAAATTAAAGGGAAAAATCTGAGAGGAAAATGGGGGTGAAATAATCTAAAAGTGAAATAATCTGAGGGAATAATTAAAATGAAATTATCTGAGGGGGAAATAATTTTAGGAAAATGAGATTGGAATCATCTGAGGGAAAATGAAGGTGAAATAATCTGAAAGTGAAATAATCTGAGGGAATAATTACAATTAAATGATCTGAGGGGGAAATAATTTTAGGAAAAATGAGATTGGAATGATCTGAGGGGGAAAACGAGGATGAAATAACACGTGGAGGAAAATGAGGGTGAAATAATCTGAATTTCTTTCCTTTTTACCTCAAATCTTCCAACATTCCCAGCTGTAAATAAACCTCATTTTTCCTGAGGGCTCTGGAGATCAAATCCATAATGAAAATAAAATATTGCACCTCTATCAGGAGCTTTTAATAACTGTAATAAAAGGCTTTTAAAGTGCTGATCTGCATTGATTTTTTTGCTCCTCTGGGAAAACATTTCCCCGTGTTTTTAAATATATCTCCAAAGTGATATATTTAAAATTATTTTCCTTTCAGCTCCTAAATATATCACTGAAAAGCTGTGATTTGCAGGTGGTTTTATGTCTGAAAATGTGGGTTTTTCCCTTTTTTTTTATTTTTTTTAAATATTTTTTATTTTTTTAAAATATTTTTTATTTTTTTTAAATATTTTTTATTTTTATCCACCAGAAGCTGTTTAATGAATGCTCAGTCCTGCAGCTCCTCAGGTTTCTCCTGGAATTTCAGAAAATTAAAAATCTGCCTGGATTCAGGGGAAATTACCCTAAAACTGGGATAATTTTTATTTTAATGAGGATGGTGGTAATAAGGAATTTTTCACATTTAATTACGCTCGTATTTCTGTGGGGAAATCGCTCCTGCAGAATTTTGGGCTCAGAAATTTTTAGGGTCGGGTTTAAATTTGGGTTGGAATTGGATCATTCTTAATTATATTATTATCATTATTATTGGATCATCCTATATTATATTATTGTCCTTAAAATAACGAGGGTGAAACGATCTGAGGGCGAAAATGAGGATTAAATAATGGGGATAAATGAGGTGAAATAATCTGAGGGGTAAAATAGGATGAAATAATCTGAGGGGAAAAATGAGGATTAAATAATATGAGGGGAAAAATAGGATGAAATAATCTGAGGGGAAAAATGAGGATTAAATAATGGGGATAAATGAGGGTGAAATAATCTGAGGGGGAAGATGAGAGTGAAATGATTTGAGGAGAAAAATTATGGTGAAATAATCTGAGGGGAAAATATAGGATTAAATAATATTAGGGGGAAAAATGGGATAAAATAATCTGAAGGGAAAAAATAGGATTAAATTATTTGAGGGCAAAAATGAGGATTAAATAATTGGGGATAAATGAGGGTGAAATAATCTGAGGGGAAAAATAGGATGAAATAATCTGAGGGGGAAAATAGGATGAAATAATCTGAGGGGGAAAATGAGGATTAAATAATGGGGATAAATGAGGGTGAAATAATCTGAGGGGGAAAATTGTGGTGAAATAATCTGAGGGGAATATAAGGGTGAAATAATCTGAGGGGGAAAATAGGATGAAATAATCTGAGGGGAAAAATAGGATGAAATAATCTGAGGGGAAAAATAGGATGAAATAATATGAGGGAAAATGAGAGTGAAATAATCTGAGGTGGAAAATGAGGATTAAATAATCTGAGGGGAAAAATGAGGATGAAATAATCTGAGGGGAAAATGAGGATTAAATAATTTGGATAAATGAGGGTGAAATAATCTGAGGGGAAAAAATGGGATGAAATAATCTGAGGGGAAAAATAGGATGAAATAATCTGAGGGGAAAAATAGGATTAAATAATCTGAGGGGAAAAAATAGGATGAAATAATCTGAGGGGAAAAATAGGATTAAATAATATGAGGGGGAAAAATGAGGATGAAATAATATGAGAGGAAAAATAGGATGAAATAATATGAGGGGAAAAAAAGGATTAAATAATATGAGGGGAAAAAATGGGATGAAATAATCTGAGGGGAAAATGAGGATTAAATAATTGGGATAAATGAGGGTGAAATAATCTGAGGGGGAAAATTGTGGTGAAATAATCTGAGGGGAATATAAAGGTGAGATAATCTGAGGGGAAAAAATAGGATGAAATAATCTGAGGGGAAAAAATAGGATGAAATAATCTGAGGGGAAAAAATGAGATGAAATAATATGAGGGGAAAAAATAGGATGAAATAATATTAGGGGGAAAAATATTATGAAATAATCTGAGGGAAAAATTAGGATTAAATAATCTGAGGGGAAAAATGAGGATTAAATAATCTGAGGGGAAAAAATATTATGAAATAATCTGAGGGGAAAAATGAGGATTAAATAATTGGGATAAATGAGGGTGAAATAATCTGAGGGGGAAAATGGTGGTGAAATAATCTGAGGGGAATATGAGGGTGAGATAATCTGAGGGGAAAAAATAGGATTAAATAATATGAGGGGAAAAAATGAGGATGAAATAATCTGAGGGGAAAAAATAGGATAAAATAATCTGAGGGGGAAAATGAAGGTGAAATAATCAGAGGAAATAATTACGGTGAAATGATCTGAGGGGAAAATGAGGATTAAATAATGGGGATAAATGAGGGTGAAATAATCTGAGGGGAAAGATGAGAGTGGAATTATTTGAGGAGAAAAATGGTGGTGAAATAATCTGAGGGGAATATAAAGGTGAGATAATCTGAGGGGAAAAAATGGGATGAAATAATATGAGGGGAAAAAATAGGATTAAATAATATGAGGGGAAAAATAGGATTAAATAATATGAGGGGAAAATGAAGGTGAAATAATCAAAGGAAATAATTACGGTGAAATGATCTGAGGGCAAAAATGAGGATTAAATAATGGGGATAAATGAGAATGAAATAATCTGAGGGGGAAAATGAGAGTGAAATGATCTGAGGGGAAAATGAGGATTAAATAATTGGGATAAATGAGGGTGAAATAATCTGAGGGGGAAGATGAGAGTGGAATTATTTGAGGAGAAAAATGGTGGTGAAATAATCTGAGGGGAATATAAGGGTGACATAATCTGAGGGGAAAAAATAATATGGAATAATCTGAGGGGAAAAATAGGATTAAATAATATGAGGGGAAAAATAGGATGAAATAATATGAGGGGAAAAATAGGATTAAATAATATGAGGGGAAAAATAGGATTAAATAATCTGAGGGGAAAAATGAGGATTAAATAATCTGAGGGGAAAAATAGGATAAAATAATCTGAGGGAAAATGACATTTAAATGATCTGACAGGAAACTGAGGGTGAAATAATCTGAGGGGGAAAATGAAGGTGAAATAATCAGAGGAAATAATTACGGTGAAATGATCTGAGGGGGAAAATGAGGATTAAATAATTGGGATAAATGAGGGTGAAATAATCTGAGGGGGAAGATGAGAGTGAAATAATCAGAGAAAATAATTACGGTGAAATGGTCTGAGGGGAAAATGAGGAATTAATAATGGGGATAAATGAGGGTGAAATAATCTGAGGGAGAAGATGAGAGTGAAATTATTTGAGGCGAAAAATTTTGGTGAAATAATCTGAGGGGAATATAAAGGTGAGATAATCTGAGGGGAAAAATAATATGGAATAATATGAGGGGAAAATAGGATTAAATAATATGAGGGGAAAAATAGGATGAAATAACATGAGGGGAAAAATAGGATTAAATAATCTGAGGGGAAATGAAATTTAAATGATCTGATGGGAAACTGAGGGTGAAATAATCTGAGGGGGAGAATGAAGGTGAAATAATCAGAGGAAATAATTACAGTGAAATGATCTGAGGGGAAAAATGGGGATTAAATAATGGGGATAAATGAGGGTGAAATAATCAGAGGGGGAAAATGAGAGTGGAATGATTTGAGGAGAAAAATTATGGTGAAATAATCTGAGGGGAAAAAATAGGATTAAATAATATGAGGGGAAAAAATAGGATGAAATAATCTGAGGGGAAAAATAGGATGAAATAATATGAGGGGGGAAAATATTATGAAATAATCTGAGGGGAAAATGAGGATTAAATAATTGGGATAAATGAGGATGAAACAATCTGAGAGGAAAAATAGGATGAAATAATCTGAGGGGAAAAATGGGATGAAATTATCTAAGGGGAAAAAATAGGATTAAATAATATGAGGGGAAAATAGGATTAAATAATCTGAGGGGGAAAAAATAGGATGAAATAATCTGAGGGGAAAAAATAGGATTAAATAATCTGAGGGGAAAAATGGGATGAAATAATCTGAGGGGAAAAAATATTATTAAATAATCTGAGGGGAAAAATGAGGATTAAATAATCTGAGGGGAAAAATATTATGAAATAATCTGAGGGGAAAAATGAGGATTAAGTAATCTGAGGGGTAAAAATATTATGAAATAATCTGAGGGTGAAAATGAGGATTAAATAATGGGGATAAATTAGGGTGAAAAATCTGAGGGGGAAGATGAGAGTGAAATGATTTGAGGGGAAAAATTGAGGATAAAATAATCTGAGGGGAAAAAATAGGATTAAATAATATGAGGGGAAAATAGGATGAAATAATATTAGGGGAAAAAATGGGATGAAATTATCTGAGGAGGAAAATGAGGATTAAATAATTGGGGATAAATGAGGGTGAAATGATTTGAGGGGAAAAATGAGAGTGAAATGATTTGAGGAGAAAAATTATGGTGAAATAATCTGAGGGGAATATAAGGGTGAGATAATCTGAGAGGAAAAAATAGGATGAAATAATCTGAGGGGAAAAATAGGATTAAATAATATTAGGGGAAAAATAGGATGAAATAATCTGAGGGGAAAATGAGGATTAAATAATTGGGGATAAATGAGGGTGAAATAATCTGAGGGGGAAGATGAGAGTGGAATTATTTGAGGAGAAAAATGGTGGTGAAATAATCTGAGGGGAAAAAATAGGATGAAATAATATGAGGGGAAAAAATGGGATTAAATAATCTGAGGGGAAATGAGAGTGAAATGATCTGACAGGAAACTGAGGGTGAAATAATCTGAGGGGAAAATGAAGGTGAAATAATCAGAGGAAATAATTATGATGAAATGGTCTGAGGGGAAAATGAGGATTAAATAATTGGGATAAATGAGGGTGAAATAATCTGAGGGGAAAAATAGGATTAAATAATATGAGGGGGAAAATAGAATTAAATAATATGAGGGGAAAAATAGGATTAAATAATCAGAGGAAATAATTATGGTGAAATAATCTGAGGGGAAAAATGAGGATTAAATAATCTGAGGGGAAAAACAGGATGAAATAATCTGAGGGGAAAAAATGAGGAAGAAATAATCTGAGGGGAAAAAATAGGATTAAATAATATGAGGGGAAAAAATAGGATTAAATAATCTGAGGGGAAATGAGAGTGAAATGATCTGACAGGAAACTGAGGGTGAAATAATCTGAGGGGGAAATGAAGGTGAAATAATCAGAGGAAATAATTATGGTGAAATGGTCTGAGGGCAAAAATGAGGATTAAATAATGGGGATAAATGAGGGTGAAATAATCTGAGGGGGAAAATGAGAGTGAAATGATTTGAGGAGAAAAATTGTGGTGAAATAATATGAGGGAAAAAAATATTATAAAATAATCTGAGGGGAAAAATGAGGATTAAATAATCTGAGGGGGAAAATAGGATTAAATAATCTGAGGGGAAAAATAGGATGAGATAATCTAAAGGGAAAAATAGAATTAAATATGAGGAGAAATGATCTGACAGGAAACTGAGGGTGAAATAATCTGAGGGGAAAATGAAGGTGAAATAATCAGAGGAAATAATTACGGTGAAATGATCTGAGGGCAAAAATGAGGATTAAATAATGGAGATAAATGAGGGTGAAATAATCTGAGGGGGAAAATGAAGGTGAAATAATATGAGGGGAAAAAATAGGATGAAATAATCTGAGGAGAAAAAATAGGATTAAATAATCTGAGGGGAAAATGAAGGTGAAATAATCAAAGGAAATAATTACGGTGAAACGATCTGAGGGCAAAAATGAGGATTAAATAATGGGGGATAAATGAGGGTGAAATAATTTGAGGGGAAGATGAGAGTGAAATGATTTGAGGAGAAAAATTGTGGTGAAATAATCTGAAGGGGAAAAAATAGGATGAAATAATCTGAGGGGAAAAATAGGATTAAATAATATGAGGGGAAAAAATAGGATGAAATATTATGAGGGGAAAAATAGGATGAAATATTATGAGGGGAAAAAATGAGGATGAAATAATCTGAGGGGAAAAATAGGATAAAATAATATGAGGGGAAAATGAAGGTGAAATAATTATGGTGAAATGGTCTGAGGGGAAAATGAGGATTAAATAATGGGGATAAATGAAGGTGAAATAATCTGAGGGGAAAAACGAAGCTGAAATAATCAGAGGAAATAATTACAGTGAAACGATCTGAGGGGAAAATGAGACCAAACCATTCCACAATACAGAAAACTCCGTTTCTGTGCAGGAAAAATGCTTTTATTCCATGCTCGGATCGCTGCCTTTGTCCCTAAAAATCAGATTTTTTTTTTTTTCCTCACTCACCATCAGTCAGGATAATGCCAATCACATCCTGCCTGCAGCTCCCATTCACAAAAAGCTGCTGCTCAGTGAAAAAAGAGAATTTCTGACCATTTTTCTGCCTGAACAGGGATAATTTCCTCACTTTGCAGCCCCCCAGGCTCATTTTGTTCTGGAGCTTTTTACACCAGAAAAAAACAGATTTATTTGGGGTTTTACACCAGAAAAAAACAGATTTATTTGGGGTTTTTTTGGTTTTTTTTTACCATTCACAAATTGTTTTCTGAGTTATTTTTTTTTTCTTCACTAAGACCCCTTGCTGGTAAAGTCAATAATGAACATATGGCTGGGAAAAATAAAGGAAAAAAGGGATAAAGAGTGCAAATTTCCCAGGATTTAGGCAAAGACAGCATCATTTAGAAAATACCTATTTTAGTGCAGATCACCATCAGCTTCTGAGTGGCCAAATTAGGTTTTTCAGGGTTTAATTGTTGCTTTTGTGTGGGTTTATATTTTTATTTTTTTAATTCAAAAAGCAGCCTGGTTTTGCTGTGGACTGAACGAAATTGGGTTTTTTTGGTTTGCTTTTGTGTGGGTTTGTATTTTTATTTTTTAATTCAAAAAGCAGCCTGGTTTTTCTGTGGACTGAACAAAATTGGGTTTTTTTTTAATCAAAACCAGGATGGAGTTGCTGTGATGTTATTTTATTTTTTTTCTGTGTGAGAGGAGACTTTTGAGCCATCCAGACTGCAGAAATCGCATGTTTGAGACAATGAAAAAATGGTTTATTTTCCCGAGGGGCAGCGCTGACCCTCCTGAAAAGGGGAAAAAAACTGGGAAAAAGCCAAGAGGAGATGGATGGAGGAATTCTCCTGGGATTTTTTGGGATGGATGGATGGAGGCAGCACCTGCAGATGGGCTCCAAGGTCATCTTGGCCAACTTCTCCATCTCCCACCTGATTATTTTCTCCATTTCTCCTCCAACCCCTGTTTTAAAAAAAAATCTGTAATTTTCTGTCGTCCTTTATTGCAAATTATCTAAAATATTTTCTTCTTGAGCTGCTGTGGTTTGCTCAGGAAAATCCTCTCTGAGTTTCATCTTCTTCTCCCTCCCCACCCAGGGCTGGTGTAATTTTTTGTATGATACATTACATATTAAATATCTATATTTTTCCCCCAATTACCTATATTAAATGGCACCTTTCTATTTTTTATATGATACTTACATATTAAATGTTTATATTTTTTCCCCAGTACCTATTTTCTATATTAAATGGCACCTTTCTATCTTTTATGTGATACATTACATATTAAATATCTATATTTTTCCCCCAATTACCTATATTAAATGGCACCTTTCCATCTTTTAGATGACACATTATATATTAAATATCTATATTTTTCCCCAATACCTATTACCTATATTAAATGGTGCTTTTTTATCTTTTATATAACACATTACATATGAAATGTTTATATTTTTTCCCCAATACCTATTACATATATTAAATGGTGCCTTTCTATCTTTTATATGATAGAAATATTATATTTTAATATTACCTATATTAAATGGTGCTTTTCTATTTTTTATATGATACTTTACGTATTAAATGTTTATATTTTTCCCCAATACCTATTTTCTATATTAAATGGTGTCTTTCTATCTTTTATATGATACATTACATATTAAATGTTTATATTTTTTCCCCAATCCTATTACCTATATTAAATGGTGCCTTTCTACCTTTTATATGATACATTACATATTAAATGTTTATAATTTTTCCTCAATGCTCATTACCTATATTAAATGGCGCCTTTCTATCTTTTATATGATACATCACGTATTAAATGTTTATAATTTTTCCCCAATACCTATTACCTATATTAAATGGTGCCTTTCTATCTTTTATATGATAGAAATATTATATTTTAATATTACCTATATTAAATGGTGCCTTTCCATCTTTTATATGATACATAACATATTAAATGTTTATATTTTTTCCCCAATGCCTATTACCTATATTAAATGGTGCCTTTCTACCTTTTAGATTATACATAACATATTAAATGTTTATAATTTTTCCTCAATGCTTATTACCTATATTAAATGGTGCCTTTCTTTTATATAATACATAACATATTAAATGTTTATATTTTTTCCCCAATATTATTACCTATATTAAATGGTGCCTTTCTATCTTTTATATGATAGAAATATTATATTTTAATATTACCTATATTAAATGCTGCCTTTCAATCTTTTATATGATACATCACGTATTAAATGTTTATATTTTTACCCCAATACCTATTACCTATATTAAATGGCACCTTTCTATCTTTTATATGATACATCACGTATTAAATGTTTAAAATTTTTCCCCAATGCCTATTACCTATATTAAATGGTGCTTTTCTATCTTTTATATGATACATTACATATTAAATGTTTATATTTTTTCCCCAATATTATTACCTATATTAAATGGTGCTTTTCTATCTTTTATATGATACATTACATATTAAATATTTATATTTTTTCCCCAATGCCCATTACCTATATTAAATGGCATCTTTCTATCTTTTATATAATACATTACATATTAAATGTTTATAATTTTTCCTCAATACCTACTACCTATATTAAATGGCACCTTTCAATCTTTTAGATGATACATAACATATTAAATGTTTATATTTTTTACCCCAATGCCTATTACCTATATTAAATGGTGCCTTTCTACCTTTTAGATGATACATAACATATTATACATTTATATTTTTCCCCAATCCTATTACCTATATTAAATGGTGCCTTTCTATCTGTTATATGATAGAAATATTATATTTTAATATTACCTATATTAAATGGTGCCTTTCTATCTTTTATATGATACATAACATATTAAATGTTTATATTTTTTCCCCAATGCCTATTACCTATATTAAATGGTGATTTTCTATCTTTTATATGATACATAACATATTAAATATTTACAGTTTTTTACCCCAATGCCAGGATTTAAATCCTGGATCCGTGTCCCCCCAAATCCACATGGATTTAAATCCTGGATCCATGTCCCCCCCAAATCCACATGGATTTAAATCCTGGATCCGTGTCCCCCCAAATCCACATGGATTTAAATCCTGGATCCACATCCCCCAATTCCACATGGATTTAAATCCTGGATCCACATGGATTTAAATCCTGGATCCATGTCCCCCCAAATCCACATGGATTTAAATCCTGGATCTGTGTCCCCCCAAATCCACATGGATTTAAATCCTGGATCTGTGTCCCCCCAAATCCACATGGATTTAAATCCTGGATCTGTGTCCCCCCAAATCCACATGGATTTAAATCCTGGATCCACGTCCCCCCAATTCCACATGGATTTAAATCCTGGATCCACATTCCCCCAAAATCCACATGGATTTAAATCCTGGATCCACATTCCCCCAAATCCACATGGATTTAAATCCCGGATCTGTGTCCCCCCAAATCCACATGGATTTAAATCCTGAATCCACATGGATTTAAATCCTGGATCCACATCCCCCCAAATCCACATGGATTTAAATCCTGGATCCACATCCCCCCAAATCCACATGGATTTAAATCCCGGATCTGTGTCCCCCCAAATCCACATGGATTTAAATCCTGAATCCACATGGATTTAAATCCTGGATCCACATCCCCCCAAATCCACATGGATTTAAATCCTGGATCCACATCCCCCCAAATCCACATGGATTTAAATCCTGGATCTGTGTCCCCACAAATCCACATGGATTTAAATCCTGGATTTGTGTCCCCCCAAATCCACATGGATTTAAATCCTGGATTATTGTCCCCCCCAAATCCACATGGATTTAAATCCTGGATCTTTGTCCCCCCCAAATCCACATGGATTTAAATCCTGGATCCACGTTCCCCCAAATCCACATGGATTTAAATTCTGGATCCACGTCCCCCCAAATCCACATGGATTTAAATCCTGGATCTGTGTCCCCCCAGATCCACATGGATTTAAATCCCAAATCCACATGGATTTAAATCCTGGATCCACATCCCCCAAATCCACATGGATTTAAATCCCGGATCCACATTCCCCCAAAATCCACATGGATTTAAATTCTGGATCTGTGTCCCCCCAAATCCACATGGATTTAAATCCTGGATCCACATTCCCCAAATCCACATGGATTTAAATCCTGGATCCACGTCCCCCCAAATCCACATGGATTTAAATCCTGGATCCGTGTCCCCCCAAATCCACATGGATTTAAATCCTGGATCTTTGTCCCCCCAAATCCACATGGATTTAAATTCTGGATCCACATCCCCCCAATTCCACATGGATTTAAATCCTGGATCCGTGTCCCCCCAAATCCACATGGATTTAAATCCTGGATCCACATTCCCCCAAATCCACATGGATTTAAATCCTGGATCTGTGTCCCCCCAAATCCACATGGATTTAAATCCTGGATCTGTGTCCCCCCAAATCCACATGGATTTAAATCCTGGATCTGTGTCCCTCCAAATCCACATGGATTTAAATCCTGGATCCACGTCCCCCCAAATCCACATGGATTTAAATCCTGGATCCACATCCCCCAAATCCACATGGATTTAAATCCTGGATCCACATCCCCCAAATCCACATGGATTTAAATCCCAGATCCACGTCCCCCCAAATCCATATGGATTTAAATCCTGGATCCACATCCCCCAAATCCACATGGATTTGGGCTGGAAAACCCTTTCCAAGCCGGAATTATTCCCCAATTTTATCCAACCTGAACCTCCCCACGTTTATTTTGAGACTTTTTCCCCTTTTGCGTGGCGCTCCGGGAGGGAATTTCAGCAGAAACATTGGGATGGACAAGGAATCGACACAAAACCAACTCCCAACTCCACATAAACCCACCAAAAAAACCCTCGGAAAACAAAACCACCGAATCCGAGGTCGCATCCTTGAAATATCCCAAAATCAATAAATTTAAAATATCCATTTCCAACCCGGCTGCTCCAAATTCACCCGGAATTTTCTGCTCCTCCTCGGTCACTGCCCATTGTCTGCTCCTCTCAATGCAGATCCCATCATCATTAAGCTTTTAATTAGCCCGGCATTGACGGGGAGATATGCAAATGAGGCCGGGAAAATGGAGCCGCCGTTAATGCGCGTAATTAAAGCGCTTAAACGAGTGTCACTCAAGGCAGAAGCTTTCAAGTGCTATAAATAATCCAACGGATGGAGAGCTCAGATAATTCTTATTATTCACAATTTGAATTTAATCATCTCTTTTCGGTCTCTGATAGCGGTGGACGTTGCGGTCGTTTAAAAAAAAATAATGAGTATTTTTAGTGACCTTTTTATTCTGAATAAATCCCGGCGTTTTGGTAAATTGCTTTAAAAATTGCTGCTTTTATCCCCCTGATCGATATCTCCCGCAGCAGTTGAGAGGAGATTAAAGGTGGAAAGTGAATTTTGGGGTGTGAAATATTCAAGTGGAATCCTTTGAAACCATCTCGGATTTCTCCTTTTAGAGAGCTGAAGGTTTTTGGGTTTTTTTGGGGTTTTTTGGGGTTTTTTGGGGTTTTTTTGGGGTTTTTTTTGAGGTTTCTGGTTCGTGGTCAGGAAAATCTGATTAAAACCTCCTTTGAATTTTGGCTGATGATGAATTTGGGGTCGTGGGGATCCCAAATCTTCAGATCCTCCCCATGGGTCACTCGGAGGTTTTGTGATTAAAAAGGTTTTTGCAAAAGGACAGAAATGGGAAAATACCGATTTTTAGGTATTTTATTTTTATTCAGAATAAATCCCGGCGTTTTGGTAAATTGGTTTAAAAATTGCTGCTTTTATCCCCCTGATCGATATCTCCCGCAGCAGTTGGGCACTGGAGAGGAGATTAAAGGTGGAAAGTGAATTTTGGGGTGTGAAATGTTCAAGTGGAATCTTTGAAACCACCTTGGATTTCTCTTTTTGGAGAGCTGAAGGTTTTGGGGGTTTTTTTGGGTTTTTTGGGGTTTTTTGGGGGTTTTTTTTGAGGTTTTTGGTTGGTGGTCAGGAAAATCCGATTAAAACCTTCTTTGAATTTTGGTTGATGCTGAATTTGGGGTCGTGGGGATCCCAAATCCTCAAATCCTCCCCATGGGTCACTCAGAGGTTTTGTGATTTAAAAGGGTTTTGCAAAAGGACAGAAATGGGAAAATACCGATTTTTAGGTATTTTATTTTTATTCAGAATAAATCCCGGCGTTTTGGTAAATTGCTTTAAAAAATTGCTGCTTTTATCCCCCTGATCGGTATCTCCCGCAGCAGTTGGGGGCTGGAGAAGAGATTAAAGGTGGAAAGTGAATTTTGGGGTGTGAAATGTTCATGTGGAATCCTTTAAAACCACCTCAGATTTCTCCTTTTGGAGAGCTGAAGGTTTTGGGGTTTTTTGGGGTTTTTTGGGGGTTTTTTGGGGTTTTTTGGGGTTTTTTTGGGGTTTTTTGGGTTTTTTGGGGGTTTTTTTTGAGGTTTTTGGTTCGTGGTCAGGAAAATCTGATTAAAACCTCCTTTAAATTTTGGCTGATGATGAATTTGGGGTCGTGGGGATCCCAAATCCTCAGATCCTCCCCATGGGTCACTCAGAGGTTTTGTGATTAAAAAGGTTTTTGCAAAAGCACAGAAATGGGAAAATAATGAAATTTAGGGTTTCACCTCCTGATTCCATCTGCTGTTACCTCCTTGGAACGAAAGGATCTTTCCCAAATCCCACGATTTTGGGGTTATATTTTGATTTAACAGAGGTTGATTTTTAATTTCCTCTAATCCAAATTTTCCTGGACAACAATTGTGATGTCACTGGAAATTTCTGGTGGCAGTGAGGAAAAAAAATTCCACAATTATTATTTATTGTGAATTCAACCCTCACTTTTCTCTAATATCCCATAAATTGAGGAATATTACAGGGAAATTATATTTTAAAGTGTGGAGGAGTCCGGATGAACCTCCAGGTTTGAATTCCAGCTGATCTGAGTTTTTTTTTTACTTTAATTAAATCTAAATTAAAATTTAAATTTTTATTTTAAATTCATTTTCCTTCCGCATTTAATTATCTAAAAACCCGAGGATCGATTTGGCATCTTTGAAGTTGGTGGTGCTTCCATTTGGAATATGGAGGTGGCCTCTGGAAGAAAGATTTTCGGGATTTAATTTGATTTAATTTGCTTTGGCAGGAAACGCTCGGGAGGGTTTTTTATCAGCACGAGACACCTTTTAAATATCTAATTAAAATTAAAAAAAAACCCCAACAAACACAAAAAAAGCCACAATTCCTCCTAAATCTCGGCACGTGTCGGCATTTTTTACTTCTTTGTTTCAGGAGAAACTTAATCAAAAGCTGTTTGTGAATGGGGAAGGGTTAAACCTTTAAAAATTGGGATTTATGGGGATTTTTGGGAAAAAACGGCGCCGCCTTAATTAGTTTGGAATTAATTACTGGGGGAATTAGCTCAGGGAGGAATTAACAGGGAAATCTGTGGGTTTTTAAAGAGGATTTCCAGCTGGGTTTGTGCTCCGACGTCACAGCGGCGAAGGGACGGAATTTTTCCACCGCTGAATTTATCCATGATTTAAATTAATCAATTTATCCAATTGATAAATCCAAGGAGTGTCCAAGGTTGGATTTATTCAATTGATAAATTGGATTTATCCAATTGATAAATCCAAGGTTGGATTTGTCCCTGGGAGTGTCGAAGGTTGGATTTATCCAATTGATAAATTGGATTTATCCAATTGATAAATCGCTGAATTTATCCATGATTTAAATTTATCAATTTATCCAATTGATAAATCCAAGGTTGGATTTGTCCCTGGAAGTGTCCAAGGTTGGATTTATCCAACTGATAAATTGGATTTATCCAATTGATAAATCCAAGGTTGGATTTATTCCTGGGAGTGTCCAAGGTTGAATTTATCCAGTTGATAAATTGGATTTATCCAATTGATAAATTCAAGGTTGGATTTGTCCCTGGGAGTGTCGAAGGTTGGATTTATCCAATTGATAAATTGGATTTATCCAATTGATAAATCCAAGGTTGGATTTGTCCCTGGGAGTGTCCAAGGTTGGATTTATCCAATTGATAATTTATCCAATTGATAATTTATCAATTTATCCAATTGATAAATCCAAGGTTGGATTTGTCCCTGAGAGTGTCGAAGGTTGGATTTATCCAATTGATCAATTGGATTTATCCAATTGATAAATCCAAGGTTGGATTTGTCCCTGAGAGTGTCAAAGGTTGGATTTATCCAATTGATCAATTGGATTTATTCAATTGATAAATCCAAGGTTGGATTTATCCCTGGGAGCGTCCAAGGTTGGATTTATCCAATTGATAAATTGGATTTATCCAATTGATAAATCACTGAATTTATCCATTATTTAAATTTATCAATTTATCCAATTGATAAATCCAAGGTTGGATTTATCCCTGGAAGTGTCCAAGGTTGGATTTATCCAATTGATAAATTGGATTTATCCAATTGATAAATCCAAGGTTGGATTTGTCCCTGGGAGTGTTCAAGGTTGGATTTATCCAATTGATAATTTATCCAATTGATAATTTATCAATTTATCCAATTGATAAATCCAAGGTTGGATTTGTCCCTAGGAATGTCCAAGGTTGGATTTATCCAGTTGATAAATTGGATTTATTCAATTGATAAATCCAAGGTTGGATTTGTCCCTGGGAGTGTCCAAGGTTGGATTTATCCAATTGATAAATTGGATTTATTCAATTGATAAATCCAAGGTTGGATTTGTCCCTGGGAGTGTCCAAGGTTGGATTTATCCAATTGATAAATTGGATTTATTCAATTGATAAATTCAAGGTTGGATTTATCCCTGGGAGTGTTCAAGGTTGGATTTATCCAATTGATAAATTGGTTTTATCCAATTGATAAATCGCTGAATTTATCCATGAGTTAAATTTATCAATTTATCCAATTGATAAATCCAAGGTTGGATTTGTCCCTGGGAGTGTTCAAGGTTGGATTTATCCAATTGATAAATTGGATTTATCCAATTGATAAATCCAAGGTTGGATTTGTCCCTGGGAGTGTCGAAGGTTGGATTTATCCAATTGATAATTTATCCAATTGATAATTTATCAATTTATCCAATTGATAAATCCAAGGTTGGATTTATCCCTGGGAGTGTTCAAGGTTGGATTTATCCAATTGATAAATTGGATTTATCCAATTGATAAATCGCTGAATTTATCCATTATTTAAATTTATCAATTTATCCAATTGATAAATCCAAGTTTGGGTTTATCAATTTATCAATTGGATAAATCCAGGGTTTATCCCTGGAAGTTTCCAAGGTTGGATTTATCCAATTGATAATTTATCCAATTGATAATTTATCAATTTATCCAATTGATAAATCCAAGGTTGGATTTATCCGTGGAAGTTTCCAAGGTTGGATTTATCCCATTTATAAATCCAAGGTTGGATTTGGCCCTGGGAGTGTCCAAGTTGGGATTTATCCAATTGATAAGGTTGGATTTATCAATTTATCCAATTGATAAATCCAAGTTTGGATTTATCCAATTGATAAATCCAATGTTGGGTTTATCCCTGAGAGTGTCCAAGGTTGGATTTATCCAATTGATAAATCCAAGTTTGGGTTTATCAATTTATCAATTGGATAAATCAATTGGATAAATCCAACCTTGGACACTCCCAGGGATAAATCCAACCTTGGATTTATCAGTTGGATAATTTGATAAATGGATTTATCAATTGGATAAATCAATTGGATTTATCAATTGGATAAATCCCACCTTGGACACTCCCAGGGATTAATCCAACCTTGGATTTATCAATTGGATAAATTGATACATTTATCAATTGGATAAATGTATTAATTTATATATAAATATATATATATAAAATATATTTTAAAAATATATAAAAATATAAAAAAATATATAAATTTATATATAAATATATAAAATATATTAATTTATCAATTGGATAAATCCAACCTTGGACACTTCCAGGGATAAATCCAACCTTGGATTTATCAATTGGATAAATTGGATTTATCAATTGGATAAATCCAACCTTGGACACTCCCAGGGATTAATCCAACCTTGGATTTATAAATGGGATAAATCCAACCTTGGATTTATCAATTGGATAAATTGATAAATCCAACCTTATCAATTGGATAAATCCAACCTTGGATTTATCAATAGGATAAATCAATTGGATTTATCAATTGGATAAATCCCAACCTTGGACACTTCCAGGGATAAATCCAACCTTGGATTTATCAATAGGATAAATCAATTGGATAAATCAATTGGATAAATCCCAACCTTGGACACTCCCAGGGATAAATCCAACCTTGGATTTATCAATGGGATAAATCAATTGGATTTATCAATTGGATAAATTGATAAATTCAACCTTATCAATTGGATAAATCCAACCTTGGACACTCCCAGGGATAAATCCAACCTTGGATTTATCAATTGGATATTTATTATCAATTGGATATTAAATTTATCCAATTTATCAATTGGATAAATCCCACCTTGGACACTCCCAGGGATAAACCCAACCTTGGATTTATCAATGGGATAAATCAATTGGATTTATCAATGGGATAAATCCAACCTTGGATTTATCAATGGGATAAATCAATTGGATTTATCAATTGGATAAATCCAACCTTGGACACTCCCAGGGATAAACCCAACCTTGGATTTATCAACTGGATAAATTGATACATTTATCAATTGGATAAATGTATTAATTTATATATAAATATATATATATAAAATATATTTTAAAATATATAAAAATATAAAATATGTATAAATTTATATATAAATATGTAGAATATATTAATTTATCAATTGGATAAATCCAACCTTCGACACTTCCAGGGATAAATCCAACCTTGGATTTATCAGTTGGATTTATCAATTGGATAAATCCAACCTTGGATTTATTAATTGGATAAATTGATAAATCCGACCTTATCAATTGGATAAATCCAACCTTGGACACTTCTAGGGATAAATCCAACCTTGGATTTATCAATTGGATAAATTGATAAATCCAACCTTATCAATTGGATAAATCCAACCTTGGATTTATCAATTGGATATTTAATATCAATTGGATATTAAATTTATCCAATTTATCAATTGGATAAATCCAACCTTGGGCACTCCCAGGGATAAATCCAACCTTGGACAATTCCAGGGATAAATCCAACCTTGGATTTATCAATTGGATAAATCCAACCTTGGATTTATCAACTGGATAAATTGATTTATCAATTTATCAATTGGATAAATCCAACCTTGGACACTCCCAGGGATAAATCCAACCTTGGATTTATTAATTGGATAAATTGATAAATCCGACCTTATCAATTGGATAAATCCAACCTTGGACACTTCCAGGGATAAATCCAATCTTGGATTTATCAATTGGATAAATTTATCAATTGGATAAATCCAACCTTGAACACTCCCAGGGATAAACCCGACCTTGGATTTATCAATTGGATAAATCAATTGGATTTATCAATTGGATAAATCCAACCTTGGACACTTCCAGGGATAAATCCAACCTTGGATTTATCAATTGGATAAATTGATAAATCCAACCTTATCAATTGGATAAATCCCACCTTGGACACTTCCAGGGATTAATCCAACCTTGGATTTATCAATTGGATAAATTGATAAATCCAACCTTATCAATTGGATAAATCCAACTTTGGACACTCCCAGAGATAAATCCAACCTTGGATTTATCAATTGGATATTTAATATCAATTTTCCCTTAAATCCATTCAATCCTTGGATTTAATATTCCTTTTAAATCCATTCAATCCTTGGATTTAATTTTCCTTTAAATCCATTCAATCCTTGGATTTAATTTTCCTTAAATCCATTCAATCCTTGGATTTAATTTTCCCTTAAATCCATTAAATCCTTGGATTTAATTTTCCCTTAAATCCATTAAATCCTTGGATTTAATTTTCCTTTAAATCCATTCAATCCTTGGATTTAATTTTCCTTTAAATCCATTCAATCCTTGGATTTAATTTTCCTTTTAATCCATTCAATCCTTGGATTTAATTTTCCCTTAAATCCATTAAATCCTCGGATTTAATTTTCCTTTAAATCCATTCAATCCTTGGATTTAATTTTCCCTTAAATCCATTAAATCCTTGGATTTAATTTTCCTTTAAATCCATTTAATCCTTGGATTTAATTTTCCCTTAAATCCATTCAATCCTTGGATTTAATTTTCCTTTAAATCCATTCAATCCTTGGATTTAATTTTCCTTTTAATCCATTAAATCTTCTTTTGGATCTGGGTGCCCTCCCTGGCTCCTGATTTAATTTTTCCTTTAAATCCATTCAATCCTTGGATTTAATTTTCCTTTAAATCCATTCAATCCTTGGATTTAATTTTCCCTTAAATCCATTCAATCCTTGGATTTAATTTTCCCTTAAATCCATTCAATCCTTGGATTTAATTTTCCTTTAAATCCATTCAATCCTTGGATTTAATTTTCCTTTAAATCCATTCAATCCTTGGATTTAATTTTCCTTTAAATCCATTAAATCCTTGGATTTAATTTTCCTTTAAATCCATTCAATCCTTGGATTTAATTTTCCCTTAAATCCATTCAATCCTTGGATTTAATTTTCCTTTAAATCCATTAAATCCTTGGATTTAATTTTCCTTTAAATCCATTCAATCCTTGGATTTAATTTTCCCTTAAATCCATTCAATCCTTGGATTTAATTTTCCTTTAAATCCATTCAATCCTTGGATTTAATTTTCCCTTAAATCCATTCAATCCTTGGATTTAATTTTCCTTTAAATCCATTCAATCCTTGGATTTAATTTTCCTTTAAATCCACTCAATCCTTGGATTTAATTTTCCCTTAAATCCATTCAATCCTTGGATTTAATTTTCCTTTTAATCCATAAAATCCTTGGATTTAATTATCCCTTAAATCCATTAAATCTTCTCTTGGATTTGGGTGCCCTGCTTGGCTCCTGATTTCACTTTTCCCTTAAATCCATTAAATTCTTGGATTTAATTTTCCTTTAAATCCATTCAATCCTTGGATTTAATTTTCCTTTTAATCCATTCAATCCTTGGATTTAATTTTCCTTTAAATCCATTCAATCCTTGGATTTAATTTTCCTTTAAATCCAATAAATCTTCTCTTGGATCTGGGTGCCCTGCCTGGTTCCTGATTTAATTTTCCCTTAAATCCATTCAATCCTTGGATTTAATTTTCCCTTAAATCCATTCAATCCTTGGATTTAATTTTCCTTTTAATCCATTAAATCCTTGGATTTAATTTTCCTTTAAATCCATTCAATCCTTGGATTTAATTTTCCTTTAAATCCATTAAATTCTTGGATTTAATTTTCCTTTAAATCCATTAAATCTTCTTTTGGATCTGGGTGCCCTCCCTGGCTCCTGATTTAATTTTTTCTTTAAATCCATTCAATCCTTGGATTTAATTTTCCCTTAAATCCATTCAATCCTTGGATTTAATTTTCCTTTAAATCCATTCAATCCTTGGATTTAATTTTCCATTAAATCCATTCAATCCTTGGATTTAATTTTCCTTTAAATCCATTCAATCCTTGGATTTAATTTTCCTTTAAATCCATTCAATCCTTGGATTTAATTTTCCCTTAAATCCATTCAATCCTTGGATTTAATTTTCCTTTTAATCCATTCAAATCCAATCAAAACCAAATTTTTCTGTTCCAAAAACGCCGCAAAGCCGTAAATCCTCCCAGGAATCCTCAATAATTCCCATTTTTCCAACCCATATGGAAACAACTTCACCCAAATCTCCCAATCCCGAAAAACGTTTGTTTTACCCTTTTTTTTTTTGGTTTTTTTTTGGGTTTTGACTCATTTTATTTTGTATTTTTTTGTTTTTTCCGCAGGAATTTTTCGAGAACCCGGCGTTCCGCCCCGACGGGATGAAGCTGTACCCCACGTTGGTGATCCGCGGCACCGGGCTCTACGAACTTTGGAAAAGTGGGAGATACCAGAGTTACCCCCCGAGCACCTTGGTGGACCTGGTGGCACGGATCCTGGCGCTGGTGCCACCTTGGACACGCGTCTACCGCGTCCAGAGGTGATTCCCGGCCGGAATCGGCTCCATTCCTTAATTCGTTAGCTCTCAGCCTTAATTATCTCCCAGTAATTAAGGGAAGATCTTACTCGGAGCTGTGCGGGTGGGAAATGGGGAAATGCACGGAAAGTTCCGGAAGCGCCACTTCCAGAGGTGATTCCCGGCCGGAATCGGCTCAATTCCGTAATAAAACCTCGGCCTTCGTTAGCTCCCAGCCTTAATTATCTCCCAGTAATTAAGGGAAGATCTTACGCGGAGCTGTGCGGGTGGGAAATGGGGAAACGCACGGAAAGTTCCGGAAGCGCCACGTCCAGAGGTGATTCCCGGCCGGAATCGGCTCAATTCCGTAATTCAACCTCGGCCTTCGTTAGCTCCCAGCCTTAATTATCTCCCAGTAATTAAGGGAAGATCTTACTCAGATCGGGTCGTTGTCTGGGAAATTGGGAAACGCACGGAAAGTTCCGGAAGCGCCGCGTCCAGAGGTGATTCCCGGCCGGAATCGGCTCAATTCCGTAATACAACCTCGGCCTTCGTTAGCTCCCGGCCTTAATTATCCCCAGTAATTAAGGGAAGATCTTACGCGGAGCTGTGCGGGTGGGAAATGGGGAAACGCACGGAAAGTTCCGGAAGCGCCGCTTCCGACACCGGCCGGGGACGGCTCCCAGGGCTGGGAGGATCCGTAGGGATAATTCCTTAATTCAACCTCGGCCTTCGTTAGCTCCCAGCCTTAATTAACTCCCAGTAATTAAGGGAAGATCTTACGCGGAGCTGTGCGGGTGGGAAATGGGGAAACGCACGGAAAGTTCCAGAAGCGCCGCTTCCGACACCGGCCGGGAACGGCTCCCGGGGCTGGGAGGATCCGTAGGGATAATTCCTTAATACAACCTCGGCCTTCGTTAGCTCCCAGCCTTAATTATCCCCCAGTAATTAAGGGAAGATCTTACTCGGAGCTGTGCGGGTGGGAAATGGGGAAACGCACGGAAAGTTCCGTCTACCGCGTCCAGAGGTGATTCCCGGCCGGAATCGGCTCAATTCCATAATTCGTTAGCTCTCAGCCTTAATTATCTCCCAGTAATTAAGGGAAGATCTTACTCGGAGCTGGTTGTTGTCTGGGAAATTGGGAAACGCACGGAAAGTTCCGTCTACCGCGTCCAGAGGTGATTCCCGGCCGGAATCGGCTCAATTCCATAATTAAACCTCGGCCTTCGTTAGCTCCCAGCCTTAATTATCTCCCAGTAATTAAGGGAAGATCTTACGCGGAGCTGTGCGGGTGGGAAATGGGGAAACGCACGGAAAGTTCCGGAAGCGCCGCTTCCGACACCGGATGGGAACGGCTCCCGGAGCTGGGAGGATCCGTAGGGATAATTCCTTAATTCAACCTCGGCCTTCGTTAGCTCCCAGCCTTAATTATCTCCCAGTAATTAAGGGAAGATCTTACGCGGAGCTGTGCGGGTGGGAAATGGGGAAACGCACGGAAAGTTCCGGAAGCGCCGCTTCCGACACCGGCCGGGAACGGCTCCCGGGGCTGGGAGGATCCGTAGGGATAATTCCTTAATACAACCTCGGCCTTCGTTAGCTCCCAGCCTTAATTATCCCCAGTAATTAAGGGAAGATCTTACGCGGAGCTGTGCGGGTGGGAAATGGGGAAACGCACGGAAAGTTCCGGAGGCGCCGCGTCCAGAGGTGATTCCCGGCCAGAATCGGCTCAATTCCTTAACACAACCTTGGCCTTCGTTAGCTCCCAGCCTTAATTATCGCCCAGTAATTAAGGGAAGATCTTACTCGGAGCTGGTCGTTGTCTGGGAAATTGGGAAACGCACGGAAAGTTCCGTCTGCCGCGTCCAGAGGTGATTCCCGGCCGGAATCGGCTCCATTCCTTAATTCGTTAGCTCTCAGCCTTAATTAACTCCCAGTAATTAAGGGAAGATCTTACGCGGAGCTGTGCGGGTGGGAAATTGGGAAACGCACGGAAAGTTCCGGAATCGCCGCTTCCGACACCGGCCGGGGACGGCTCCCGGGGCTGGGAGGATCCGTAGGGATAATTCCTTAATACAACCTCGGCCTTCGTTAGCTCCCAGCCTTAATTATCCCCAGTAATTAAGGGAAGATCTTACATGGACCTGGTCGTTGTCTGGGAAATGGGGAAACGCACGGAAAGTTCCGGAAGCGCCGCGTCCAGAGGTGATTCCCGGCCGGAATCGGCTCAATTCCTTAATTCGTTAGCTCTCAGCCTTAATTATCTCCCAGTAATTAAGGGAAGATCTTAGCAGAGCTGGTCGTTGTCTGGGAAATTAGGAAACGCGCGGAAAGTTCCGGAAGCGCCGCTTCCGATACCGGATGGGAACGGCTCCCGGGGCTGGGAGGATCCGTAGGGATAATTCCTTAATAAAACCTCGGCCTTCGTTAGCGCCCAGCCTTAATTATCTCCCAGTAATTAAGGGAAGATCTTACTCAGAGCTGGTTGTTGTCTGGGAAATCGCGAAACGCACGGAAAGTTCCGGAATCGCCGCTTCCGACACCGGCCGGGAACGGCTCCCGGGGCTGGGAGGATCCGTAGGGATAATTCCTTAATAAAACCTCGGCCTTCGTTAGCTCCCAGCCTTAATTATCCCCAGTAATTAAGGGAAGATCTTAGCGGAGCTGGTTGTTGTCTGGGAAATCAGGAAACGCGCGGAAAGTTCCGGAAGCGCCGCGTCCAGAGGTGATTCCCGGCCGGAATCGGCTCAATTCCGTAATTCGTTAGTTCTCAGCCTTAATTATCTCCCAGTAATTAAGGGAAGATCTTACGCGGAGCTGTGCGGGTGGGAAATGGGGAAACGCACGGAAAGTTCCGGAAGCGCCGCTTCCGACACCGGCCGGGAACGGCTCCCGGGGCTGGGAGGATCCGTAGGGATCATTCCTTAATACAACCTCGGCCTTCGTTAGCTCCCAGCCTTAATTAACTCCCAGTAATTAAGGGAAGATCTTACTCGGAGCTGGTCGTTGTCTGGGAAATTGGGAAACGCACGGAAAGTTCCGTCTACCGCGTCCAGAGGTGATTCCCGGCCGGAATCGGCTCCATTCCTTAATTCGTTAGCTCTCAGCCTTAATTATCCCCAGTAATTAAGGGAAGATCTTACTCGGAGCTGGTTGTTGTCGGGAAATCGGGAAACGCACGGAAAGTTCCGTCTACCGCA
Organism: Taeniopygia guttata; assembly: GCF_048771995.1. Classification (NCBI taxonomy): domain Eukaryota; kingdom Metazoa; phylum Chordata; class Aves; order Passeriformes; family Estrildidae; genus Taeniopygia; species Taeniopygia guttata. The sequence continues at coordinate 2,021,373 of NC_133027.1, read as the reverse complement.
TCCAGAGGTGATTCCCGGCCGGAATCGGCTCAATTCCGTAATACAACCTCGGCCTTCGTTAGCTCCCAGCCTTAATTATCCCCAGTAATTAAGGGAAGATCTTACACGGAGCTGGTCGCTGGATGGGAAATGGGGAAACGCACGGAAAGTTCCGGAAGCGCCGCTTCCGACACCGGCCGGGCACGGCTCCCGGGGCTGGGAGGATCCGTAGGGATAATTCCTTAATACAACCTCGGCCTTCGTTAGCTCCCAGCCTTAATTATCCCCAGTAATTAAGGGAAGATCTTACTCGGAGCTGTGCGGGTGGGAAATGGGGAAACGCACGGAAAGTTCCGGAAGTGCCGCGTCCAGAGGTGATTCCCGGCCGGAATCGGCTCAATTCCGTAATAAAACCTCGGCCTTCGTTAGCTCCCAGCCTTAATTATCTCCCAGTAATTAAGGGAAGATCTTACACGGAGCTGTGCGGGTGGGAAATGGGGAAACGCACGGAAAGTTCCGGAGGCGCCGCGTCCAGAGGTGATTCCCGGCCGGAATCGGCTCAATTCCATAATTCGTTAGCTCTCAGCCTTAATTAACTCCCAGTAATTAAGGGAAGATCTTACGCGGAGCTGTGCGGGTGGGAAATGGGGAAACGCACGGAAAGTTCCGGAGGCGCCGCGTCCAGAGGTGATTCCCGGCCGGAATCGGCTCCATTCCTTAATTCGTTAGCTCTCAGCCTTAATTATCCCCCAGTAATTAAGGGAAGATCTTACGCGGAGCTGTGCGGGTGGGAAATGAGGAAACGCACGGAAAGTTCCGGAAGCGCCGCGTCCAGAGGTGATTCCCGGCCGGAATCGGCTCAATTCCTTCATAAAACCTCGGCCTTCGTTAGCTCCCAGCCTTAATTATCCCCAGTAATTAAGGGAAGATCTTACTCGGAGCTGTGCGGGTGGGAAATGGGGAAACGCACGGAAAGTTCCGGAAGCGCCGCTTCCGACACCGGCCGGGGACGGCTCCCGGGGCTGGGAGGATCCGTAGGGATAATTCCTTAATAAAACCTCGGCCTTCGTTAGCTCCCAGCCTTAATTATCCCCCAGTAATTAAGGGAAGATCTTACGCGGAGCTGTGCGGGTGGGAAATGGGGAAACGCACGGAAAGTTCCGGAAGTGCCGCGTCCAGAGGTGATTCCCGGCCGGAATCGGCTCAATTCCGTAATAAAACCTCGGCCTTCGTTAGCTCCCAGCCTTAATTATCTCCCAGTAATTAAGGGAAGATCTTACACGGAGCTGTGCGGGTGGGAAATGGGGAAACGCACGGAAAGTTCCGGAGGCGCCGCGTCCAGAGGTGATTCCCGGCCGGAATCGGCTCAATTCCATAATTCGTTAGCTCTCAGCCTTAATTAACTCCCAGTAATTAAGGGAAGATCTTACGCGGAGCTGTGCGGGTGGGAAATGGGGAAACGCACGGAAAGTTCCGGAGGCGCCGCGTCCAGAGGTGATTCCCGGCCGGAATCGGCTCCATTCCTTAATTCGTTAGCTCTCAGCCTTAATTATCCCCCAGTAATTAAGGGAAGATCTTACGCGGAGCTGTGCGGGTGGGAAATGAGGAAACGCACGGAAAGTTCCGGAAGCGCCGCGTCCAGAGGTGATTCCCGGCCGGAATCGGCTCAATTCCTTCATAAAACCTCGGCCTTCGTTAGCTCCCAGCCTTAATTATCCCCAGTAATTAAGGGAAGATCTTACTCGGAGCTGTGCGGGTGGGAAATGGGGAAACGCACGGAAAGTTCCGGAAGCGCCGCTTCCGACACCGGCCGGGGACGGCTCCCGGGGCTGGGAGGATCCGTAGGGATAATTCCTTAATAAAACCTCGGCCTTCGTTAGCTCCCAGCCTTAATTATCCCCCAGTAATTAAGGGAAGATCTTACTCAGAGCTGGTTGTTGTCTGGGAAATGGGGAAACGCACGGAAAGTTCCGTCTACCGCGTCCAGAGGTGATTCCCGGCCGGAATCGGCTCAATTCCTTAATTCGTTAGCTCCCAGCCTTAATTATCCCCAGTAATTAAGGGAAGATCTTAGCGGCGCTGGTCGTTGTCTGGGAAATGGGGAAATGCAAGGAAAGTTCCGGAAGCGCCGCTTCCGACACCGGCCGGGGACGGCTCCCGGGCTGGGAGGATCCGTAGGGATAATTCCTTAATTCAACCTCGGCCTTCGTTAGCTCCCAGCCTTAATTATCCCCCAGTAATTAAGGGAAGATCTTACTTGGAGTTGGTCGTTGTCTGGGAAATGGGGAACCGCACAGAAAGTTCCGTCTACCGCGTCCAGAGGTGATTCCCGGCCGGAATCGGCTCCATTCCTTAATAAAACCTCGGCCTTCGTTAGCTCCCAGCCTTAATTATCCCCAGTAATTAAGGGAAGATCTTACTCAGAGCTGGTTGTTGTCTGGGAAATTGGGAAACGCACGGAAAGTTCCGGAAGCGCCGCTTCCGCCACTGGACAGGGACAGTTCCCAGGGCTGGGAGGATCCGTAGGGATAATTCCTTAATTCAACCTCGGCCTTCGTTAGCTCCCAGCCTTAATTATCCCCAGTAATTAAGGGAAGATCTTACTCGGAGCTGTGCGGGTGGGAAATGGGGAAACGCACGGAAAGTTCCGGAAGCGCCGCTTCCGACACCGGATGGGGACGGCTCCCGGGGCTGGGAGGATCTGTAGGGATAATTCCTTAATTCAACCTCGGCCTTCGTTAGCTCCCAGCCTTAATTATCTCCCAGTAATTAAGGGAAGATCTTACTCGGAGCTGTGCGGGTGGGAAATGGGGAAACGCACGGAAAGTTCCGGAAGCGCCGCGTCCAGAGGTGATTCCCGGCCAGAATCGGCTCAATTCCTTAATACAACCTCGGCCTTCGTTAGCTCCCAGCCTTAATTATCCCCAGTAATTAAGGGAAGATCTTAGCAGAGCTGGTCGTTGTCTGGGAAATTGGGAAACGCACGGAAAGTTCCGGAAGCGCCGCTTCCGACACCGGCCGGGAACGGCTCCCGGGGCTGGGAGGATCCGTAGGGATAATTCCTTAATAAAACCTCGGCCTTCGTTAGTTCCCAGCCTTAATTATCCCCAGTAATTAAGGGAAGATTTTACGCGGAGCTGTGCGGGTGGGAAATTGGGAAACGCACGGAAAGTTCCGGAAGCGCCGCGTCCAGAGGTGATTCCCGGCCGGAATCGGCTCAATTCCTTAACACAACCTCGGCCTTCGTTAGCTCCCAGCCTTAATTACCTCCCAGTAATTAAGGGAAGATCTTACTCGGAGCTGTGCGGGTGGGAAATGGGGAAACGCACGGAAAGTTCCGGAAGCGCCGCTTCCGACACCGGACAGGGACAGTTCCCAGGGCTGGGAGGATCCGTAGGGATAATTCCTTAATTCAACCTCGGCCTTCGTTAGCTCCCAGCCTTAATTATCCCCAGTAATTAAGGGAAGATCTTACTCGGAGCTGTGCAGGTGGGAAATGGGGAAACGCACGGAAAGTTCCGGAAGCGCCGCGTCCAGAGGTGATTCCCAGCCGGAATCGGCTCAATTCCATAATTAAACCTCGGCCTTCGTTAGCTCCCAGCCTTAATTATCCCCAGTAATTAAGGGAAGATCTTACTCGGAGCTGTGCGGGTGGGAAATTGGGAAACGCACGGAAAGTTCCGGAAGCGCCGCTTCCGACACCGGACGGGGACGGCTCCCGGGGCTGGGAGGATCCGTAGGGATAATTCCTTAATACAACTTCGGCCTTAGTTAGCTCCCAGCCTTAATTATCCCCCAGTAATTAAGGGAAGATCGTATGCGGAGCTGTGCGGGTGGGAAATGGGGAAACGCACGGAAAGTTCCGTCTACCGCGTCCAGAGGTGATTCCCGGCCGGAATTGGCTCAATTCCGTAATACAACCTCGGCCTTCGTTAGCTCCCAGCCTTAATTATCCCCAGTAATTAAGAGAAGATCTTACTCGGAGTTGGTCATTGTCTGGGAAATTGGGAAATGCACGGAAAGTTCCGTCTACCGCGTCCAGAGGTGATTCCCGGCCGGAATCGGCTCAATTCCGTAATAAAACCTCGGCCTTCGTTAGCTCCCAGCCTTAATTATCCCCAGTAATTAAGGGAAGATCTTACTCGGAGCTGGTCGTTGTCTGGGAAATTGGGAAACGCACGGAAAGTTCCGGAAGCGCCGCTTCCGACACCGGCCGGGGACAACTCCCGGGGCTGGGAGGATCCATAGGGATAATTCCTTAATTCAACCTCGGCCTTCGTTAGCTCCCAGCCTTAATTATCCCCAGTAATTAAGGGAAGATCTTACGCGGAGCTGTGCGGGTGGGAAATGGGGAAACGCACGGAAAGTTCCGTCTACCGCGTCCAGAGGTGATTCCCGGCCGGAATCGGCTCAATTCCGTAATAAAACCTCGGCCTTCGTTAGCTCCCAGCCTTAATTACCTCCAGTAATTAAGGGAAGATCTTACGCGGAGCTGTGCGGGTGGGAAATTGGGAAATGCACGGAAAGTTCCGGAAGCGCCGCTTCCGACACCGGACGGGAACAACTCCTGGAGCTGGGAGGATGCGTAGGGATAATTCCTTAATACAACTTCGGCCTTCGTTAGCTCCCAGCCCTAATTATCTCCCAGTAATTAAGGGAAGATCTTACTCGGAGCTGTGCGGGTGGGAAATGGGGAAACGCACGGAAAGTTCCGGAAGCGCCGCTTCCGACACCGGATGGGGACGGATCCCGGGGCTGGGAGGATCCGTAGGGATAATGGGTGGGTCCCGTGGTGGGTGATTAATTACTGGGGTGGGTAATTAATGGGGTGGACCCCGTGATGGGTAATTAATAGGGTGGATCCTGTGATGGATCATTAATTGGATTCCCTGATGGATAATTAGTGGAATGGACCCCAGGATGGATCATTAATTGGGTGGATCTTGTGATGGGTCATTAATTGGATCCCATAATGGATAATTAATTGGATGGATAATTAATGGAATGGATCCCAGGATGGATCATTAATTGGGTGGATCCTGTGATGGATCACTAATTGGAGCACCACGATGGATAATTAATGGAATTAATCCCAGGATGGATCATTAATTGGCCGGATCCTGTGATGGATCATTAATTGGATCCATGATGGATAATTAGTGGGATGGATCCCATGATAGATTATGGGTGGATCCCATCATGGATAATTAATTAGATGGATTCTCTGATGGATAATTAATGGAATGGATCCCATGATGGATAATTAATTGGATGGGTGATCTGATGGATAATTATTGGAATGGATCCCATGATGGATAATGGGTGGATTCCATGATGGATAATTAATTGGATGGGTGCTCTGATGGTTAATTAATTGAACGGATCCCATGATGGGTCATTAATTGGATCCATGATGGATAATTAGTGGGATGGACCCCATGATGGATAATGAGATGGATCCCATGATGGATAATTAATTGGATGTATGCTCTGATGGATAATTATTGGAATGGATCCCATGATGGATAATTAATTGGATAGATGCTCTGATGGATAATTAGTGGAATGGATCCCATGATGGATAATTAATTGGATGGGTGCTCTGATAGATAATTAATGGAATGGATCCCATGATGGATCATTAATTGGATCCCATGATGGATAATTAGTGGGATGGATCCCATAATGGATAATGGGTGGATCCCATGATGGATAATTAATTGGATGGATGCCCTGATGGATAACTATTGGAATTGATCCCATGATGGATCATTAATGGGGTGGATCCTGTGATGGATTATTAATTGGATCCCATGATGGATAATGGATGGATCCCATGATGGATCATTAATTGGGCCGATCCCGTGATGGGTCCTTATTTGGATCCCATGATGGATAATTAATTGGATGGATAATTAATGGAATGGATGCCAGGATGGATCATTAATTGGGCGGATCCTGTGATGGATCATTAATTGGATCCCGTGATTGATAATTATTAGAATGGATCCCATGATGGATAATGAGATGGATCTCATGATGGATAATTAATTGGATGGATGCCCTGAGGGATAATTAATGGAATGGATCCCATGATGGATCATTAATTGGGCAGATCCTGTGATGGATCATTAATTGGAGCACCATGATGGATAATTAATGGAATGGATCCCATGATGGATCATTAATGTGGTGGATCCTGTGATCAATCATTAATTGGATCCCATGATGGATAATGGGTGGATCCTATAATGGATAATTAGTGGGATGGATCCATGATGGATAATTAACTGGATGGATGCTCTGAGGGATAATTAATGGAATGGATCCCATGATGGATCATTAATTGGCTAGATCCCGTGATCGATCATTAATTGGATCCCATGATGGATAATGGGTGGGTCCTATAATGGATAATTAGTGGGATGGATCCCATGATGGATCATTAATTGGATGGGTGCTCTGATGGATAATTAATGGAATGGATCCCATGATGGATCATTAATTGGATGGATGCTCTGATGGATAATTAATGGAATGGATCCCATGATGGATCATTAATTGGGCGGATCCTGTGATGGATCATTAATTGGATCCTGTGATGGATAATTAGTGGGATGGATCCCATGATGGATAATGAGATGGATCTCATGATGGATAATTGATTGGATGGATGCCCTGATGGATAATTAATGGCATGGATCCCATGGTGGATCATTAATCGGGTGGATCCCATGATTGATCATTAATTGGATCCCATTATGGATAATGGGTGGATCCCATAATGGATAATTAGTGGGATGGATCCCATGATGAATAATTAATAGGATGGATCCCATGCTGGCTAATTAATTGGATGCATCTCCTGATGGATAATTGGGTGGATCCCATGACGGATCATTAATTGTGTGGATCCCACGGCAGATAATTAATTGGGTGGATCCCACGGCACATAATTAATTGGCTGGATCCCATTATTTAAAATAATTAACTAAAAAAATCTGGAATGAGAGGGAATTCCAGGAAATTTGACATCTGGAATGAGAGATGGAATGAGAATTATATAATATATAATATATAATGTATAATATATAATATATAATATATAATATATAATATATAATATATAATATATAATATATAATATATAATATATAATATATAATATATAATATATAATATATAATATATAATATATAATATATAATATATAACATAAAATATATAATATATAATATAAACATATAACATAAACATAAACATATAATATATAATATATAATATATAACATAATATATAATATATAATATATAATATATAATAAATAATGTATAATATATAATGTATAATAGATATATAATATATAACATTAACATATAACATATAACATAAACATATAATATATAATATACAATATAGAATATTATATATATAATATATAATATATAATATATAATATATAATATATAATATATAATATATAACATATAATATATAACATATAACGTATAACGTATAACATATAATATATAATATATAATATATAATATATAATATATAATATATAATATATAATATATAACATAAAATATATAATATATAATATATAATATATAATATATAATATATAATATATAATATATAATATATAATATATAATGTATAATATATAATGTATAATATATAATATATGATATATAATATATAATATATGATATATAATATATGATATATAATATATAATATGTAATATATAATATATAATATATAATATATAATATATAATATAAAATATATAATATATAATATATAATATATAATATATAATATATAATATATAATATATAATATATAATATATAACATAAAATATATAACATAAAATATATAACATAAAATATATAATACATAATAAATGCTATATAATATATAATATATATAATTCTTTCTATAAATACATATTTATTTAATATATATAATTCATATATATAAAACAAAACCCCACATTTTTACTCTTAATAAAACCTCTAATTTCTTTTAATTTTCCATTTCTCATTTTCACTTTCCATTTTCCTCCCACTTTTATTTATTTCTTTATTTTATTTCCAATCCACCCAAACCCTTCAGTTCGAAGTAATTAATCAAATTTGGGAATTCAGCAATTTGGGATTTATTTTTTGCTAATTTTTTGCTCATTTTTTGCTCATTTTTTCTTAATTTAGCTGCAATAATTTGAATTTTTTTCTCTTTTTTTTTAGGGATATTCCCATGCCCCTGGTCAGCTCCGGGGTGGGAATTCAGCAATTTGGGATTTGTTTTTTGGTGAATTTTTTGCTCATTTTTTGCTCATTTTTTGCTAATTTTTTGTTAATTCAGCCGCAATAATTTTAATTTTTTTGGGTTTTTTTTAGGGATATTCCCATGCCCCTGGTCAGCTCCGGGGTGGGAATTCAGCAATTTGGGATTTGTTTTTTGGTGAATTTTTTGCTCATTTTTTGCTAATTTTTTGTTAATTCAGCCGCAATAATTTGAATTTTTTTGGTTTTTTTTTAGGGATATTCCCATGCCCCTGGTCAGCTCCGGGGTGGAACACGGGAACCTGCGGGAACTCGCCCTGGCCAGGATGAAGGACTTGGGCACTGAGGTAAATTCCAAAAAAAATCAATTTATAATCATAAAAAATACATTAATAAACACTTTATAAATAATTTATATCCATTTAAATCGATTATTGCGAAACACTTCAGAGTTATTGTCAAAAATAACAAATCATGTGGGGTAAAAAAACCTCAAAATAAACAGATTTGGCTTAAAAATATATTAAAAAATCATAATTTTACTTTAAAAAAAACCAACATTTTCCCCCCTAATTTTTCTAATTTTTTTTTTTTGCCCATTTTTGCCCATTTTTCCCCCATTTTCCCCCATTTATTCCCATTTTTCCCCATTTTCCCACCTATTTTTCCGCTCATTTTTTCCCTCATTTTCTTGCCCATTTTTTCCCATTTTTTCCCATTTTTTCAATTTTTTTCACCCATTTTCCCCCATTTCCCCCCATTTTTTCCTTTTTTCCATTTTCCACATTTTTCCCATTTTTTCCCATTTTCCCCCCATTTTTTCCCAATTTTTTCCCATTTCCCCCCATTTTTCCCTTTTTTCCATTTTCCACATTTTTTCCCGTTTTTTTCTCATTTCCCCCCATTTTTTCCCATTTTTTCCCATTTTTCCCCATTTTTCCCCTTTTTTCCATTTTCCACATTTTTCCCATTTTTTCCCATTTCCCCCCATTTTTTCCCCATTTTTTCAATTTTTTTTCACCCGTTTTCCCCCATTTTTTCCTTTTTTCCATTTTCCACATTTTTTCCCATTTTTTCCTCATTTCCCCCCATTTTTTCCCCATTTTTTCCCCTTTTCCCCATTTTCCCCTTTTTTCCATTTTCCACATTTTTCCCATTTTTTCCCATTTCCCCCCATTTTTTCCCCATTTTTTCCCCTTTTCCCCATTTTTCCCTTTTTTCCACATTTTCTCCCATATTTTTTCCCATTTTCCCCATTTTTCCCAATTTTTTCACCAATTTTTTCCCTTTTTTTGGTCCATTTTTTTCACCCATTTTCCCCCCTTTTTTTACCCTTATAAACCCCAAATCCCAGGAAAAAAAAACCAATTCCCAAAAAAATACAAATCCCCATCCAAAAAAAATCCCCAAATCCTGCAGAAAACCTCAAATCCCAAAAAAATATTTGGGATTTCTGGGAGGGATATTTGGGATTTCAGGAACGAAATATTTGGGATTTCTGGAATGGGATATTTGGGATTTCTGGAATAAAATATTTGGGATTTTTTGAGGGAATATTTGGAATTTCTGGAATGAAATATTTGGGATTTTTTGAGAGGATATTTGGGATTTCTGGAACAAAATATTTGGGATTTTTTGAGGGAATATTTGGGATTTCTGGAACAAAATATTGGAGATTTTTTGAGAGGATATTTGTGATTTTTTGTGGGGATATTTGAGATTTTTGAGGGGATATTTGGGATTTTTTGAGGGGATATTTGGAATTCCTGGAATGGAATATTTGGGATTTCTGGAATGAAATATTTGGAATTTCTGGAATGAAATATTTGGGATTTTTTGAGGGAATATTTGGAATTTCTGGAATTAAATACTTGGGATTTTTTGAGTGAATATTTGGAATTTCTGGAATGAAATGTTTGGGATTTTTTTGAGAGGATATTTGGGATTTTTTGAGGGGATATTTGGGATTTTTTGAGGGGATATTTGGAATTTCTGGAACAAAATATTTGGGATTTCTGGAACAAAATATTTGGAATTTTTTACAGAAATATTTGGGATTTCTGGAAGGGAATATTTGGGATTTTTTGTGGGGATATTTGAGATTTTTTGAGGGGATATTCGGAATTTTTTGAGGAAATATTTGGGATTTCTGGAACGAAATATTTGGGATTTTTTGAGTGAATATTTGGAATTTCTGGAACAAAATATTTGGGATTTTTTGTGGGGATATTTGGGATTTTTTGTGGGGATATTTGGGGTTTTTTGAGGGGATATTTGGAATTCCTGGAACGAAATATTTGGGATTTCTGGAATGGGATATTTGGGATTTTTTGAGGGGATATTTGAGATTTTTTGGGGGGATATTTGGGATTTTTTGAGGGCATATTTGGGATTTTTTGAGGGCATATTTGGGATTTTTTGAGGGAATATTTGGAATTCCTGGAACGAAATATTTGGGATTTCTGGAATGAAATATTTGGTATTTTTTTGAGGGAATATTTGGAATTTCTGGAGCAAAATATTTGGGATTTTTTGTGGGGATATTTGGGATTTTTTGTGGGGATATTTGGGATTTTTTGAGGGGATATTTGGGATTTTTTGAGGGGATATTTGGGATTCCTGGAATTAAATATTTGGGATTTCTGGAACGAAATATTTGGGAGCTTTTGAGGGAATATTTGGAATTTCTGGAATGAAATATTTGGGATTTTTTGAGAGGATATTTGAGATTTTTTGTGGGGATATTTGGGATTTTTTGAGGAGATATTTGGGATTTCTGGAACGAAATATTTGGGATTTCTGGAATGGAATATTTGGAATTTCTGGAATGAAATATTTGGGATTTTTTTGAGAGGATATTTGGGATTTCTGGGAATGTAATATTTGGGATTTCTGGGAATGTAATATTTGTGATTTCTGGAGGGGATATTTGGGAATTCTGAGAGAGATTTTTGGGATTTCTGGAATGGGTTTTTTGGGATTCCTGGAACGAAATATTTGGGATTTCTGGAACGAAATATTTAGGATTTCTGGAACAAAATATTTGGAATTTTTTGAGGGAATATTTGGGATTTCTGGAAGGGAATATTTGGGATTTTTTTAGGGGATATTTGGAATTTCTGGAACAAAATATTTGGAATTTTTGGAGGAAATTTTTGGGATTTCTGGAAGGGAATATTTGGAATGTCTGACTTTTCCCAATTTCCCCTTCACCACAAGCGAGTTCCCCCCTTGGGAATTCACCAGGAATTTTCCAGAATTTTCCGGAATTTCCTGGAATTTTCTGGAATTTCCCAGATTTTTCCAGAATTTTCCGCCCTTTTCCCGCAGTGCCGCGACATTCGGACGCGCGAGGTCGGAATTCAGGAAATCCACAACAAAGTCCGCCCCTACCAGGTAAAAATTCCATTTTTTTTCCCCAATTCCTGAGGAAATTCACGGATCAGATCAACCAATCGCTGCCCTGGGTTCGCAATTCCAAAAATTCCCGAAATTCCCAAAATTCCCCCTTTTTTCCCCGGGAAAATCGGGATTTGGGAAATGCGTGGAAGGGGGAATTTGGTATTTTTGGGTGAATTTTCAGGGGTTTTGGGCAATTGGGTGAATTGAAATGTGGATTTTGTGGGGAAAAATTGAATTAAAGTGTGTGGAAATAGAGATAAATATAGATAAAATATAGGTGAAATAAAGATTAAATATATTTATTTATTAATAGGGATAATATATATGAAATATAGGTAAAATGTAGATAAATAAGTTTATGTATTAATGTAGATAATATAGATAAAATATAGATAAAATATATTTGTTTATGTTTAATATAGATAAATATAGATAAAATCTAGACAAAATTTATGTATTAATGTAGATAAATATGGATTAAATATAAATAAAATAAACATCAAATATATTTATGTACTAATATAGATAAATATTAGACAAAATATAGATAAAATATAGATAAAATATATTTATCTATTAATATAGATAAATATAAATAAAATATAGGTAAAAGATATTTATGTATTAATACAGATAAATATATATAAAATAGAGATAAAATATAGATTAAATATATTTATATATTAATGTAGATAAATATTGATAGAATAAGGAAAAATATAGGTAAAATGGGGATAAAATATATTTATTTATTTATTAGTATAGATAATATATATTAAATATAGGTAAAATGTAGATAAATATATTTATGTATTAATGTAGATAAATATCTATGAAAAATAGACAAAATATATTTATCTATGTATTAATGTAGATAAATATATAGACAAAATATAGATAAAATATATTTATATATTTATATAGATACATATAAATAAAATATATTTTAAATATATTTATCTATTAATAGAGATAAAATAGATAAAATCTAGACAAAATCTGTTTATCTGTGTATTAATGTACATAAATATAGATAAAATATATTTATATATTAATATAGATACATATAGATAAAATATGCATAAAAGAGACATAAAATGTATTTATCTATATATTAATACAGCTAAATCTATATATAATATAGATAAAATATAGATAAAATATATTTATCTGTGTATTAATATAGATAAATATATAAAATACAGATAAAATGTAGGCAAAATATATTTATGAATTAATGTAGATATATATGGATAAAATATAGATTCAATATTTATCTATGTATTAATGTAGATAAACATATATAAAATATAGATTAAATATATTTATCTATGTATAAATACAGATAAAATAAATAAAATCTAGACAAAATATATTTATCTATGTATTAATGTAGATAAATATATAGACAAAATATAGATAAAATATATTTATCTATTACTATAGATATCTATTAATATAGATAAATATATATAAAATATAGATTAAATTTATCTATGTATTAACACATATAAATATCTATAAAATATAGATAAAAAGATATTGTTATATGTATTAATGTAGGTAAATATATATAAAGTATATCTATGTATTAATGTAGATAAATACATATTAAATATAGAGAGAATATATTTATCTATTTATATTATATATTTAATAAATATAATATATTTAATAAATATAATATATTTAATAAATATAATATATTTATCTATTAACACACATGAATATATAGACAAAATATAGATAAAATACATTTATCTATTAATACAGATAAATATATCTGAAATACAGATAAAATATATTTATGTAGTAATGTAGATAAATATAAAATAGAGATAGAATATATTTATCCATCTATTAATATACACAAAATATATATAAAATAAAAATAAAATATATTTATCTATGTATTAATAAATCCCACTCCCAGAATAATTGGATCTTATCCATTGGGATTCCGTGGCCAATCCCAAATTCCCATCTGGAAATTTGGGATTCCCATTAGGGAATCCTTTCCTGTTTGCTCATATTTATGGATCCACGGAATCGGCTTCGCTCTCACATTCCCTTTTTCCCTCCTTTCCCTCCTCACCCATCCCACTCCCAGAATAATTGGAATTAATCCATTGGAATTCCATGGCCAATCCCAAATTCCCATCTGGAATCAAACTGGTTTTAGGGAATCCTTTTCACTCAGATTTGTGGATCCACGGAATCGGCTCCGCTCTCACATTCCCTTTTTCCTCCTTTTCCTGCTCACCCATCCCACTCCCAGAATAATTGGAGCTAATCCGTTGGGATTCCGTGGCCAATCCCAAATTCCCATCTGGAATCAAACTGGCTTTAGGAAATCCTTTCCTGAGTGGCTTTAGGGAATCCTTTCCTGTTTTTTCATATTTTTGGATCCACAGAATCATCTTCACTCTCACATTCCCATTTTTCCCTCCTTTTCCTGCTCATCCATCCCCTCCTGGAATTGATCCGTTGGGATTCCGTGGCCAATTCCAAATTCCCATCTGGGAATTTGGGATTCCCATTAGGGAATCCTTTCCTGTTTGCTCATATTTATGGATCCACGGAATCGGCTTCGCTCTCACATTCCCTTTTTTCCCTCCTTTCCCTCATCCCACTCCCAGAATAATTGGAGTTGATCCATTGGGATTCCGTGACCAATCCCAAATTCCCATCTGGAATCAAACTCCCTTTAGGGAATCCTTTTCACTCAGATTTATGGATCCACGGAATCGGCTTCGCTCTCACATTCCCATTTTTCCCTCCTCTCCCATCCCATTCCCGTTCCAGGTGGAGCCGATCCGTCGGAATTCCGTGGCCAATCCCAAATTCCCACCTGGAAATTTGGGATTCCCATTAGGGAATCCTTTCCTGTTTTTTCATATTTTTGCATCCACGGAATCGGCTTCACTCTCACATTCCCTTTTTCCCTCCTTTCCCTCATCCCACTCCCGGAATAATTGGAGTTGATCCGTTGGGATTCCGTGGCCAATCCCAAATTCCCATCTGGAATCAAACTCACTTTAGGGAATCCTTTTCACTCAGATTTATGGATCCACGGAATCGGCTCCGCTCTCACATTCCCTTTTTCCCTCCTTTTCCCTCCTCATCCATCCCACTCCCAGAATAATTGGATTTTATCCGTTGGGATTCCATGGCCAATCCCAAATTCCCATCTGGAATCAAAGTGGCTTTAGGGAATCCTTTCCTGTTTGCTCAGATTTATGGATCCACAGAATCATCTTCACTCTCACATTCCCATTTTTCCCTCCTTTTCCTGCTCATCCATCCCCTCCTAGAATTCATCCGTCGGCATTCCATGGCCAATCCCAAATTTCCATCTGGGAATTTGGGATTCCCATTAGGGAATCCTTTCCTTTTTGCTCATATTTTTGTATCCACGGAATTGGTTCCACTCTCACATTTCCCTTTTTTCCTCCTTTTCCTGCTCACCCATTTCCTCCTGGAATTGATCCATTGGGATTCTGTGGCCAATCCCAAATTCCCATCTGGAAATTTCGGATTCCCATTAGGGAATCCTTTCCTGTTTTTTCAGATTTTTGGATCCATGGAATCAGCTCCACTCTCACATTCCCTTTTTTCCTCCTTTCCCTCATCCCACTCCCAGAATAATTGGATTTTATCCATTGGGATTTCATGGCCAATCCCAAATTCCCATCTGGAATCAAACTCACTTTAGGGAATCCTTTTCACTCAGATTTATGGATCCACGGAATCGGCTTCGCTCTCACATTCCCATTTTTCCTTCTTTCCCTCCTCACCCATCCCACTCCTGGATCTTATCCATCGGGATTCCATGGCCAATCCCAAATTCCCATCTGGAATCAAACTGGTTTTAGGGAATCCTTTTCACTCATATTTTTGGATCCACGGAATCGGCTTCGCTCCCACATTCCCTTTTTCCCTCCTTTTCCTGCCCATCCATCCCCTCCTGGAGCTGATCCATCGGGATTCCGTGGCCAATCCCAAATTCCCATCTGGGAATTTGGGATTCCCATTAGGGAATCCTTTCCTGTTTGCTCATATTTATGGATCCACGGAATCGGCTTCGCTCTCACATTCCCATTTTTCCCTCCCATCCCATTCCCGTTCCAGGTGGAGCTGATCCGTCGGGATTACGTGGCCAACGGGGGCTGGGAGACGTTCCTGTCCTACGAGGATCCGGATCAGGACATCCTGGTGGGGCTTCTCCGCCTCCGGAAAAGTTCTCCGGAGACTTTCCGCCCGGAGCTGAAGGGCGGCGTCTCCGTCGTCCGGGAATTGCACGTCTACGGCAGCGTGGTGCCCGTCAGCAGCCGCGATCCCTCCAAATTCCAGCACCAGGTCCTCCGGAATTCCCGCTTTTCCCTCGGCTCCATCCTCATTCCGTCTCTTTTTCCCAAAAAAAAATCGGAGTTTTATGGAATTCCATTGAATTCCGCTCATTCGCTCTGAGTTGGGATGGGATTTCAGCTCCTTTTTGCTGGAATTCTGGTTTTTCCCATTTTTTTTTTCCCAATGGGATTACATCCCAGCCATTCCAGGATTTTTGAGATTTCAAAAAATTCCATAAAAAATTTTAAAAAATTCCTTTCTGGAGCTGCTTCATTCCCATCCCTCAGGAGCCTTTGGATTTCCCTTGTTAATTAATTCCTGCTCAGGGTTGAGGAATTCCATTGGAATTTCCTGGAATCTGCAGCAATTCCCTCTGGGAAGGGGAAATGGGGTTTGGTACTTCCCAGGTTTCTTCCAAAGGGACTTTTGTGGGATCGGTTTTTCCTGATGGATCAGAATTCCATAAAAATCCCTCGGGATGGATCCTGAGTGTCCTGGATCCCAAAATTCCGGAATGATTTGGGATGGGATCCATGGACCTTCAATCCCATCCCATTCCAAAGCTGCCTCCTCTCTGAGAGGAGAATTTTGGGAATTCTCTGGGAATTTGGGACTCCAGGAAGGGTCTCCCTTCCCTTTTTCCACCCCAAATTCCACAAAAATCCCTTGGGATGGATCCTGATCGTCCTGGATCCCAAAATCCCGGAATGGTTTGGGATGGGATCCCTGGACCTTCAATTCCATCCCATTCCCACCCCTGGCTTCTCTCTGGGAAAGAATTTTGGGAATTTGGGACTCCAGGAAGGGTCTCCCTTCCTTTTTCCAACCCCAAATTCCATAAAAATCCCTCGGGATGGATCCTGAGCGTCCTGGATCCCAAAATCCCGGAATTCTCCAGATTGGATCCGTGGACCTTCAATCCCATCCCATTCCCACCCCTGGCTTCTCTCTGGGAAAGAATTTTGGGAATTTGGGACTCCAGAAAGAGTCTCCCTTCCCTTTTCCAACCCCAAATTCCATAAAAATCCCTCAGGATGGATCCTGAGCGTCCTGGATCCCAAAATCCCAAAATTCTCCAGATTGGATCCATGGAGCTTCAATCCCATCCCATTCCCACCCCTGGCTCCTCTCTGGGAAAGAATTTTGGGAATTCGGGACTCCAGGAAGGGTCTCCCTGGAATTTCCATCCCCAAAATCCATAAAAATCCCTCGGGATGGATCCTGAGCGTCCTGGATCCCAAAATCCCGGAATTCTCCAGATTGGATCCATGGACCTTCAACCCCATCTCTTCCAACCCCAAAATCCTTTGATTTTCCAACCTTTCCTTGGACACTCCCAAGGATTCTCCGGGAATTCCAGCCCAGCCAGGAATTCCTTCCCCATATCCCACAAATTTTCCCATTTTTCCCGGATTTTTTTTGGAACCCGTCTCCACATCCTGACCTTTCTCGTGGCTTTTGTTTTGACAGAATTTTCCTTAATTTTTTTTTATTTTTCCCACTTTTTTCCTGCCATTCCAGGGGTTTGGAATGCTGCTGATGGAGGAGGCGGAGAGGATCGCCAGGGAGGAACACGGGGCACGGAAAATCGCCGTAATTTCAGGTATTTTCGTTAAAATAAATCCTTTGGGGATTTATTTTTTTTTTTTAAGATATTTTTCTCTTAATCTGAAAATAACCGGGGAATGTGTCCGGAATTTTCCCGGAGAAAAGCTGGGATAAAAAACTGGAAAAATTCCCATTTTTCCTGACAGCAGAGGGAGAATTTTGGGTTGGAATTGATGGGATTTTGGGAACTCAAGGAAAGCTTTTTTTCCATCCTATGGAATACAATAATTTAATATAAATTCAAATTTTGGGGAATGATGGGCAGAGGAATTTGTGTTTCCGTAAGAATTCCGGGGGATTTAACAGCAGAGGGGTTTTTTTTGGGAAAAAATTCCTCATTTTCTGTTTACCCACCAAAAAAAAGCAAAACAAAAAAAAAACCCCAAAAATCAGAAATCCACATACAACGTGCGGGAAGAGCCGGATGCGCCAAGGGAATTTTCGGGATTTTCGGGATAGGTTTGGTGCCGGTCTGAATTGGGAATTCCACCTGGAATTCCGGAATTCCATGATTCTTTTTCCTAATAATTTCCCTATTCCTGTTTGGTGTCAGTTTGAACTGGGAATTCCACGTGAATTCCGGAATTCCACGATTCTTTTTCCCAGTAATTTCCATATTCCTGTTTGGTGCCGGTCTGAACTGGGAATTCCACCCGAATTCCAGAATTCCACGATTCTTTTTCCCAATAATTTCAGTATTCCTTTTTGGTGCCAGTCTGAACTGGGAATTCCACCTGGATTCCAGAATTCCATGATTTCGTCTCCCAATAATTTCCCTATTCCTGTTTGGTGTCAGTTTGAACTGGGAATTCCACCTGGATTCCGGAATTCCACGATTCTTTTTCCCAATAATTTCCCTGTTCCTGTTTGGTGTCAGTTTGAACTGGGAATTCCACCTGGATTCCGGAATTCCACGATTCTTTTTCCCAATAATTTCCATATTCCTGTTTGGTGTCAGTTTGAACTGGGAATTCCACCCGGATTCCGGAATTCCATGATTCTGTCTCCCAATAATTTCCAGATTTTTTTGGTGCCGCTCTGAACTGGGAATTCCACCTGGATTCCAGAATTCCACGATTCTTTTTCCCAATAATTTCCATATTCCTGTTTGGTGCCGGTCTGAACTGGGAATTCCACCTGAATTCCGGAATTCCACGATTCTTTTTCCCAATAATTTCCATATTCCTGTTTGGTGTCAGTCTGAACTGGGAATTCCACCCGGATTCCAGAATTCCATG